>NC_081415.1:452316579-452636023 GCF_030272615.1 Cryptomeria japonica
AACAAGTCCTCATAGAATGGTGGTTCTTCTCTATCAGAACGCTTTGTTGTAGCCACACTATGTTCCTCAACAATGACTTGCAACATTTGTGCATGTTCTTCAAGTCTCTCTTCATGGACCTCATGTTTTCCCAAACAAATTCACCTCAGGTGCTTGAGCCTCACTTTTGTTTCTCGAAGCCCTAGGTTTTTTCTCTTTTGGTTCCCTCTCTTCTTTTGATAGTGAAGCTTCCCCTTTCTTGCTAATTCTTTTTCTTTTTTGAACTGGGGCTACTACTGACTGGGAAACCTCTGAATTTCCTAAGGGTTCTCTAATTGTTCGGGTTTATCCTCTTGAATCACGATGATAGGAGGGTTTTGCACATCTACATCGACCTGATACTTCTTTCCCTTAGACAAACTACCCCCCTTCTTTAATATTACAATAATTCACAAGAGAACCAAAACAAACTAGGGAAAACTTCCACAATCTAGACAAAGACACCCTAGGGCTTAACCGTGCATAAACAATTTTTCAATTAAAGATTGTAATTCAACTTGACAAGCTTGGCAAGTTTAAAACACTTACTGTTTTCAATCCACTAAGACAACATCAAGTTTCTCTCTTATTGCACTTCTATGCAACTTTTGTTCATCCAAGCACTTCATTATCGCACGGTCACAACTCAAAAATCAGCTTTCAATTGTGAATCAATTTGACACAAATGATCATAAAAACTAGTACCTTGAATAATAAATGCAACAGGAAAATAGAATGAGTGAATAGTCGTGCTTAAATTTGAATTCCCACCATTGATGTCAGCCACCCAATCAAATCAGACAAATATGCCAAAGTTGAAAACCCACGTGGAAATCCACTAATGAACTTAGAAGCCACATCAACCTTTTAAAAATCTATTTTAGGTTCACTGCATACCCACACACTTACAAGTCCTCTTAACATTTCACATGCGGGAGTGCAGGGTTCACATTTTATGGCTTCTGTAGGTCTGCCAAATAATCCAAATTTCACAAATCAAACAGGCGGGGAAGCGGGATGTACCACTCTTGTCAAACCTTACACATTAAAATCACCCCATGCACCCACTTAACTTATGTCTTCTTACCAAAGCATGACATGGGAACACAGGAAGCTACAAATTTTGACTCCGCTCTCCTGCTTCCTTGAAAAGAAAACCCAAAGGTAAACAATGGGAATGTGAGCTTTACTTTTCTTGCCAATATCAAAACCGTACACCCGCATCAACTGCATTTGAGAGGACTGACAAAATATGGAGCCATGGGATGAACTTCATGCGACTAATGGACACCGTCTGCAGGCCCGCTGCTCAGATAAAAAGATGAGAAAACAACCTGCAAGTACACAAGAACTACACCAAGCCTACCAAAAATAGCACATGCAACCTAAACAAGGGTATAACAAATCGTTAAGGCCCTAGGAAAAAGGGGGTAACACACAAAAGGGTCCAAATGACAAATAAAACTTCAACAAATCAAAAAACCCTTTTGGAATTAAAATCACAAAATTAAAATCCAATCCAATGACCAAAAGGATATAACAAAATTTGAAATTTTCTCGAGATAAAGAATGCAAGAATTTGCAGTCCTAACAATGGATCTTATTGGGGACACTTGGGAAAACTAAGAAAGATTAGGATTCAGACTCTGGGATGTAGACCACACCAAAAAACATAACTGTACACTATATACAAACCCTAAACTACCACACTTAAAAAACTAAGAAAATTTTTATTTGAGGAATTGTCCATGCATAGGAAGCTCCAACACTTCACTTTCCGCATTCTAGAGAAAATAAGAACCTTCACCATTTTTTTTCACAATCACAAATGGACCCATCCACAATGGTTCGAACTTTCCATGTTTTCCTTTATCTTCCATCCTGGCATTCCATTGTTGAACCACGTCTCCAATATTGAATTTTCTCTCAGCAGGCCTTTTGTCAAACAAGTATTTTGTTTTATGTTGCATCAATAAATTATGCTTCTTAGCTTGATCTCTGATCTCATCAAGCCCCACTAGCTATTCCATCCTTTCGTACATTGAATCCTCACTTTCACCATACTCCTGCATAAATTTGTGGATAGGAAAAAGATTGTTGATAGGTATTCTAGCTTGAGATCCATAGACCAGTTAAAATGGAGACTTTCCTATAGCTTTCTTAACTGTTAATCTATCTACCCATAATGCAAACTTGGTCTTTGAATTTCATGCCATTTTTTTCTTCTCCATCATCCTTTTAATAATTTTCATAAGGCATTTATTGCTTGACTCAACCTGTCCATTTCTCTCAGGATGATATGGAGCTGAATAGAAAATCAATTCCATAAGTATTACAAAAGCCCTTAAACTCCTCGGACCTAAAACACTTTCATTATCTACCACAAGTCTGAATGGTACTCCAAACCTTGTAAGTATATTTTCCATCAAGAAATTAGTAACAACCTTGCTTGTATCATTCTTAGTGAGAATAACCTCTATCCACTTAGTAAAATAATCAGTGGCCACTAGGATCCATTTGTGCCCGCCACTAGACTTGTCTGCAATTTCTCCAATAAAATCCATTCCCCACTAATAAAAAGGGGCTTCTACATGCACCGGCCTCAAGAGAAACACACCTACAAATTTGAGCTTATCAGAGAACTTTTGACAAGCCTCACATTTTCTTGTGTAAGCATGTGCATCCCTGAACAAAGTGGGCCAATAATACCCTGTCCTCAAAATTTTGTTTGCAGTCATGTGTGTTGTAAAATTTCCACCACAAACGCCCTCATGCAACTCTCTTACAACCTCCTTGGATTGATCTTGATCCAAACACAAAAGCAACACTTTGTCCCTATTTTTCTAAAATAGATCACCCTAAACCATAACATACTTCTGAGCTCATAATTTTAGTGATCTCCTTTGGTGGTCTTCAATCCCCTCAGGGTACTCCATATACTGCAAGAAATGAACAATGTTTGTGTACCACGGTTGTCTTTCTATACTAGTGATCCTATCACTAGACACTTCTATATTGTTTATTTAGGCAACATCCAGATTGGACTCAGCCATCAATTTTGCTAATCCTAATCCTCTAACCAATTTAGTAATATATATATCCATATCAAATTCTTGAATCCTGTTGATCCACCTACCCCTACGCCCAGTCACCTCAGATTGAGAAAATATATCTTTAACCACCGCATTTGGTACATAGGCAACAACTTTGGCACATACCAAGTATGGTCTAAAATTTTTTACCGCTTTGACCAAGGCATATGCATGTTTCTCCATAATATCATACTTGAGTTCCGCAGCCTGCAGGGTTTTACTAAAGAATGCTATTAGCTATTTCGATCCCTGATCATTCTTCTGTAATAATATTGCAGCGATGGTATGAAATGGAGCAAAAGAGAACAGATGGAAAGACTTACCATACTCAGGGGATTTTGACACTAGGGCTTCCTTAATGGCTCTTTTAATACCAATGAAAGCATCCAATGCTTCAGTTGTCCAATCAATCCCAACTCCTTTCTTTAGTATTTTGGTAATTGGCTTCACAATCTCTGCAAAATTTGAAACAAATCTCCTAACAAAATTGATCTAACAAAAAATTGACTATATTTCCTTTATGGTTTTTGGAATTGCAATATTGTCAATTGTTGCCACCCTTTCAGGGTCTATTCTCACTCCTTCTTTAGAAACAATATGCCCTGACAACTTACCTTTTGTTAAAGAAAAATTATATTTCTTAAGATTTAAGGAAATACCATATTCCAATGCTTTTATAAAAACCCCTTCCAAGTGTGCACAATTGTCTCTAGCATGCTTTGAAATTACAATAAGATCATCCTAGTATACAACCATGATTATATTTATCAGGTCTATAAATGCAACCTCCATAGCTCTCTGAAAGGTTGCACCTACATTTGTCAAACCAAAGGGCATTCTCACATAAATATAAGTTCCCCTAGAAGTCGTAAAGGCTATATTATATTTCTCTGACTCCTTGACTTTTACCTGGTTATAACCTCATAACCCATCCATCATGGATAAGAGTTCACAACCAGACACTTTTGGTAACATTGCCTCCATATTCGGCAAAGGATAGTTATCTTTTAATGAAGCAATATTCAGGTTCCTAAAACCAACACACAACCTAATGTCCCCATTCTTCTTTTTGATAGGTACTAGATTTGAGACCCAAGAGGAATGCCTGATTGGCTTAATTAGTCCCCCTTCTCTTAATTTGGTCAACTCTTGTTGCATCTTAGGAGCTAGAACTGGATTAATCGAACTATGTTTCTGCCTGAATGGTTTAACACCGAGTTTCAAAGGTATTTCATGTTGAAAATATTCTGTCTATAAGCTTTCAAATCATCATATGACTAGACAAATATTCCTTTATATTTATTCAACAATTGTATCAGATTATCCATAATAGTGGGACTTAGTTTTTTACCAAAATATACCATTTTAGGCAGCTTCAGTTCCTAGGTTCACCTCCTCTAAATCTTCTTTCATAGTTGAAGACACCTTGTTCATTGTGTTTTCACTATCATCAAACACCCTTTCTAATGCAACCAGACCTTTAGGAATTTTATTTGTTTTCAACTATGCTACTTCATTCCCAAAGACCATGTCTTTACCCTCAATGACTTCTACAAAAGCATTAAAATTAATTTCATGGGTTTCATACCTATCTATACACTGCATAAGCTTTATTATATCATCATCATGCTCAAATACTTGCCAGTTATACATATTATCTGGTATTGAAGGTCTTGATTTTATTTCTACTTGTGACATCCCAACAAATGTAACATGATCAGACTTCAGAGCTACATTAGCTAAAAAAAATCTCATTATATTTTTTGCTCTCTCAATCCAGCCAATAGAAAAGGCATCAAATAATTCAACTAAGTCCCATACAGCATGCCTGTATTGCTTAAGCCTCTTATTCTTAGAAACATACCATGACCTCACTTGAGACACTAATAACTCTAAGTTGTTAATCTTAGATGGTCCAGTTAATACTAAGAGGGGGGTGAATCAGTATTAACAACAAATTCAAATCTGAATCTCAACCTTATAAAACTTTCACCAAATCAAACAATAACCAACAACAAAACCACTTACCAATACCAGTATCTGCTAATAATCATCTACTAATCTAATTTATCAAGTTTGCACATTAAGTGTTCATTAACCATGCATTAAGTAAAAATAAAATATAACAACAAATAAAAACATTCACCATATGAATACCATGTTTTTCACGTGGAAACCCAAATAGGGAAAAACCACGATGGGAATTGGTACCCACAAAAATTTGTGCACTCTTTCAGAATGCACCTTGTTAGGAGCCTAGCCCGATTAGGAGCAGATCTTGCTAGGAGTCACTTAGTTAATGGATTTAGATGATGAGCCCTATTAGGAGATTTGACCTATTAGGATCAAGCTTGCAAGAGGATTTAGAACTTTGATGTTGAGCCACCCTGTTAGGGGATTTACATTGTAAGGCCTATTAGGACCTACTTGATTAAGGGATTTTTACTGCTACAACTGTTAGGGAACAACAGTGAATGATCTAGGTATAGCACTTAACTACTTGCTTGATCAGATCCAATTCTACTCCAAATTTGCTACACTTTGGCAGATCTCTCACACTCTGGTTTTGGCTTCACACTCTTCTCAAAACCACCGACACAACAAACATCAACTAAACCAACATAAATAGCCTTTATGACTAGGTCGGTTACTAAACCCTAGATACATCAAGAATTTACAATTAAGATCATATCATATCATCATACAGATCATTACAACATTTTACAAGACAATATCAAGCATTGAGTGATTGTAACTCATCACAACAACCCGATCTGATACAAAGTCAAACCCTTAGAACACTCTTCTAAGTGCTTCATTGTTTCCCAAAAAATTCCATCTTCAAATGCACCAAAAAAACAATTCATCCATCTATACGGGTTGTTCCATGTCACCTCCAACATTTGAACTTGATGTAGATCACTTCCAAACCAAAAATCATTATTGGTTAAGAGAAATCTTTACCAGTCCTTAAACCCTTCTAAAACCCTAGCAAAAATACAATAGAAATCATAAACATGACTTTCAGTAACCAAAACATAATGTGGTTCCGGTCAAATACATATTACAATGATACAAACTCACATTCCATACCACAACACTTCAATCATCACCAATCGCCAAATCTAATCAAAACATTTCCTCGTTTACCGGTTAAGGTCCTAATTCCCAGTTTCCTGTTTCTTTAACTGTAAGCTCTTTCTAGTAGACCAAAAAAACTAAGATGACAATATACAATATAGTAAACATCAGTTGCCATCAATGACAACACAAATAACTGATCAAAGTCATCCTACTATGCAATCTCAATATCTTCATTACAATGTTATCACAAATAGTCCTTTACCGGTTTAGTCATCATTCTTCATCTACATCAATTATGCCAATCATGCCAACATTCTCCCCCTTTGGAATTAATGGCAACACCAACATATTCAACTGAAATCATGTTGCTCAGTTTTGGAGCTTCTCTGCTACACTTTGAACTCTTCTGTCGGTTCTTCTATTCTCCACCTCGAACTAAATCTTCATTTCTTCTCTCCCTTTCTGTTACATAATGTCTCCTCCTTACGCTAATATATTTCTTCTCCCCAATCATATTTCTTATTCTCCCCCTTTGACAACAACACCGAAGGTGCATATGCATTGTCGATCATCAAATTTGTTGTTGTTGTCTTCAACATCTACAAATCTCATCTAAGTTTCTCCCCCTACAGAGTAGCCATCATTTCATCAATCCATAGTGAAAAAATTTCAATAAGCATACTAGATTGATGCATCTCCTACATCCTTGTTTTTCTTGTGTAGGGGTCTGACCCCTAATTTACCTCTGAGGTACTCAAAGGTAGTCTTCGATAATGGTTTTGTGAAAATGCCTGCTAGCTACTCTTTGCTTGTCACATACTCCATTATGACTTGTTTTTCTTGTACTCTCTCCCTCAGAAAGTGATATTTCAATTCTATGTGTTTAGTTATTGTATGTAATATAGGATTTTTTGAAATATTAATTGCACTTGTACTATCACAATAAATAATTACCGATTCAGACATATCATGTTTAAAACCTTTTAACACATGTCTCATCCAGATTGTTTGCATGTAATTCATTGATGCTATAACATACTCTTCCTCTGTTGTTGACTATGAAACACAAGTTTTCTTCTTACTTGTCCAAGCAACCAATCTATCTCCAAGAAGAAAAGCTCCACCGGTAGTGCTTTTCCGGTCATCAACATTGTCTGCCCAATCTGCATCAGTAAACACATTCAAAGAAAAATTACCTTTATAAGGATACCATAAACCATAATCTATTGTGCCTTTCAAGTACCGAAATATCCTTTTCACTGCTACCAAGTGAGTCTCCTTGGGATCCTTCTAAAATCTAGCAACCAAACCAAAAAACATGTGCAATATCAGGCCTACTGTGAACAACATAATGCAACTTACCAATCATGGACCTATATTCTTTTTCATCAATAGAGGGTAATTCATCCTGTTTAGAAGATTTACAACCTATCACCATTGGAGTAACAACCAGTTTACAATCCTCCATGCCAAATGTGTTCAACACTTCCTTTACATACTTACTTTGATAGATAAATATTCCACAATCCAATTGTTGGACCTGCAACCCAATGAAAAACTTAATCTCACTAATAAGTGACATCTCAAATTCTTTCTTCATCTCCTCAACAAAAGCCATACATAAATCATCATCACCTCCAAAAATTATATCATCTACAAATACTTTAGCTATCAACACTATGTCTCCATCAGTCTTAAGATATATGTTACTATCCTCACCGATACGTTGGAATCTTATCTTGATCAAGTGTGCATGCAATATTTCATACCAAGCTCTCAGTGCCCACTTCAATCCATACAATTCCTTATATATTAACTTGCAAAACATATATTTATCCTCAGACAAAGAAAATCCATCTGGTTGTTCAATGTACACTTCTTCCTCAAGGATTCCATTAAGAAAAGCAAATTTACCATCCATTCGGTAGACCTTAAAGCCTTTAAATTCAGCATAAGAAAGTAACATTCTTACTCCTTCCAATCTTGCCACCGGTGCAAAGGTTTCTCAATAATCTTCTCCTTCTTCTTGTGCATATCCTTTTCATACCAACCTTTCTTTATTCCTCACAACCTTTCCTTCTTCATTCAACTTGTTTCTAAAGACCCATTTAGTGCCAATCACATTCTTGTCTTCCAGTCTGGGAACAAGTATCCATGTCTTGTTCTTCTCTATTTGATCCAATTCCTCATTCATAGAATTAATCCAATCATCATCCTTCAATGCCTCTCTTACTGTTTTAGGCTCAATAGTTGAAATCAGACAAGAGTTTTCTCTGATTTTCCTTCTTGTTTATACACCAGCATTTTTATCTCCAATAATTTGGTCTTTTAAATGATTCAGTTTGACATATGTTGGTATTGCCAGTTTTGGTGTTGTGCCTTCCGCTTCATGTTCTTCATCGCTTTTTTCATTTACCAATTGAGCACCTATATCTGCATCTTCCTTCTCATCATTCTTTTGTACTTCTGGTTCAATAAACACAAGTTTTTCTTCATCTTTCTCAAGTTCAGATCTACTGGTCTCATCAAATTTATCAAAGAGTTCATCTACCTTCACATTTCCACTCTCAATGATCATTTTTGTTCTCTTGTTATAACATTTGAAAGCCTTAGTCTTTGTAGAGTAACCAAGAAAAATACCTTCATCACACTTTGCATCCAACTTTCCAGTGAAATCATCATGTTTAATGAAACATTTACTCCCAAAAATTTTATAGTAACTTATATTAGGAGTCTTTCCATGCCATAATTCATAAGGTGTTTTTTTGTTACCTCTCTTGGCAAGTACCCGGTTCAAAGTGTAAACAGTAGTGCTATCTGCTTCTCTCCAAAACATTTTCGGTACTTCACCTTGAATCAACATGGTTCTAGTAGCTTCAAAAATTGTTCTATTCATTCTCTCTACTATCCCATTCTGTTGTGGAGTTATAGGAGCTGACATCTGCCTCTTAATTCCATGTTCATCATAGAACATCACAAACTCATCAGAAGTAAATTCTCCTCCCCGATCAGATCTCAAACATTTTAAATTATTCTTGGTTTCTTTCTCAACTAAAGCTTTGAATGCTTTGGATTTACTAAATGCCTCATAATTTTCTCTTAGAAAATTTACCCACATCATCTTGGAAAAATCATCAGTGAAAATCATGAAATATCTATCACCATAATAGCTCTTAGTCCTCATAGGACCACAAAGATCAGTATGAACCAAATCTAGAATATTTTTTGAAGAGAAAGACTTACTCCTAAAAGATATAGAAGTCATCGTACCCATATGATAGTCCTTACATAACACATTATCTAGTTTAACAAGTTGGGTAAAACCTCTCATAATACTTGATTTACTAACCTTTATCAAATTGTCAAAATTCACATGACAAAACCTCTTGGGCCATTACCAGTTGTCTTAAATCTTCGCCACCAAACAACTATTCTCATTAGTATTCAAATGAAAAAGATTACTGCTTATCTGCTTTCCAGTAGCAATCATTTCTCCATTACTGCCAAGAATCCTACACACTCCACTTTTAAATTCTAGAAGATATCCCTTATCATTTAATTGACCAACACTCAAAAGGTTATGTTTTAATCCATCAACCCAAAAGACATCATCTGCATTACTTTTTCCATTTAGTGAAATAGATCCTTTACCTTTAACCATGTAGGGTGAGTTGTTACCAAACCTTGCTACAACTCCATCAAATTCTTCAAAGGATAAGTACTTGTTTCTATCACCGGTCATGTGGTGTGAGCAACCACTGTCTATTATCCATTCATCATTGCTATCCATGTGAGACACCAATGCCTTTTCATTAGTCAGATCTTCCTTCACAGCAACAAACACTATCTCCTCATTGTCATCTTCTTCTGATTCTCATCAGTTACTCCTTCATCAACTACAACATAGCATTCTTTCTTGCTTTTTCCTTTCAATTTCTTAAACTTCTCTTTCTTATCAGTGTTAGGACAGTTAGTAGCTATGTGTCTAATTTTATTGCAAGAGAAACACATCAAGGGTAATTAACCTTTATACTTACTAGTGCCTTTCAGTAATCTCCTAGCTAATAATGCCTCAAACTCCATCAGACCATCTTCATTATCATCCTCAGTTCCGCTACCGCAATGACTAGACCTGCAGTCACGATTATAACAAATATTCTTTCCTTTCCTCATAGATGTACCGGTTGCAGAAGATTTAAAAGAAAATTTAGACAGTTTTGAAACACTATTATCAAATTTGTTTAACTCAAATACAGTCAACTTTCCAATAAGAGAATCAACAGTGACTTTATCTTTAGAAATAGATCTAAGTTCTTGAATTTCAAAAACTCTAATAGCATATTGTGGTAGGAGAGTTCTAAGCATTTTACTAACAACAACATCATCATCAATCTTACCTCCAACACTCTTAATACCACCTACAACTTCTTTAATCCGTTGACCATAATGTGCAATGTTCTCACCATCAACCATTTTCATGTCATCAAATTTGCCTCTTAAACTTTCTTCTTTTGCTCTTTGTATATGTTCATCTCCTCCATAAATCAAGTCTAATTTCTACCATACCTCAAATGCAGTTTCTAATCCATGAACATCTATATACTCAGAATCGGATAAAGTACTTACAATTACTTCCAAGGCTTGAATGTTTTCTTGTTGTTCTTTAAGCTCATCCGGTGTCAAGGGGCTGGTAGTAGGAGAAACATACTTGTTTACCACATGATTCTAATACTTAAAACCCAATCCTTTAATGTATATCTTCATCTGGTCTTTCCATATCCGGTAGTTGTCCTTGGTAAACTTGGAACCCTCCTTCTTCATCATCTTTCTTCAGGATCTTTCCCTCAAGTTGTTAAGATTTCTGCACATAGAGAACCAATGCTCTGATATCAATTGTTAATCTTAGAGGATCCAGTTAATACTGAGAGGGGGGGTGAATTAGTATTAACAAAAAATTCAAATATGAAGCTCAACCTTATAAAAATTTCACCAAATCAAACAATAACCAACAACAAAACCATTTACCAGTACCGGTATCTACTGATAATCATCTACTAACCTAATTTATCAAGTCTGCACATTAAGTGTTCATTAACCATGCATTAACTGAAAATAAAACATAACAATGCATAAAAACATTCACCATATGAACACCATGTTTTTCACATGGAAACCCAAATAGGGAAACTCCATGGTGGGAATTGGTACCCACAAAAATTTGTGCACTCTTTCGGAATGCACCCTCTTAGGACCCTAGCCCAGTTAGGAGCTTACAAAGATGCCCTGTTAGGAGTAGACCATGTTAGGAGTCACCCGGTTAAGGGATTTAGATGATGAACCCTGTTAGGAGCTTTTACCTATTAGGATCAACCTCGCAAGAGGATTTAGAACTCAGATGTTGAGCCACCTTGTTAGGTGATTTACAATGTAAGGCTCGTTATGACCTACCTGGTTAAGGGATTTTGATTGTTGCACCTGTTACAGAACAACAATGAATGATCTGGGTGTTGCACTTAACTGCTTGCTTGATTAGATCCAATTCTACTCCAAATCTACTACACTTTGGCAGATCTCTCACACTCTGGTTTAGCTTCACACTCTTCTCAAAACCACTGACACAACAAACATCAACTAAACCAACATAAATAGCCTTTACAACTAGGTCGGTTACTAAACCCTAGATACATCAAGAATTTATAACTCAGATCATCATGCAGATCTTTACAATAGTTTACAAGACAATATCAACTATTGAGTGATCGTAACTCATCACAACAACTCAATCTGATACAAAGTAAAACCCTTAGAACACTCTTCTAAGCGCTTCGTTGTTTCCCAAGAAATTCCATCTTCAAACACACCAAAAAAATAATTCATCCATCTATGTGGGTTGTGCCACATCATCTCCAACATTTGAACTTGATGTAGATCACCGCCAGACCAAAAATCATTACCGCTTAAGAGAAATATTTACCAGTCCTTAAACCCTTCTAAAACCCTAGCAAAAATACACCAGAAATCATAAACATGACTTCTAGTAACCAAACCATGATGCGGTTTTGGTTAGATACATATTACAATGATACAAACTCACATTCCAAACCACAACACTTCAATCATCACCAATTGCCAAATCTAATCAAAATATTTCCTTGTTTACCGGTTAAGGTCCTAATTCCTAGTTTCCTCTTTCTTTATCAGTAAGCTCTTTTTGGTAGACCAAAAAGACTAAGATGACAAAATACAACATAGTAAACATCAGTTTCCATCAATGACAACACAAATAACTGATCAAGTCATCCAATTATGCAATCTCAATCTATTCATCACAATGTCATCACAAACAGTCCTTTATCGATTCAGTCATCATTCTTCATCTGCATCAGTTATGCCAATCATTCCAACATGAGTCTCCAAAAAATTTCAACATCTTAATTCCATTCCTTATTTCAACTTGAAATCCTAACAACTAAGCTTCATACTTGGTTGTATTGTTTGTACACTCAAATGTAAGTTGAAAGGAGTACTTGAAATTCCTACATGTGGGAGATACAAACAAAACACCAACACTAGATCCTTCTTAAGAGCATGTGCTATCAAAGAAAATGTGCCAAAGTCCATTCTACTCATTTTGTATCTCATCTACCATTGGATTTGTGCTTCTTAGCAATGGGTTAGTGCTTTCAACAGTAAAATTACCTAGACCAACATCACAAAAAAATATCATTTGACTGGGATCTACCCTTTCTACCACTATAGACGCCCTTAGTTCTCTATATAAATTTACATCCCTCCTATTTACTGGTATCATGGCATAGGAAATATCCAACTGGACATTTCCTCCCATCACGGCTGCCCACTGTCTAGACAACAAAATTTAGTACTGAGGCAAGGTATCCACAACTAGAATATCCATCTTGTACACTACTTCAGGGAAATTAGGTAATTTCACTTCTACATCTTTCATATTTCCAACCACTGGGACCTCCCTGTTGTCAATTGTATAGCATTTTCCAAATGACGTGTCAATCCATAATCCCAACTCTTTCATGACTCCATATGCCATGGCATTGGCTATAGCTCTAGAATCTAGCATACAATTCCTAACCATCTTGTTATTTACAAAAAGATTTAAAAAAAAGGGATCAACCTGAGATGGGTTCTATGTAATTGTTGTACCCACATATACTTCGGGATCTTTTGTCTCCTCAACCTCAACCTTTTCAGGTACATCATTCAACTTGTTGTTAGACTTTGTCGATACATCTGAAATTAATGAGAGTGCAACAGTCGTATACTTCTCAATTTTCATCATTTCTACCAGGGGAACTGAAACCTTTATATGT
Source organism: Cryptomeria japonica (assembly GCF_030272615.1). NCBI lineage: Eukaryota > Viridiplantae > Streptophyta > Pinopsida > Cupressales > Cupressaceae > Cryptomeria > Cryptomeria japonica. The sequence goes on from NC_081415.1 coordinate 452,330,120, forward strand.
GACATATTTTGGGCCATATCAAATTGTGGAACACTTGATAGACTAGACAGCTTACCGATCGACACTTTCTTCTTGGCATCCTTTTCTTTTCTATCAAGAGGTACAATATTATCATGGCTATTAGCCAATGATTCCTTTCTTGCCAAATTCTTTTTTTGGTCAATGTTAGGAATGTCAGCTTGCCTTCTCTGTACTTCACTCTTGTTATCCACCTTACTGATCTTAACCTCTTTAGGAACACTTGGTTTTTCTTGGTCTTGGCTGGGGTTAAACACCTTGTTTCTCAAGTTATAAGTACTTTTGAGTTGATTTACAATAGCTACAGTACAAGATCAAACTTCTTCATCACTTGGTCCCTTCATTGTAGCATTTACATTAGCATTACATACAACATTGATTATCATACAAACATCCTTATCTAAACAAGGTGCAAACTATGGATGATGCCATTGTTTCTCACAAATGTTGTATCTATTCAACTCATCTCCAGAGGAATTCCACTCTTCAACTTCATAAGGGTGCAATGATACCATATTAATTGTTTGCTCATGATGATTACCTCTGTGACTTTCATCACCTTGGTGTCCTTGCACAAAAGTAGACTTAGCTACTTCACATTGATGAGGAGAATGTGGAAAATTAAACGCTACACACTACATATTCTCTTCTACCATATGTGCACCTGGTCTCATCAAAGGGCCAAGGGTATCTTTAGTGCCTAAGGTTGCAGCTTTCTGAGCTTCTTGGACAGGCTTACCATCCTTCTAGTTGGTATGATAAGGCATGTCGTGCAATCTCATTTTCTTTTGGAATCCTTTCCTATATTGAGCTAACCCCTTTTCATTTTTAGCCACTTTATAGCTTAAATCCTTAACTGCACTCATGATCTTGTCTAATTTATCTTCTTCATAAGGTAGTTTGTTCTCGTTATTCTTCAGATTTTGTAAGATCTTCACCTTATCTCTCTTGCCAACTTTTCCAGCAACCCTCCTATTATTCTCAATGCTTATAGTAACTTTAAAGGCATCCGTAAGAGTTGCAAGTTATCTAGACCTAAGCTCATAACCAAATTTCTGATCAAATGCCTTCAGATAGAAAGCCAAACTCATTGCATCATTTGGAGCCATATCACGAGGTATCTTACTCAAAGCTTTTATGAATCTAGAATTAAACTCTATAACCATTTCATTTTGATTCTTTTGAATAGTTATAATCTCCCCCAACCTAAACCTTGGATTGGTGTGAACACCATATTGTTTTCTGAATATCCTTTAAAAATCATGCCAACTAGAAATGTGCAAGTCAGGAAGTCTTCTATACCAATCCTTTGCATCATCACTTAAATATTGCATAAATAATTTCATAATAACATCCTCATGTTCAATCTCATAGTTATCAATGAAATTTTAAAATGTTCTCAAATGGTCTTCGCTTGACAATCCACTACATCAAAAAAACTTTGGCAACTCAGATCTAATCACATTCTCCATTGCGTTAGGATAACCAGGAATACTTGTGAAATCTAATTGTTTTTACCTTTCCATATGAATTTGTGGCCTTTGGAAAGGATTACCTATTTGAGGCTGAGGAATGAGGGCATTCGGGTTAGGATTATTTTGTACAACATTTTGTACAATAGGTAGTTGGTTTAAGGGCTGGGGATTTACTCATGGTAATGGTGGAAATAGTTGTACATTTGCAACCTAGGGGTTCACAATAGGCATTTGTTGTTAAGCCTGCAAGTTTTGAAATTCTTGCATCAATAGGTGATACTGCTATTGGTGCAATAATTACTGCTACAATTGGTTTTGTTGCAAATTGACCTAGGGCTGCACTAAAGGTACATAAACTTATGGTGCAGACACTACAAGTACCCTTATAGGCACAAACAACGCAATAGAGGTTTTCATGGGTATGGTAGTATTTGAGTGAGTCACTTGAGGCATACTACCATGACCAATCAACAAATCTACAATGGGAAGTTAGGGATTTACTTGTGGAACAGAACTGGGAATTGCATGATATTGGCCAGAATTAATGTCTTTCTTAGCCAATGAACTGAGATCCACCATCCTCCTCAGCAACTCTTCTTTTATAATCAACATCTCTTGCCTTGTATATTCCTCTCCTAGCTCTTCAACCTCCTTTTTAAGTTTAGCATTAGTTATTTTTTTTGTTTTAACTCCTGAAACTATAGCTATGTCAGCATCAGTGGCAATGGTTTTACCCTTTTTCAGGCCTATTATCTCTACTGTCTTAACAATACTTTTACGTATAATCTCAAGATGTGGACTTACTAACATTCCACCAAACAAATCATCTTTCAAACCCCTAGACATAGCTTCATCTTCCCTTCTTAGTTATTTCTTAGTAGCTTCCTCATCCAAATCAACTTGAAATTGTTTTACCATTTGCTCAAGCCTTGCATTAAATTCCTCAACCTTCTCATGTTGCCTATCCAGGCCACCCAGGCAAGTTTTGGGTGGGCCTTTATAAGAGGTAATATTGATACCCTCACCCTTATCATAATAGAATTGATTACCTTCATCATCCATATAGTAATATCCCGACTCTTTAGGAATCTCAAAATGGTACCTATAGTCTCTAAGGGAAGGGTCACTAGAGGATGAACATATATGATCCATTAATGGAGTGAAAGCACAATCTTCAATATTATGTGAATCTCTATTAAAAACTAAAGAAACATGTTGATTTGAGGAGGATGACTGCTTACCTCTATTATTCTTTTGTCTCCACCACTTGTTTCCATCATGGAGGGGTTTATTTGGATGCCCCTAACGCAAAGATATTTTTTTGTACATTTTCTTTTATTTTTTTCTTGGAAAAGGCTGAAAAATATCAACAACTAACACTTATATGAGTAAACTTATGTGTATTCAAAATTCTCACACACTAGCAAGACTATACCGGACTTGAACCTTCAGAGACGCTATCCAAACTTGGGAACTAAAATTAAGAAACAAACATGCTCAAAGCATGATAGTAATGGATTAAAACATCGACTCCTTAGACCCGAGTAAAGCTATTGGGATAGAACTATAAAATATGGACAAACCTAAACATAAAACATTCCAGACGGCTGCCCAAAATTTTATAAATCAAAATTATTTAAGCATCCCCAGCAGTGTTGCCAATTTGTTGGTGTTTTCCATCTAGTAGTCAAAATAGAGACAATTTCAAAACTTCATTGCATTAACCATTCTCAACCAAATGGCTAATTAACAAGAATCCCAAAAAATGAAGGAATTCTTCTGCACTTTCAGCCTCTGCAAAACCTAGGTGGCTAGACCATAGGGTATTCATGAAAGTAACACAATTCTTATAGAATCTCCCTTCATAAACAAATAACTCCCAGAATTATACACCAATATATATATATATATATATATATATATATATATATATATATATATATATATATATATATATATATATATATATGACTTTCCAATGTCATCATTACATTTCCATGCTATATTTGCCTCTGAGAAAACAAGAACAAAAACATAAAAAAGAAAACAAAAGAAATATTTAATGACTTTTAAGCTCAAATGTCTGAGAAATCATAACAAAGAGCAGATTAATGCCTATCCAGGACTACAGAGTCAATTTCCCTGAATTCCAATAGCTCCACAATCACTCATGAATACAAATGCCTTAAACCCATACCCAACAATTCATAACATGAATCATACTTAAAGGATCTTTTCCATTTTACCACCCTCTGCAATACCTAGCGGGAATTTAATCTTCTCCTTGAAAAGAACCATAACTAAGTAAATGCACATTCACATATGACTATGAAGACAATACCTATCAATCCTTAACAAACAAGAATCATAACAAGCAATAAGATGCACAAAGAGACGAAACATGATATGATTTTTATTGATTCAAAGTTGTGAAAACATAATCCAGAAAACATTAAAACTATGTACTTAGAACAAAAACTTTGAACCTCTGTCAATTATGAAAAATCCAAGAACCCTTTGTAAATTAACCCTGATGTCCTTTTATGGAATAAGGAGCGAAACAAGCTTCAGGCTAATGACAGGTGTCAAAATTACATTGCCTCTTATGAGAATATGCCACAACTTTATGAATTCAAAACAAAAATGTCACGCCTCTATAGAACAAAATTCAGCCTTCAATAGAATGTGCAACTGCCTGCCCTAAGTAATTTTTGATCCTAACCAGAAGGCGGCTCCTCAAATGTCCTTAACTGAGCAGTGCTTCTCATGCCAGTTGTGCACTGCAAAACTGGTTGGCCACTCAATATTTCTGATCAACTGCACATGGTTAGGGGTTTCTTTATTCTTATCAACAATTACAACCTTGACACCTATGACAAACTTGGAGTGGGATGTTTCAATTGCAATTAATTTGTCTATAGTAGAATAATGTATAGGTTCATTTATATAATCATTTCCCACTACTTTCTGAATAGTAATATTTATTATTTCATCATATTCCTTCCTCCATTCATCAAAGGATTTTAGTTCTGAATTCTGATTATGGAGGGAATGAATATTCCAATGCTTTAAGTCATTAAAGCTTTGTATTCTCTCTCTAATTGCACCATCTTTATCTTCTAAAAAATGAATCTCATTGACCAATAGTCCATATACTCTACATAAATTTGATAATGGTTGTGGTGGCTTGGACATATATTGAACTGCAACAATCAAATCCTTAATCTTCAGTCCTAAAGCTTTCCACCCTTCAAAGATCTCCTTTAAATCAGCTAAGAACTTAGAAAACTGCACAACTCCTTCAGAAAGAATACAAAAAGACTTGTAAAGATCCTCAATTTTATTTAAAATTTCTCTCAACAAATGTGACAATGTCCCCTTAATCATCGTTAACACCTTATACCATTTCCACTATTTGTTGATCCCTGGCTTGTATTTATTGTTGAAGCTCAATTATCTTTTGTTCTAAAGCTTGCACCTGTTCAACACTCTTTTATGATTCTCCTTGTGTAAGCATAGGAGTAAATGCCACTATCTTCTCCTCAAATTTCTTCTTGAGCCGAACATTTTCCAAGCTCATCTTAGTATAATTTTGATGCATTTCTATCCTTTCTTGCAAATAAGTTAAATTCTCCTTCACCTGCAATTTGACTGAATCCAAGGCAAACATATTTGAGTGCATTGACAAGGTTTCTTCTTCTACCACTAAGGTGTCCCTCAATGTCCTTATAATAGCACCATCCCCTTTTCTCTCTTCTACACCAATCAAAACTTGGGGCTTGTTTGTACTTGGAGCCTTTGCCCACTATGCTAATGCCTAGATAGTAGGATGATAAACAGATCTAGTATAACCTTCTTTCTCAAACTCTGCAATGTACATGGGATCTAGTTGTTGTCTTATTTGATCCAATAAAAACATAGTTTCCAAATTCCAACCTGGTATAAGTAACATCCCACTATCCTTAACCACCTATCTAGCCTCCTCTAGGGTGGCATGATCTAAATTAATATCCTCATAAGACTGGATCTCAGGAACTCCCTCCGGTTGTCCTACCACTTGTAACCACAAAGCCTTAAACTCAGATGTTTTAACTAAATCATCTAAAATAATCATATGAGCAGCAATTGCTCACTCATCTTCACTCTCTTCAAGTGGAATGGGCTAGCCAAATACACTCCTACTGTGAGGTTCCTCCACCATTGGTACATCCCTCGAAGGTGAAGTAAGGACCTGCTTAACTTCTTCATCATGGGATCCACCTTCAATCTGTCCTTCTGCAACTTCCTCTTGTTTCTCTAGTGGTATCCTCTATTGCTCTGAAATATATTGCGGAACATACTCTCATGTCTACTCATGTGCTATGTCATCCTCAAGGTTGTAGGTTCTAGAAAAAATAGATTCAAAATTATCAAACATCTTCTCAATCCTTGCCACTATCCTAATCTCTTTGGAATAGAATCCCTGAAAATTAGGGAACTTAACCTTTGCTTCATTCTCTCACTTCATAATAATTACCCACTTCTTTCTCCTTTGGAGGACTTGTTCTGTAGTAAGGCAATTTCTTATCACATCTCCATTCAAATCTAAATCATGATTGAATGGCCCTCTCTTGATTTTAGCTCTAAGCCATTCTATAAATCCTTCAGGGTCAAAGTTCCTTCTCTTACCATACCTCAATGCATATCTTGTTTCCATATAATTTTTCAACCTATCAACAACCTTTGTTCCTATGGTAAGTTTACCAAACCTTATGGATTGGGAATTAATGAGTCCTTCCTCTATTCTGCCAAATGCAGCTTCTAAGTCCATAACATTTGCCACATAAATTCAAAGAAAGCTAATATATAGGAGACACAAATGGGCAATTGATGAGGAGACTAAGGACATCCATAAACCCTTATTATTGTATGATCTGAAAAGACAAAAATGTTTGCAAAGCTAAACCTCCCCTGCTCGTCCATTCGATCTTTCTTTAGTCTTTAGAAGTCCATCACCTTGGCTGGAATTATGTCCATTATCACCCCTAGCCATGACATAATCTTCATAACAAAATGCTAATGGTATGTCACATAATCAGCACTTTAACATTTCTTATCCCAAATGTGACACCATCTCTATATCGGGAAGGAAACAACATTCTTATCAAAGAATTTGAGTTGAAGACTTAGGCTCTACTCATACTTATGTTGAAAAAGAATCAAATGAGATAACAAGGAAAAATACTTCATTTCTATCTCCATGGGCTTATTCACTACTACCATCAACACTTCATGGACCTTCCTGGAAATGTATGTAGCATAATTAAATTCCAAATTCACATACTTTTGTTGAATCTTAATTCCCATTAGCATCATTCCTATTAGCATTCTTACCTTTGCATCTATCCCCAAAATATGACACAAAGAGAAATATGTTTTAATAAAATATTTTTCAAACGATCAACAACAAAAGGCTCTCTGTCAATTGGGATAATTGGGGCTACATCTCCACACCAATCTCTTTTCCTAAACAACTGAACTTCCTTTTCCCTATAATGTTTCTTTCTCTTCTGATACTCATTTTCAAACCTTTCCACATCAATGTCCCCAATTGCACGTCCTAGTAAAACCAAAGAAGTTAACAATCTCCATAGGGATTATATCAACCAGGACCAAGCCTTCAACAATCCTTACAATCCTAGAAGTAGGGTCATACATTTCTGCCAAAGCTCTAATTAAATCCACTTCCACAAAAATAGTTGGTACTATCAGCTCTGCCATATCCAATCTCCAAGGATTAGACCTAGGGATTGGTTCATCTCTATTATTATAGAAATATTAGAATAAATTCCAACCTCTTTCTGGGATTCGAGCATTACCACATTGTAGACAACCATCCATTAAATCATGATAATCTTTAATGATTGTAGTAGACATGAGGAGCACATCTAACAAGTCCTCATAGAATGGTGGTTCTTCTATGTCAGAATGCTTTGTTGTAGCCACACTATGTTCCTCAACAATGACTTGGAGCATTTGTGCATGTTCTTCAAGTCTCTCTTCATGGACTTCATGTTTTTCTGACAAATTCACCTTTGGTGCTTGAGACTCCCTTTTCTTTCTCAGAGCCCTCAATTTTTTATTTTTCAGTTCCCTCTCTTCTTTTGATACTGAAACTTCCCCTTTCTTGCTAATTCTTTTTCTTTTTTGAACTAGGGCTACTACTAACTGGGAAACCTCTTGAATTCTTGAGGGTGCTCTAATTTTTTAGGTTTATCAGGTCTTGAATCCCAATGACAGGAGGGTTTTGCACATCTAAATTGACCTGATGCTTCTTTCCCTTATACAAACTACCCCCCTTCTTTAACATTACAACAATTCACAAGAGAACCAAAATAAATTAGGGAAAACTACCACAATCTAAACAAAGACACCCTAGGGCTTCACGGATATGCCAAGGTTGAAAACCCACGTGGAAATCCATTAATGAACTTAGAAGCCATGTCAACCTTTTAAAAAACTATTTTAGGTTCATCTCATACCCACACACTTACAAGTCCTCTTAACATTTCATGCGTGGGAGTGCGAGGTTCACATTTTATGGTTTCCGTAGGTCTGCCAAATAATCCAATTTTCATAAAACAAACACACGGGGAAGTGAGATGCACCACTCTTGTCAAACCTTTCACATTAAAATCACCCCATGTGCCCGCTTAACTTATGTCTTCTACCAAAGCATGACACGGGAACACGGGAAGCTACAACTTTTGACTTTGCTCGCCCACTTCCTTCAAAAGAAAACCCAAAGGTAAACAACGAGAATGTGAGATGTTACTGTCCTTGCCAATTTCTAAACCGCACACCCACATCAACTGCATTTGAAAGGACTGACAAACTACAGAACCACGGGATGAAATTCATGTGACTAATGGACATTGCCTACAGGCCCGCTGCTCAGATAAAAAGATGAGAAAACAACTTGCAGGTACATAGGAACTACACTGAGCCTACCAAAAATAGCGCATGCAACTTAAACAAGGGTATAAGGGATCATTAAGGCCCTTGGACAAAGGGGGCAACACACAAAAGGGTCCAAATGACAAATGAAACTTCAGCAAATCAAAAAACCCTTTTGGAATTCAAATCACAAAATTAAAACCCGATCCAATGGCCAAAAGGATATAACAAAATTTGAAAATTTCCCAGGATAAAAAATTCAAGAATTTACATTCCTAATAGAAAGAATCCCCCAAGACTTGAAGTCTCAGTGGTACCTTAAAAAAAAGTGTGTTACATATCATTTTAAGGTTTATATTCTTTGATTACCTAGGAGCCCATAAGGAAAGCCATTGTAACCAATGATCTCTTCAAGACCTAAAGTCCCAAAGGAATTTTATTATTAACCTTCAATACATGGTATTATATTGGCTAGGGAATTGTCCTAACTATTTTTAAGTGTTGGATCAAAAGGGGAACGTATGGGACTCGAAACTCTAGTGAAAACAATTCTCTCTTTAAGGAATCTAAAAATGAAACCCCACGTACCTATGGTATGAAGAATCTAGCAAGTCCATTTATTAATCCCAATCTAACATAACCCTAACCCTAACCTTAACCTAACCTACTAGAATAGAAAAAAGAGAAAGTAAAACCAAACAACAAAACAAAATGAAAAAAATGAAAAACGAGAAGCAAAGGAATTTGGTAAAAGACCTATTGGATTATAATGCATGACCAAACATAGGAAGGAAAATAGCACATGAACATGCACAACAACTCAGGACAACAACCAAGGTACAAGATCACCTCAACAAAGATCAAATCTAGGGAACTCAGACATTTTGTGGAGATCAATCTCTTTTAAAAATCTAAATCTCAACAACAAATTGTTGAAATGACTAGTTATAATTGATTATATACCTCTTTTTTAATTTGGGAAGGGTACCATTAATGTGGTTGGTGTGGCCAAAGAAATGAGGGAAAAAGCTAAGTGGTGGAAAAAAATACACCTCTGTTATCCCTCCAAAATCTTGAAGTTCGAAGAAACAACAAAGAGATGGAATGAGAGCTCAGGATGAACAAGAACACTTAGAATCCTAGTGTTCTCATGGGACACAAAGTCTCAACAGACAAACAAAAAAGGTGAGAAATGGAACTTCAAGTGGAACAATTATTTTAGGATTGAATCCCAAGATCCTTTTTTGACACAAAGCTTTTAAAAGAGAAGGAAAAAAAATTATTAAAGGAGGGAACTTTGGGTTGACTAGGGATCTTAGGAAAAAGTCTTAAGATTCATTTGAGACATGAAATCCCCAAAGGACCAAAAAAGGAAATAGAGGGAAAAAGGAAGAGGGGGAGAAAGAAAAAAGAAAAAGACAAAAAAAGGAAAGGAAAAAGAGATAAGGGAGAGGGAGTCCCCATTTTAACCTTGTTCACCTCATATTTTATTTAAACAGAAGTGTTGATTCTTAAAATTATCACATAGTTAAAATCTATAAATATTTATATTTAATGCATGCACTTTAATCAATTAGCTTGGATACAAAGCATGCTATGATCAATTATAATGACATTGAATAATATATCACGTAAATAAATTCTCCTTGAGAGCTTGGCCTCCTACCTCTATCTATATCTCTAGGGTGGGTAAGATTGTATCCAATAACCTAGGGCCCCAATTCTTCCCTACCTTCAATTCTTATTTCATTTAGTATCCTAAGCTTCATGGTTCATCAAAGCTTAGATGGGATGGTGAATGGTATTGATGAATTCCATTCCACTCTTTAATATATATTAAGATTTCCCTATATGGATTACATCCATTACACTCCCTAAAACCTTGGTCAAAGGAAAGGTGTTTAATTCACTAGAATCATTATTCTGATCAAGATTCATTCTAGTAGAATTATCCTTGGGATTATAGTAAGTTGAGATTAGTAGAGAATTTCTAACATACTTTCAAGTCATTTTGGAAACCCCCTTCCTAAAGTGAATAATTGAGCAACAAATAGAGCTTCACCTCATCCCATTTCATAGTTAATGGGTACCCTATCCACCATACCTTTGTGGGGAATACCTCATGGATTTGGATCATAAATAACCCACTTGACCCATAGCATAGCTAGTACATTAGCTTCATTGCCTCCAGGAAGTTGTAAGGTCATTCTAGGACATACTTATTTTTATTCACAAGACATCATACCACTTCACAATCATAGGGTAGATGGTTACCCCTTTATAAGAGGTAGGTTTTGTTATTGTATCGAGATAAATAAATTTAAAGGCTTTTGGACAGTAGGGAATTTTCTTACCCCTAATATAGATAATTTAGATCATAGAACCCCTTTAGTTTAGAGGTTTCACAAGGAGGATAAGGTGCTCCACTATAGAATAGAGATTGATTCTCTTTTTTGTTGTGAATAAGGTTATTACCTAGCTAGTTCCACTATTTAGTCATTTTCATAACTTATCACTTAAATTTACTTAGGGCTCTTTTAGGGAATTTCCACTTTATGTATATATCATAAGCTTTAGACATTTTTTGTAATATTATGTTTTCTTATGCCTCACCTTGATATATATATAACAAATGGTCTCTCATATATTATATGTACGTTATATTTGTATTATTTGATAGGAATAAATCTATTCTTGTCATATTGATCTTCTAAGTACTTAGTGATTTCCATTAGGATTATATATCTTGGATGGATATCTCCATAGCCAAATATTACATGGTATTGGAGAAAATATAGGATCCACAAGAACATATAGTATATCTAAAGGGGGGGTTTTACAAATAAGCCTCACCCAAATTGATGATATACTAGCCATAAAGGGTTTAGTAGATTAGTCTATAGTACACTCCCACAACAAATGGAAGGTTCGATGTTTGATTCTTATCTGGTCTATAAGATTTGTAGCCCAACGTGCGGTATCATATCTAAGCTAGGAGCCTGAAGTACTTGCAATGTGGCTTCATGGGTGATGTTCTAAATAGGACACACTTGAATTGACAATAGATTGGCCACAAAGGGGCCAATAGATTAGTTGTCAAAAAACTCCAACAACAAATGGAATGTACTAGTTTTGAGTCATTGTTGATCCATGGGAACTGACTAAAGATGCATTCTCATTTTCTTTATCCAAAAGATTAGGTTGAAGCCATTAATTGTGTATACACATTCAAAATCAAGTTCCCCACAAGGAATTGAAAGGTATGAATTTTAAAGCTTAATATAGAATAAAACTAATTATGAGGAATTTTTAAATTTTTGTGACTCCTACTTAGGTATACATTTCTTTAGAGAAATGTAAAGCTTCAAAACCTCAAACTAAGCCTTGTAGATTTGTTGGATATCTAGATGGTGTTAAGGGTTATCAACTCTTAGATCCAAATATACATGAACACTTTGATGAACACAGAATACCAATGAGAGGGGGGGCGGGGGGGGTGAATCAGTGGTCCCTAGATCTATTACTTTATTTGAACAATCTTAATAATGTCAATTTTATGTTGTAATCTTATAAACTACCAAACAAGTAATGTAAGAAAGAAAGCCAAAGAGCCCATGCACACACAGCCAAGCCACAACACCAAATTTACAAGGAAAACTCAATATGAGAAAAACCTTGATGAGAAAAGATGTTGAAGTCTACTGCTCCAATCCAGCCTCACAGGTAAAACATAGATTTACATAGATTTTTGGGCACCACCAACCCAAGGAGCGCCAACCCTTGCACCAAGCTCAGACTTAGCGATGTATATTGAAATACTGATTAAATGCAATTAAGGCTTCTTGTTGCAAATGAGTTTTGCAACTCTTGAATCAATTAACTCACTATGTCTCCACACACAGTGTCACTCCAAGATGCTACCTGCACTTTCACACCTCACTGATTTAGCACAATTGCTCTATTGAGAAACTACCGATACAGGCCACTCACCAGTCTGTTTGCTACATCGTACTATAACTTGATCGAAAACTCTCCTCTAGTTTCCTCCTCCTCACTTCCTTCTTCTCACTTCACTTTAGTTCAACACTCTATAGTACACCAACATCATCTTTTTCAGTCCATTCTACCCTTTTCTTATTGAATCAGATCCCGCCAAAAGGCAGATTCAAAATCTAAGAGGTTAGGGTTTCTACACCCTCCTCGAGGCAAATTAAATCCAATCAGATATGCAAGATCTGATCTCCTTGATGTCCATATGTTCTACACCATCATTTTCATGCTTTTTCAAATATGGGAAACGTGATCCTTCATTTTAGATTTGCCTTTTATAGATTGCCATTAATGCTCTTGTTGTTTCCTTCTCAACGTGATCTTTCAATCCGATCTTTTGTTTTCGATCTAGACGTCAACTACTCCCTAATCTTCATCTTACATTCCTTCTTCCTTGAGCCGCAATCAGTCCGATATGATTCCTAGATATGCGGTTCCTTCATTAATGATGAATATCAGTTTCATCAACCCAGCGAGTGAAACTTCACCAACTTCACCCTACTTGCCACCTCTGCTTCACATAGCATTACTCCAATCAAGACATGGCCTTCCAACTCCTTCACCAGTCAAGTTCTTCACATGTTGACCAGTATGGCATCCAGTACCAGTTGCACACCTTAAGACTCTTCCTTTTCATCTTCACCAGTTGACATCAATGACAACTTAGTGCCAAAATGCCAACAATCTCCCCCTTTGGCATTGATGTCAACTTCACACATTCCACTACATATCGGTTCCATTCTCCCCCTTTGACTCAATGAAAAAGGGTACTTGTGCACTCCCCTTGTGCTCCACACAAGGCTCCCCCCTGAGCCACAAAAACCTTCTATGCATATGATACAACTCCTAACTTGTGTTGGAGATATTCCAACATGCTTACCAGTAGAGGTTTGGTGAAAATGTCTGCAACTTGATCACGAGTAGGAACATAATCCATTCTTACTTCTTTCCCTTCAACCTTCTCTCTGAGGAAGTGGTATTTGATTGCAATATTTTTTGTTTTGGAATGCATGACCAGATTCTTTGCTATGTTGATTGCACTTGAATTGTCACACCGGATGAGAATGGGATCAGTAATTTCCACTTGGATATCTTTGAGAGTCTGCTTCATCCAGAGCACTTGAGAGCAGCATGTAGTAGTAGCAATGTATTCATCTTCAGTCATGGATAGAGAGACCGAGTCCTGCTTCTTGCTATGCCATGAGACCAATTGGTCACCCAGAAAGAATGCACCAACTCTTGTGCTCTTCCTATCATCTATGCAGCCTACCCAGTCGGCATCAGTGTATGCTTCTAAAATGAAATTTCCCTGCTTAGGATACCACAGTCCATAATTGAGTGTTCCTTGTAGATACCTAAAGATTTTGGTAACAGCATTCAAGTGAGACTGCTTTGGTGCAGCTTGAAATCTAGCCACCATGCATACTACCTAAACTATATCTGGTCTTGAAGCAATTAGGTATAGTAGACTGCCTATCATGGATCTGTACAATGTCTGATCCACTACCAGTGATTCATCATCTTTACTTAATTTGTTGTCAGTCACCATGGGAATGCTTATTGGTTTGTAATCTTCCAGTTGGAATTTCTTTAGCATCTCCTTTGCATACTTGACCTGTGAGATAAAGATTCATTTATCCTTCTGTAGAATCTACAGGCCTAGGAAGTAAGTCAATTCACCCAACATTGACATCTCAAATTCTGACTGCATCTGATCCGCAAATTCTTTGCAGAGAGTATCCTTATTTCCACCCAAAATAATGTCATCTACATATACAACCACAATAATCATGCGATTCCCATCTTTCCTTGTGTACAAATTGTTGTCAGCACTTCCCTTTTTGAATCCCTGTTCCTTTAGGTATAGATCTAACCTTGAGTACCATGCTCTGGGGGCTTGCTTAAGACCATACAAAGCTTTCTTTAGTCGACATACAAAAGTCTCATCATCATGTAGCAGGAATCCTTCAGGTTGCTCCATGTATACTTCTTCTTTCAAATTTCCATTCAGAAAAGCCGATTTTATATCCATTTGGTACACTTTGTAGCCCTTGTAGGCCAAGTAAGCTAGAAAAATCCTAATTGCTTCCAATCTAGCCACTGGTGCAAATGTTTCTTTAAAATTGATCCCTTCTACCTGAGAGTATCCTTTGCACACTAGTCTAGCTTTGTGTCTCACAACCTTACCGTCTTCATTCATTTTATTCCGGTAGACCCACTTTGTGCCAATAATGTTCTTGTCTTCTGGTCTAGGGACCAAATCCCAGGTCTTTTTTTTCTCAATTTGGTGCATTTCCTCTTCCATGGCATCTATCCATTCTTGTTTCTTACAGGCCTCAATGAAGGTTTTGGGTTCAACTTTAGACATGAGACATAGGTTGACCTGTTCATCATTTCGGGCAAGTCTTCTTCTGGTCTACACACCATCACTCTTATTTCCTAGAATTTCCTCTTCTGGATGATTCAACTGTACATACCGATTTGGAACCTTCTGAGGTGTTTCCTCTGGCTCAGTATCGGACTGGACTCCTATATTTTCATCATTGGAGTCATCATTCTGGTTGGTATGTGGTTGACATCCTTTGTGAATGTTGTCATCAACTCTCACATGCACACTTTCAAGAATTCTTCTTAGTCTTTTATTGTAGCATTTGTAGGTCTTGATGTTTGACGAGTAACCAAGGAAGATCCCTTCATCACTTCTAGAGTCAAAACTTCTCAAACCATCCATGTCTCTCTTAATGAAACATTTGCTTCCAAAGACTTTGAAGTATTTGACTGATGGTTTCCAGTCATACCATAATTCATAAGGTGTCATTTTGTTGTTTGTGCTTAACTGAACCCGGTTCAAGGTGTATGCAGCAGTATGGATAGCTTCTTTCCAATACGTATCTGGTAGACTGGCCTCATTCAACATAGTTCTGGCCATCTCCTTGACTATTCTATTCTTCCTTTCTACCACACCATTTTGTTGTGGTGTTCTAGGAGCAGAGTATTGTCATCTAATTCCATGTTTTTTATAATAATCTTTAAATTCATCTGATGTGAACTCTCCACCCATGTCTGATCTTAGATATTTTACTTTGTACCCACTTTCCTTTTCCACCATCTTCCGAAAGATCTTGAATCTTTCGAATGCTTGTGATTTATCTTGCAGAAAGGTGACCCACGTCATCCTTGAGTAGTCATCAATGAAAAGCATGAAGTATCTTTCACCAGCATGGGCTCTTGTTCTAGTTGGACCACATAGGTCTGTATGCACAATTTCAAGTGGTTTTGAGGTGTTGTGCTCCTTTGTTTTGAAACTCACTCTTGTTTGTTTGCCTTTTACACATTCGTCACAAAATGTGTTAACTAGTTTGATGATGGGTGGAATATTTCTCACACATCCCTTTTTTCTTACTGTAACCAAGTTATCAGAATTTATGTGGCCTAATCTTTTGTACCACATCCAACTTTCATCTACTTGTCCTAGCATGCATTCAGACTCATAGCATTCCTTCAGATTATAAACATTTCCATCAGTTCTCTCTCCCTCTACAACCACCTTACCGATGTTGTCTTTCTTTATTTAACACTCGGCTGAGTCAAAGATGAATTTGTAACCTTTGTCACACATCTGACTAACACTCAACACATTATGTTTAAGGCCTTCCACATAATATACATCATATGCTTTCAATTTTCCATCAATACTTAGTGTCCCTTTTCCCTTTATTTTGATGGAGGAATTGTCTCCAAACCTTACTGATCCACCATTCCAATCTTCAAGATTAATGAATTTTCTTTTGTCACCAGTCATATGGTTTGAGAAACCACTATCTACTACCCATATATTTTTCCTCTCAGTATGTAATGCGGTCTGCACCAAGAGACTTGATTTTGCCTTTTCCTTTTCTTTTTCAACCCAAACCGGTTTGATTTCCTTCCTATTTTCAGCTCCTGTATCTTTCTTGGATTCAAATACCGTCTTTTGATTAGAATTATCCTTTACTTGCTTGCTCTTCTTGTTTCTGCATAATTTGGCTAAGTGTCCAAATTCTTGACAATTATAACATTTTATGTTTTCAATAAAGGAACCACCCTTAATACTATTGTAGGATGTCTGTTGGTTCTCCCTGCGTTCAAAGCTCTTATGTCCATATCCATTGCACTGATAGAAAACAACATTCATGTCGTGGAGTGCATTAAATGAATTTTTACTTTCAAAATTCATAAAGGGTTTATTATTTAGCCTATAATCAACTATTTTGTGCCCAAATTTATTGCACCGGTAATAGTAATTTGATACATACCGGTCGAGTTGTCTTGACCCTAAGTGGAACTGCCTCATTGGGGGTCTTTCGTTGATGTTGTTGAATTTGGTGAAGCCTTCTTGGTCAATCCTAGCATTCCTCCTTGGACTTGCAAATTTATTCAGGAAATGTGATCTCTGGTTCATTTCTGCATACCGATTTGGGTGTCGATTTCTAATAGCATCAGCATATGTCTTTTTGTTGGTTTTCTTTCTTATAGTGAATGTCTTCTTTTCTTCTTCTTTATTTGAGGAGGTGAATACTATCTCTTTGTCAGATTTGTCTTTGTGAGTTGACCCTTGACCAACTTCAAAACCTAAACCGCCAGTGTTTTTGGGTGGCTTTTGTTTGCTTAACATCTTATCCAGGGCTTTAGTGTTGCCTTCAAATTTGCTTCTTATCTTTATCTCTTCCTTGTTTTCTTCAAGCTCCTTCCTGAGCTTTAATATTTTTGCCTCAAGCTCTTGAAATTCCTTTTCTTTCTTTGCCAGGTCAAGGGCAGTAACTTCACTGATTCTCTTAGTTTCTTCCAGTTGTAGCTTCAAGTCAGATATGATTTGACCGGATTCTTCTAGAGATTGCTTTAAGAGATCTTGTTCATCTATAGTAGAAAGCTTCACTCTCTTGAGTTCTCTTATTTTTTTTACTTAGTTCTTCAAGTGCACTAATGAGTTCGCTCTCCAAATCCACTTAGGCCTCAATATCTTCATCTTCCTCTTCTTCAATAACCGGTTTGTCAAATGCCATGAAAAGATTTACTTTTCTGTGGTCCTCATGGCCATCATCTTTTGATGCATCCTCATCATCTGTTGTATCATCTTCAATGGTATAAAGACTATTTTGGTTCCGGTAGTCTCTTCTTCCCTGTCGATAGTCATTCCTTTCTCTATTTTTGCTGATAGATTTTCTTAGCTCTCTTGACTCGTCTCCACCGATATCTTTGTGAGGACAGCTTGCAGCGAAGTGTCCTACCTTCCCATAGTTGAAACATTCCATTGGTAGTTTTCCTTTGTACAGGCTAGATCCTCTTTTGAGCTTCCTAATAAATTTTTCCACTTCAGCATCAGAGTCTTGACTGGATTCTTCATGAGCAACAACTTCCCTCCCCTTTTTAGTGGTATTGAAAGCGGCTTCTTTTCTTGAGAAAGTCTCACCTATAGTTCTCATCTCATAGGTTGTCAAGGAACCAAACAGTTCATCCATAGTGAAGGTTTTCAGATCCTTGGCTTCTTCTATAGAGAATACTTTAGTATCATATTTGTGAGTGAGAGATCTAAGTATCTTTTTGACAAGAACTTCATCTACAATCTCTTCACCAAGTCCCCTGATAGCATTCATAGTTTCATCAAATCTATGAAGATATTCTGCAATTTTTTCATCATCTTTCATTTTGATACTTTCTAGTTGGCTCCTTAGAGTTTGTAGTTTGGCCTCCCTGACCTTTGCGTCTCCCTCAAACAACCTCTGCAAATTGTCCCATGTTTCCTTAGCTGAAGCATGGTGCATAACTTTGACAAACTCATTATCAGACAATCCACTCAAAATGGCATGTTTAGCCCTTGCATTATTTTCATACTCCTTTGCATCTGGATTAGTGGGAGGAGTGTTAGGAACAGTATACCCATTCTTGACTGACATCCATACATTAAATCCAAGGGATGAAATATAAGTCTCTAGAAGGCATAGTTAGATCCATCAAACATGGGAGCTTTTGAGGAAGCAGACTCATTTCTTACCATTTTATTCAAGGTCCAAAATCTACCCAAGGTTTAGAGATAACAGGGAACCTGGCTCTAATACTAATTGATGAACACAAAATACCACTAAGAGGGGGGGTGAATCAGTGGTCCCTAGATCTATTACTTTCTTTGAACAATCTTAATAATGTCAATTTTATGTTGTAATCTTATAAACTGTGAGACAAGTAATGTAAGAAAGAAAACCAAAGAGCCCATGCACACACAGTCAAGCACAACACCAAATTTACGAGGAAAACTCAATATGAGAAAAACCTCGGTGAGAAAAGTTGTTGAAGTCTACTGCTCCAATCCAGCCTCATAGGCAAAACAAAAATTTACACAAATTTTTGGGCACCAACCCAAGGAGCACCAACCCCTGCACTTTTGGGCACCAACCCAAGGATCTCTAACCCCTGCACCAAGCTCAGACTTGGTGATGTATATTGAAATACTGATTAAATGCAATTAAGGCTTCTTGCTGCAAATGAGTTTTGCAACTCTTGAATTGATTAACTCACCATGTCTCCACACACAGTGTCACTCCAGGATGTTGCCTACACTTTCACACTTCACTGATTTAGCACAACCGCTCTATTGAGAAACTAGTGATACAGGCCACTCACTGGTCTGTCTGCTACCTCGTACTATAACTTGATCGAAAACTCTCCTCTAGTTTCCTCCTCCTCACTTCCTTCTTCTCACTTCACTTCAGTTCAACACTACAGCACATGAGCATCCTCTTTTTCAGTCCATTCTACCCTTTTCTTATTGAATCGATTCCCGCCAAAAGGCATATTCAAAAATCCGAGCGGTTAGGGTTTCTACACCCTCCTTGAGGCAAATTAAATCCAATCAGATATGTAAGGTCTAATCTACTTGATGTCCATCTATTCTTCACCATCATTTTTGTGCTTTTTCAAATATGGGAAACATGATCCTTCATTTTAGGTTTGCCTTTTACAGATTGCCATTAATGCTCTCGTTGTTTCCTTCTCGAGGTGATCTTTCAATCTGATCTTCTATTTTCGATCCAGACGTCAACTACTCCCTGATCTTCCTCTTACATTCCTTCTTCCTCGAGCCACAATCAGTCTAATATGATTCCTAGATATATGGTTCCTTCATTAATGACAAATATCAGTTTCATCAACCCAACGAGTGAAACTTTTCCAACTACACCCTACTTGCCACCTCAACTTCACATGACATTACTCCAATCAAGACACGGCCTTCCAGCTCCTTCACCAGTCAAGTTCTTCACGTGTTGACCAGTATGGCATCTAGTACCAGTTGCACACCTTAACACTCTTCCTTTTCATCTTCACCGGTTGACATCAATGACAACTTAGTGCCAAAATGCCAACACACTTTATTGAGAGGAGTGTTCACTTTAACAAGATTTCTCCTAGATTGATCTCTCATCCTCCTCATCAATCCTCCATAGTGGAATCAAGTGATAGTGACTTAGATGATTCTACCTTGCCCCAAACTTGTAGGTTTACAGCTCTACAAGTTTCACATTCTAAGGTTGGGGAACCTCATCCTTCATCCTCATCTTCTTCATTTCCTCCTTGGTCTCGATAAAATAAATAATTAATAGGAAAATTTATTGGAGATCCTAGAAACTCACAAGATATGATTACATCGTCTTAATCTTCCACATGTCTACATTTCCTCTACTTTTAATCTCTGCAATCATATAAGTAAGCATTAGGAATTGTTGAGTGGAATTTAGAAATGGATAAAAATTATAGTTCCTTGATGAGGAACCACACATGGGACTATATTCCTCTTCATAAGGGAAGAAAAATGGTTTGGTGTAAGTGGATCTATAAAAGTAAATATGTCATGTAGGTGAGAAAATATTATCTGAAATCTTATGAAAGAATATTCATGTTCAAGAATGATGCTCTCAGAAGCACATGCACAAGAGGCTATGGTGAATGAAGATGTGAGATGATTGGAAAGAAATGCAAGAAAGAAAGAATCAACTATCAAAATGTAAGGTATGAATGCAAGAGTTTGATTGCAAACTCATGGATAGAAAAATGGGAGAGGGGATCTGCTTTTACAAGCATTCTCTGGATGAATCTAGGTTGTAGTGCAAATGTTGGATAAATAATAGGGTTTGAGAATTTGATCCCACATGCATGAGGTGGATGAAAATAGGATAGAGGGAAAAGCATAAATAAGCAATGTAATTGCTCATGCATATGTTTATGAAAATGGATAAATGATATTATTAAATATATAGATGGGATATGAAATAATAATATTAATAATGGATAAATGAAATGATTTATAATAATGTAAATGAATTAGTGATAATAATAATGGGTAAATGATTAATAGTGTATAATGATATTAATGAATAAATGATGGATAAGTGGAGAAATTAAAATAGATAAAATAGTGCATGAACAATAAATTGGATTCACCCGAGAATAAGATGAGAAATTTTATGTGTCTACATGTAGTAGATGGAATTGTGGACAAGTTCAAAACAAATTATGGCTAAAGGTTACTCACACATTCTTAGTATTGAAAACATATAGACCTTTTCCCTTGTCAATAAGATGAAATCCATTCACTTGACCCTTTCTATTAGTGTATCTCATAGATGGTTTGTACATCAAATTGATGCATGAAGAGTGCATTTCTTCACAAGGATCTTTAGGAGGATATTTACATGGGGAAATTATAGGGATTTAATTAGGATTCTTCATTGGTTTCTAGTTTAAGGAATTCTATATGGCCTCAAGCACAATCCTTGAGCTTGGTATGCTAAGATGGACTCCTTTCTTCTATTAGCAACATTCTCTAGGTGCCACAAATATTCAAATGTCTATATTTTGTACTACGATAAATATTTTTTGCTTCTTGTTCTTTGTGTTGATGACTTGGTCATTATAGGAAGTTAATCATCCATCATTAGAAAAGTCATATTCTTTGTATGTGTAATGTGGTGAATGTGAATAAGAGATCAAGAGGGAAACTACCCTTTCCCTCCAAGGAGAGATGAGAGTTTCAAAATAGATTTCCCTTCAAACACTTTCACCTAGTTACATTGGAAGAGGAGAGGAGAATTCACTAGATTCAACCTTCAAATATGAAGATTGAATTCTGAATGAAATGGGAATGATAAGTTGATCCCCTCTTCCTTATTTGAAATGGAAAGGAATTGATTGAATTATGTAGTGCAAAAGTGACAAAGAACTGATTACAACTTGAGATCGGAGTATGGGATGAAGTTGTGCACCTGGATCTAGTAGTAATATGTTGAGACAAAGTTGCCCTGCGAATTTGAGGAAAAGTTGCTCGGACCGTGGCGGGAGTGTACACAGTCCTCCAAAAAATCCACAAAATGAAAAGGGTTTCTCCACCTCTGCAAATGGAGCTTGAAATCGAAAGTATAGTTGCGCACCTACAACCTACACACAGATAAGATAGGAAAATGGGTTGTGATTGGACGTTTGCCTTTAGGTCAAACCCCAGTTTTGGAATTAACCAAGTAATGAAAGAAAGTGCTTGCAAGTAGCTGTAAATGAAAGGTTGAATTGTAAATCACCTCAAGGGAGGTTGTGATAGCAATGTTGATAGAATTTATTGTGTGAAATTGAATGTTGGAATCAATCTCCTCTTCAATGGTTCAATCCTTGACTTGAATGCAACACCTAGCCTTGAAGGGAGACTTGAGAGTGTCAATGCTGGAAAAGAATTCTTGAATGCTTGGATTCTCTTGAATGATTGATCTTATGTAAAATTCCCACTCATCCAACTTATTGAACTTATTGACCTTATGCAAATTAGAGGACAAATGCCCATTAAATACATGCTGTTGAATTTGATTTTCGTCATAGGCCGACATCGGGGGAGTTTTCCCACTCACTACACAACCTACAATGCAACCCTAGGAAGGTTCATGTCCCAAAATAGGGTAGGGACAGGGGCACCACGCCCCTATCCTGGGAGGACAAGGGTGCCATGCCCCTGTCCTACCCCTTTCTCCAAGGCAGAGTGCAGACAGGGTGGTGTGGACGCCAAGAAAGAAGCTGATTTCGAGGGTTGAGCAGTCTTCGGTCTCCGATCAGGCTAGAGGATTCGATCTCGCGTGTGTGAGGAACCTAATGCATTCAAAATTTTCTAGGGTCACAATTTTATGACACTACAGTATGATAGATTTTATGTGATTGATGTGATCCCTTTGCACTACTTTCTTGGGATTTACATCACTCATCCCTCTTCTAAGAACACTCTTTCTCAACCCAAGTATGCTCATGATATACTAGCTTGATTCCACATGGTTTATTTAAAGCTACAGTAACTCCATTTCTATTTGGATTAAATCTTGATGCAAAGTTTTCTATTCCACTATTTGATGCCACTTTATATCATCAACTTGTTAGGAGCCTCATATATTTGACTCACACATTCCCTGGCATTTATTTTTTGGTTGGCATGCTTTCATGATTTATGCAAGAACCACATAAAATTTCATTACAAAGATACCAAATGCATCTTGCATTACATATAGGGCACTCATTAAAATGGTATTCGCTATGCAACTAGTACAAGAATAGACTTGGTTGAATATACATATTTTGATAGTAGTGATTTGGATGATTGTAAGTTGACATCTACTACAACTTTCATCTTGGTTAAAGCCCCATTTTTTTTCAAACAAAGGAACATGTTATTGTTCTTTCTTTGACTAATGTTAAGTACCGAGGAGCTATTAGTGTTTCCACTATAGCTATTTGGCTTCAAATTTTCTAAGTTTGGCTTCACCATTCCATAGAAATTATATTTTTGTGATAATAAAAGTGTCATCTAGATCTCAAAAAACATGATTCAATGTTAATGAACCCAAAACATAAAAATCCATATGCACCACATCAAGGATTTGATACAAGAGTAGGTCATTGATTTACGATATTGTCCTACAACAATGAAGGTTACAAATATTTTCACGAAAATCTTCACTAAGTGTTAGTATCATCAATTGCAAGCTCTCTTGGGGATTCGAGACATTTTTCATGGGGGTCACCTAACCTTTTGTCTTCATTTTCTCTTATGGGCTGACATTTTCCTCACACAAGGTCTTGTCCTAATCTTCTAAAGATCTTTTTTTCTTTTCTTTTTTGTCTTTTCGGGAGGAGTTTTTTCCCATTAGTTTTTCTTCTTTTCTCTATTTGTGAGAGATTAATTTGTATATGTATGGATCATCAAGCCTAGTAGTCAAGACCTAGCTTTTCTTGTTTGCATATTATTTCCCCCTAAGTTGCACTTAAGGATGGGTGTTGGTGTGAATATGTTTATCACTTACCTAGTCCCACTATTAGATCCTTTTCACACATTATCACTTAATTTTATTTAATGCTCTCTTTAGGCATTTTCACTTTATGTCTCATATCATAAGATTAAGATACTTGCCATAACTTTATGTTTTCCTATGTCTTAACTTTCTCTATATAACAAAGGGTATTATGTATTATACATACATTCTATCTACATTATTTGATAGGAGCATAGTTTTTCTTATCATGTTGATCTTTCGAGTACTTTTTTTCTTTTCACTAGGCCTCTATATCTTGGTTGGCTATCTCCATAGACAAAAATTACACTCTTTTGCTAGATAAATGATACATACAACCCCATTGCACTACTATAGTAGCTAGTTAATCCATATAAATGCACCTATTGAACAAGATAGAGTGAACCAACCCCTAGTATAAAGGTAGGTCACTATATAGGAGATTCCTAATATTTATATGGGATCTCACTTTATCCCTAATTGAAATGTGGGGATCTAGTTACCCACTATCTCTAGGGTGACCCAACCCCCGCCACTTTAATTAGTGAAATATATATTTCATTGTTGAGTCAAGCCCCAAGAAAATGTATTTGGTTCCTAATAAATGATATGGGCTTACCCTACATCGACCAAAACAAAAAAATGGGCTTACCCTACCTTAATAGGGTGGGAGTGAGAGTATCAAAGTTTCAAGTTGATTCAATAAAAATAAAAATCCATATAGCTTCCTCAAGGAAAGATCCCACCTAGACCCTTTCATATTTTGTTGTAGTGCACTCTATAGGTTCATACCCACTACTATAAAAGAGAAATCCATGTATTTTCCTACTATTTATGAAATCCTTAATTTTTTAGTTGGGTAATAAATACCCCTACTATCTATGAGCCTACACCTCTATCACATATATTCATTAATTAATTATAGTTAATTTTCAATCATTGAAGCAAAGAAACCTAGGGAATGATTGTTCAAATACATAGTATAGATAGGGCCCCACCCACCTCTACTCACACAGTTTACATGGATAGAGAAAGGGTTTATACTTAATTACTTGATTCCTTAGCACCCATCTACACTTCCCTCCCCATCATTTCAATCCCACACTATCTACTTTTTGTACACGTTCTTACTTAGGAAAAGTAATAATGCATATTTGATTAGTAGTGAATTTATTTGTGCACCATAATATCTATGAGGCCTAAGTAAGCTAAATAATATTATGTCACTAGTGATGATAAGCTCAAATAGATTCTCATTAATCTATTGGAGCAAGTAAGCTCAAATTAGTTGATTATTTCTTGGATAACCATGCTATATATAGGGTCCTATAACACTAAAAAAACATAATGTATGACAATATTGTAAGTACAATATTGTTATTTAGGGGGAATAAAACCAATGAATTCAACTTTGTCAACATTTAAATTAGTGACCCTTATTATCTATAGAACCCTCATTATATGTGCACTCAATCCCACTTAAAAAATTAATTCTCTTGATTTAATCAATGCCCATCAATTGTGTTGATTTCTCTTATCCATCACTCATCAAACCTAACTTGCATCATATTTAAATAGTATGGATAGGGTTGGTTGTATCTAACCAATATGGTCAACTTGTACTTTCCAATGTCATACATATTAATATATAGGTAGGCCTATGAATCACTTCAAGAAATAAAGGTGAGGTAGGATAGCTAAGCACATTGAATAGCATAGTTATAAGGTAATAAGATGTGAAGGAGATAATCACTAGCCTTATCACTAAATAGGGCTCTTACTTCAACTAAAGAAACAAAATATCAATCCATTAGGCCAACACTTGGACTAGATAATAATGCATGTAAAATAGAGACAATTAGCCCCACTATAGAGTTAGGGCATGTGATAGTTATTTTACACAAGCCTACATAATTGGTGAATCGTATAGTGAATTTTGTCTTATGCAACAACTAAAGACAAGGATTTTCCTATCAAATGGCTAACACTCTTTCCAAACTCACCCTTTATTTTTTTCTATCTACTTGAGAAAGAAAGAGTTGTTCAAATATATTTATGCCTAACCAATCATAATAATTAAACATGGATATAATACTCATATAATACCCATTATACTAGTGTTTTAGTAATTGACTTCCTTTGATGAACCTTCCCATCTAATCCACTATCAAATGTTTCAGTAATAATGTATGTCAACCTTTTTTTAATGTGATAAAGTTTTTCCATACTCTATAGTGGCTCATGAAACAACTTCATCCACCTTTATCAATACCTACTATCTAGTTGAATTCTTATTGATAGGAGAGGCCTCATCAGTAATATTAATAAGTGATCTTGTACAAATCCAAACACTTGTAGAGAAACATGCCTATTAAATCCTATTTGACCAAGACCTACCTCATTGTAGCTATAAAACCTAGTTACAAAAAGAAACCAAACAAATAAAGTGTATTCTTGTTAATCAATTCATAATTATGTAATCCACTCTTGACCAAACATATTCTTCTTTCTCAATAATCTAACTAGGGTAGTACCATATGCATATCTATCGTATCTTGATCTTCTTCCCTACTATCAATAGGATGGTGTTTACTTATTCATTCAATGGTTGGTTTTTTTACTATCTAAAGAGATAAAAGTGAGTTCTCATCCTTTTATAGGTGTGAATGTTATGGATTTCCACCTTTGGTCCAATAGAAAGGGATCCTATTTGGGTAGATTCCCTATTATGTATAGGGTCTTAGGAGCAAGTTTTCTCTTATTTGATGGATCATATGGTCATATTCTATTTGGTGAATTATTTTTTAGTGTTGGTCTATCATCTATTGTTGTTTGTGGTATCATAATCCTCTAAGAACACTACCCTATGGATAATACAAGCTCTAGGTCAATTTGGCGTTAGATATTTTAGTTATGGGAAATTGCTATCTATATAGCACTATTGTTTATAAGGGTCATGATTTAGTCATTCCAATGTAAACAGAAAGGTTAGGTTGCACTAAATGATATATAAGATATCTTATAATTGACATATAAAGAGGTTGTATTAGCCTAATTTGAAGAGAGGACACAATCCTAAGGGCCCCTAATTGTATAGTAGGTGGGGGAAATTAGGTTGGTTTTCATTGTAAATAAGTTTTATTTTTTGGTTACTTTTTATAAGAAAGTGGTTTACCATGGGAATTAAAGGATTTGGGTCAAGATATCAGGTTTTATCCCCGTAAGTGTAAAAGTTAGTTCTCAAGGATGGGTCTCCTCTACCCTATCCAAAATATAGTGTGGGTATTCAATGGGGTTATCTCTTATCCCTTGTGTTGTATATGATAGACTCGATCATTTGTGAATGTAGGGGAGGGGAACGTGTATGAGATTAATAATTGTTAAAACAAATGCAATGGACACAGGAGATCTTGTTTATGTAGAAAAGATATATGCTCCTAATCAAGATGCAATTACTCATGTTACATGATCTTAAGGACTAAATTCCTATCATAATTGTTAACCCATGGTGACACTAATGAGATATGAGAGACCACTAACAAAATATAATAGGATAAATCTATATATGATATAGTTCATCGTCATAGCCTAGTCAAAATAGCTCCTAACCTTATAGATAGTAGGGATATAGAAAGGGGGTGGTCCCTTCCTTTCTAGCCAACCCTTCCTCCTAACTCATTATCGATAGGGAACCTACTCTACTATACTATTATTATAAGGGGTAAGGAAGTTGGCATAGGACCCTTAATATTTTTCCCTCTTGTGTATGCAGGTGACTGGAGATAACGAATATAGATAAAAAAGAGTTGACTAGGATGCACATGTCAGATTTTAAAGAAGCAAAAACACTGGGTGAAGGTCACCTAGCATCAAGGACCAATGCTTTTTTGATGAAATTTCAGGGAGATACTTAGAGCAGGATCCTGATTTCCGAACTTTTTTTGTTGTCTACATCTAATACTTTTGGGTCAAGATTGCCTAACATCATTGACCCACATTTATGAGCCCATATTTGAGACATAGGTTTCTTTTTGCTTCTCATTTCCAAATTTATACTTTATGTTTGCATATTTGTTCTAAAATTGTATGTGGATGTTGATCATTATCAATTTTATATCATCAACCCTAGTTCTTGCATTCAATTCATATCATTCCAAAATCATTTTCAACTAAAATTAGGTAAGTGAATTCCAATCTATGTTTAGCCCTTTTCCCAATAGGTTTTGAGGTTGAACCTATTGAATTTCATTTACCTAACTGTATTGTTGTGAAATGGGCTTAATTCTTGCCCTACATGTTTAAACTAGAGAACCCCATTTTCTAACATTTACAAAAACCTAAAGTTTAGAGTCTTCGGTAATGGGTGTGCAATACCTACTATGCTAAGGTAATTTTGTCCTGGCCCTTGAGGATATTGATGAGTATCCATTGTTAGTTGAACTAACTAGATTTTGATAGTATGTTTTGAGGTGTAGTAAATAGGTCAAAAAACTCAAAGTCAAAAAATAATTGATAAACTTTTTTGGTTGATCTATGGGAAGATAAACAAATATATCAAGTGGGTCCAAAAGTTTGCCAGACCTTAGGAAATTCGTAGTTGATTGAGAATTCTCGTTTCTATAAATTCCTTTACTATCTCTAGTTTTACAATTCCATTCAAGGTTTAATATTTTGAGGTTTCCTTTGGCTAATCCAAACCTTGCAATTATTTGCCTAGATTCTAGTTTTGGTCCTCTTAGTACTAGCCTATTGATAGAGTTCTTGACAAAGTCAACTTAGGAATAATGATCTCTCATATGAAATGTCATTACTCTCTTAAAAAGTGTTTTGAATTAGATAAATTTAGATAAAAGTCTCTCCAAGGTCTATATATGTCAAGCCTTTGACTCACTTGGATGACTCAAGAGTTTTTGTATATTATTCCATGTCAAGAGATTTTCAAACTAAATTCTTCACAAGATTTATTTCCAGAACATTCCCTTATATTTAACATACTGAACTTCTCTTCTTCTAAATACATAAATATAAAATAAAACTACATGAATAATTTGAGCAAGTTTAACATAAAATCAGATCATCATAACATTTAAACAAGATAATTAATTATCATCATTTTCTTTTATTGAAATAAATATCAAATATATTTAGAGGTAGAAAAATAGAGCCTAAGTTTTTCTAAAAATAAAAAATTCCATATTCACAATGTAGATGGAGGAACCATTTAACCTCTAGCAGCAATGTTCAACCTTACGTAGTGACTAATTGCTGTAGTTCAATATTCCAAAGAATGGCTAAGACTAAAATTCTGTATTGGGTTCATCCCATAGCGCAACAGTTATTGAGACACCATGTTGATACGGTGATATTGTGTTTGATTCTCATGTATGTCGACAGTTTCATCCGCAGTTGGGTACGCAGGTCTTCAAAGTGGTCGAGGTGTTAATGCCTCAGAGAATCTTGCAGTGTACGTGTCAGGCAGGAGGATGAACGCTCAGTGCTTGCAGTCTGTTGACGCCGTTGGATGACCGATGGTGCAGTCTAGTACCACGAAGGTGTCTACCTCGTGCTGCACCTGGGAACAGCAGAAATGACATTGCCAGCGAGCAGTATGGAGAGCAGAGAGATAAGGAGGAAGCGTGGATAATGGAGAGTTAAGGGGTCGTGGAAGACAGCGGAGTGATAAGGAGTTTTAGATGGAGAGATAATGAATGAATGAGTGAGTTTGAGATCATGGATAGCAGTATTAACAGTTTTTAAGTTCTTATCTTGATGAATAAGTCAGCGGTTTTTGTAAAGTTTTGTCTTTTCCAATATTTCTTTCAGATTGGATTTTTCAAAAAAATTCATATTGCATACGAATATCTTCATAAGCCGTACATTCAAAGATGAAGTGCCTTTTATTCAGAAAGTTTTGCTTGATGCCTTGAAGGGATAAGGAGAAGTGGAAAGATAAAATTGTATGAACATATTAGCGCATAAAAAGAAGAATTCAACAAGAGTCAAATCTAAGAGGTGTCCCCCAAATGACTCTAATTCATAGCTCCAGCCAAAAAAGAATAAAGAACCATTAACCCATTAAAAAAAAAAGACTAAAATTGTATATTTAAACCACCATTAATCATGCCTAGATTATTCACAAAAATCTATAACCAATCCTTCATAGTCATAAAGATACGGAAAAATTGTTTCATTGAAAACTAAAAGCATGTAGAAGGAGTTAGAAATTTAAAATCTCTATATTCTATATCCTTAAATAAGTTTTAACACTAAGGATCATACATGAAAATTCTTGGAAAACAACGTATGTCGATACGTGCTTCATTTAATCCTTGGAAATGCAGTCTACATTATTTATTTTCTCCGATTAGACTCCTATTTCTACAATGAATTTTATGGTGGATTTCCTATATTCATTTGCTAGAGATTCTATTTTCTTAATGAAATAATTTTTAAAGTATGTGACTATAGTATCAAACATGGTTAATGTAGTCAACTTTTATTTCTCATTAAGAACTTACTTTTTGAATATTTCTTTTTCTTTTTGTTAAAAATTATTTATTTGATATTTGAGTCTTTTATTAGTTCTATGGAAAAATTAGGAAAAGATATTACAATTCATGTTTCATTAAATTCATTTTTTGGTTTCATTATTTTCTTATTCATAAGAATAATTTTATTAATTGAAATCAGATTTACATTTGGGGGCTTATTCTTCTTTATGCATCTTTGTTCAAAGTGGTCGTGCATGAACAGAGAAAAAAACTCATCCTCCTACACCCATCCAAAGCTAAGTGGAGCCAAGCACAACTTTTCCATAATTGCTAAACCATCCCAAAGGCCTTGCAAGGCCAAACTCTATAGTTTCCTACCCCATCGAAGCCAAAAATCGAGTTCTACCAAAAAATAAAGTTTCCCCACTAAAAATAGTGGTGTCTAGATAGAGTCAAGTGAGCACAAGTCCTATCAAACACCACTACCATCCACACAAGTGCACTCATGCAATCTATATTTGATTGCCAATTCTTTCAATAACAACAAGGCCAATATTGACAAGCTTTTGATGTGGGCTTTTAATTCTCTCTTCGCCTTTGAAAGAAAATAAGAAAACTACCTACCTCTAGATTCAACATACAAACTCTCTCCCCCATTAGTCATGTCAACAAAATGCATCCCATCATTCGCCAAATTGGCCAACTTGTTTGCCTGAATATTTTCTTCTCTATAGGTATGATTTGTAGCAACCAAATTAAAATTATTATATAATTCCAAAGCTACCTCTAATAATATTTGTAGCTTTCAGCTAAGTATTTTCCCCTTTCCTAGCACATTAATTACTATAATGGAGACTTCTTCTACAAGCAAATTATCAATCTTCAATTATATGCACTTCCTTTGTCCTGGAATTAAAGCATGAAGCTCTACTTCATTGTTAGTTTCATTGGATAAGGGATTAGCAATCCTACGTAAGGACTTTCCTTCCCAATTCTTGATTATGTACCCTACTCTTGATATTTCCAGAGTCCCCCTTGAAGCTCCGTCAAAATTCAATTTAAACAACCCTAGTTGTGGTGCTTACAAAACAACCTCCTTTCTCAATTTTTGAGATTCAACACCCCAAGATCTACTGTCTGAGGGGTCTTTGGGGCAAACCAAAGTCTCCCCACGTAGGCATTCCATTTCATGAATGTTGAATCTGTTGGCATTACAGTAAGAAAGATTGTTGATATTCAATAAGGATATTGAGAAGGTTGTTGAACATTGTTGATATAACTGAAGAAGGATGATAACTATCTTTATAACATTATTTTGTCATTGATGTCAAGAAATTGATTATTTGATTCAGTATGTTGTTGCCATATCTTGAGAAGATTGATTTGAGGAGAATTAAGATGTCGGTAAAAGACACAAAAAGAATGTGATGAATAAGGGGAGAAATAAGTTATTCAATGGGCAACTATTACCGAGTTAGACAATGATGAGATCATGATGTTTAGATTGTTTTGATATCCTACATATGTTGTTGATTGTAAGGTTAATACTGTACTATGTCACCGAAGTAAATAACCTAGTCGGTAAACCCTAAGGAACCTAGTCGGTAAACCCTAAGGTTGTCGATATCGGTTAATGAAGGCAAAATGTCTACCGAGTAAAGTTTAGTATTTACCGAGTTGCAACCGAGTTATGACAGTGCGCATTGGATGAATACAAGTATTATTTAATGAAGGACAATGATTAGTTGGAGATGTATAAATGATTGGTATGTCGTGCATGAAGTTTGTTAAGGATCCATGGCAAAGGAAAATCGGTAGGAAGATCTACAACACAGATTGAACCGCAATAACCTTGTGCAAGTTCCAAGAAGGGAATGCAAGTCCCGAGGCAAGGTAAAACATTTTCAGATCGAAAGGATACATTGAACCTGGTCAAGTTTGAAGATCTGATGGCTAAGATTGATCATGGGAAATGTGATCAAGGAGATTAAGCGGTTAGCAATTGTTTATAAATAAGGAATTGTTAATAAACAATGTATGCGGACAAGTGTAAGCACAGGAATGCTACATAGTGATTACCGAGCACAGAAGCTTGAAGACCTGTTTGAATAATAGAGTAGAGAGCCCAGCAGAGGGACAAGATAAGTCCTATGACTAGATTGTTTTGAGCAAATAAGAATCTACTTTAGCATTTTAGATGTGAAGTTGCAGATATATTTTATTACTGTTATTTTGTAAGTAACAGAAAATCTCTTAACCGAGTGGACTTAACAGTCTTATTTCTAAACCCTCTAGCAAGGTAACATTCTAAATGAGTGTTTGAAATCCTTTGACAAGGTTACTTCTAACAAAGTGAAGATCCTAACAGATCTAAGGGAAATCCCTTAACCGGGTCACATCTAGCAATGTGTTTGTAATCTTTAACAAGATTTACTTTTAACCGAGCATACTCTAGAAGAGTATATTTCTTAGTGGGTCCGAAATCCCACAGTGGTTTTTCCCTATTTGGGTTTCCACGTTAAATCTGGTGTTATGAGTGTTATGATGATTATGTGTTCATAAGTTTGTATGTTTAGCAGTTTTTGGTTATGTTGTTGAAGTATAAGTTACTGAGGTTGAATCTGTTGATTTTATGGAAGTTTAAGTTTGTATGATTCACCCCCCCCCCTCTCATCTTGTTAGCTATTGGCATCTGTACTTTACTTTTAGTATCAGAACTATCAGAATCATGAAGAGAATGGTCTCCAATCCTGCTATTAGCCCCTTCTACCATAGTTACCTCTACTTTGATCAAAAAAGTCAACATACCCATCTATTTCTCCTGAAAAAATCTCCTATTTCATTCTTTCCAGATTTTCTATATTAATATCAAAGTAGATATTGATAACTCTGAAGCCAATAGTTAATAAGATGAGAGGGGGGGGGTGAATCATACAAACTTAATCTTCAATATATTCAACAGATTCAACCTTGGTAGCTTAAACAGATATATGTAATCAAAACTGTAAAACATGCAACCTTAAGAACGCATAATCATAACAACACTCTTAACACTAGATTTAACGTGGAAACCCAAATAGGGAAAAACCACTGTGGGATTTTGGACCCACTAAGAAATATACTCTTCTAGAGTATGCTTGGTTAAAAGCAAATCCTGTTAAAGATTACAAACACATTGCTAGATGTGACCCGGTTAAGGGATTTCCCTCAAATCTGTTAGGATCTTCACCTTGTTAGAGGTGACCTTGTTAAAGGGTTTCAAACACTCAATCAGAATGTCACCTTGCTAGAGGATTTACAAATAAGACTGTTAAGTCCACTCGGTTAAAAGATTTTCTGTCACTTGCAAATAAACAACAGTAATGAGTATGTCTACAACTTTGCATCTAAAATGCTAAAGTAGATTCTTATTTGCTCAATACAATCTAGTCATAGGACTTATCTTGTCCCTCTGTTGTGCTCCTTACTCTGTTATTCAAATAGGTCTTCAAGCTTTTGTGCTCAGTAATCACTATGTAGCATCCATGTGCTTACACGTGCCCACATACATTGTTTATCAACATTTCCTTACTTATAAACAATTTGCTAACTGCTTAATCTCTTTGATCACATTTCCCATGATCAATCATAGCCATCAGATCTTCAATCTTGATTAGGTTTAATGTATCCTTTGATCGAAAAATGTTTTACCTCACCTTGGAACTTGCATACATTTCTTGGAACTTGTGCTAGGGTATTGCAGTTTAATCTAAGCTATAGATCTTCCTGTCGATCTTCCATTGCCATAGATCCTTAACAAACTTCATACACGTTATATCAATCATTTAATCATATCCAACTCATCAGCTTCCATCATTAAATAACGCATGTATACATCCAATGCATTCTATTATTACTCGGTTGCAACTTGGTAAATACTAAACTTCACTCGGTACACAATCCGCCTTCATTAACCGATAGTGATAACCTTAGGGTTTACCGACTAGGTTCCTTAGGGTTTACCGACTAGGTTTCTTGCTCGGTAACATAGTATAGTATTAACCTTACAAATAATAGCATATGTAGGATATCAAAACAATCTAAACAACATGATCTCATCATTGTCTAACTCGGTAATAGTTGCCCATTGAATAACTTATTCCTCCCCTTATTCATCACATTCTTTCTGTGTCTTTTATCGACATCTTAATTATCTTCAAAACATACTTCTTAAGATATAGCAACATCCTACTAAATCATAAAATCAATTTCTTGACATCAATGACAAAATAATATTGTGAAGACAGTAAAAATCCTTAATCAGTTGTATCCATAATTATCAACAACCTTCTCAATATCCTAATTGAAATGCCAACAATCTCTTATTGTCTATTATAATGCCAACAATCTCTTATTGTCTATTATAATGCCAACAATCTCCCCCTTTGGCATTGATGGCAAAACCAATTGATTTGACCTAAAAGATTCGAATTCAGATTATTGTGATTGTGATTGCTTAGATTGTTGAAATGCTCTCCCCCTGTCATTAGTCTTCTCCCGCATACATTAGTCTTCTCCCCCTTTGACAACAATGCCAAAAGAAAACTCATACATAATTTCTTCCTGTGTGAAGTAATTCCTTTGTTGTTCAGTATCAACTCAGTCTTAGTTAGAGCATTTTATCTTCAATTCCTGTTCCCTATTTTTGTTTCCTGCACACCTTTAGAAAACATCCTAAAGTGTGTAAATCAACATCAACTCCTAAAAGATATTCTTTAGAGTCATCGAATTGATGATTTCACCGAACTCAATCAGTGAGTAGAAGATAGGGGTAGGACCCCTAACTTACTTCTGAGATACTCAAAAGTGTCCCTTGGTAGTGGCTTGGTGAAAATATCTGCTATTTGTTCCTTTGAACTAACATACTCCAATACCACTTTCTTCTCTTGAGCTTCTTCTCTAAGATAATGATATTTGATAGAGATGTGCTTTGTCTTAGAGTGCATAACAGGATTCTTTGAAATGTTAATGGCACTAGTATTATCATAGAATATAGTTACTGGCTTGGTTGCTTTCTCATTTATGCCTTCCAACAGTTGTTTGATCCATGCTATATTAGTACAATTTAATGCTGTAGCAACATATTCAGCTTCTACTGTAGACTGTGAAATACATCCTTGTTTCTTGCTAGGCCAACTCACTAGTCTTTCTCCTAAAAAGAAAGCTCCACCACTTGTACTTTTCTTGTCATCTATGTTGCCTGCCCAATCAGCATCAGTATAAACTTTTAAATCAAAGTCATTTCCTTTATGATATACTAAGCCATAATCCTCAGTACCTTTCAAGTATCTAAAAATTCTCTTGATTGTTGTCATGTGTGTTTCCTTGGGATCTGCAGAAAATCTTGCAACTATACCTACTACATGTGTTATGTCTGGCCTACTATGAACAACATATTGCAACTTTCCAATCATAGATCGGTAAAGTGTCTCATCAACAGATGCATATTCATCATTCTTTGGTAGTTTATAGTTGGTAGTCATAGGAGTACTTACTAGTTTTGAATCCTCCATTCCAAATTTCTTCAAGATTTCCTTTATGTACTTGGATTGAGTAATGAAAATCTCAACTTTCATTTGCAGTATTTGTAGACTTATAAAATACTTTATCTCACCGATTAATGACATCTCAAATTCTTTTCTCATTTCATTTCCAAATTTCTTGCATAAAGAGTCATTTCCACAAAAGATAATATCATCAACAAATATGGCTGAGATCAATATTCCATTTTCATCATTCTTCATGTACATGTTGTTGTTTTCACTTGTCCTTATAAAACCACTCTTGATTAAATAAG
This sequence comes from Cryptomeria japonica, assembly GCF_030272615.1. Classification (NCBI taxonomy): domain Eukaryota; kingdom Viridiplantae; phylum Streptophyta; class Pinopsida; order Cupressales; family Cupressaceae; genus Cryptomeria; species Cryptomeria japonica. The sequence continues at coordinate 452,366,274 of NC_081415.1, forward strand.
AGCACAATCTTTCATACCATGCTCTCGGTGCTTGTTTCAAACCATATAAATATTTGTTCAATTTACATACCTAATCTTTATTCTCTCCTTCAACAAATCCTTCAGGTTGTTCAATAAAAAAAATTTCTTCTAATATACCATTCAGAAATGCAGGTTTGACATCCATTTGATATACTTTGAAATTCTTGTAAGCAGCGTATGCCAACAATGTTCTTACTCCTTCAAGTCTTGCCACAGGTGAAAAAGTCTCACCATAATCAATTCCCTCTTCTTGAGCATAGCCTTTGCAAACTAGTCTTGCTTTATTTCGAATGACCTCACCTTTTTCATTCAGCTTGTTTCTGAAAATCCACTTTGTACCAATTACATTTTTGTCCTTCGATCTAGGGACCAGTGTCCATGTGTCATTCTTCTTGATTTCATCAATCTCTTCTGTCATAGCATTTATCCAATCTTCACTATTAAATGCCTCTTTCACTATCCTTGGTTCAAATTCAGATATCAGACATGTGTTTTGTCTTAGTTTGTTTCTTGTCATCACTGGATCAACCTTATCTCCTATAATCTGACTTGATGCATGATTCCTTCTGACATACTTGGCTAATATAGGATCGGTAGGCTCTGTATGATCTTCTTCATCACTCGATAACTGGATATTCTCTTCATTTCCTTCGGTAGGACTTCTCAGTTGAACATATACAAATCCTTCATAATCTTCTGGTTCTTTGGAGTTTCCTTCATCATTTCTTTCTGCAAATTCATCAATTTTCACATTTGTACTTTCTACTAATTTGTTAGAGGATTTGATCAGACATTTAAATGCTTTGCTTCTAGAAGAATAACCAAGAAATGTTCCTTCTTTACTTTTCTGATCAAACTTACCATTTCTGTCATCTTTGTGAACATAGCATCTATTTCCAAAGATTTTAAAATAACTTACATTAGGTTTCTTGTCATACCAGATTTCATATGGTGTCTTCAAGGTTCCTTTCTTTAGTTGTACTCGGTTCAGGGTGTAAAATGTAGTGTTGATTGCTTCTCTCCGAAATGTTTGAGGTACCTTCTTTTCTATCATCAAGGTTCTTGCACAATTCGCAATTGATCTATTTCTTCTCTCGGCTATCCCATTTTGCTGGGGTGTTCTCGGTGCAGATACTTTCCTCTTTATACCATGATCATTGCAGTATAAGTTAAATTCATCAGAAGTGAACTCACCTCCTCTATCAAATCTAAGACATTTCAGTTGTCTTCCTATTTCATTTTCAACTCTTGCCTTGTACCATTACTGACATCATCCTTGAGTAATCATCCACAAATAATATGAAGTACTTATCACCATAATAACTGTCATCTTGCCCATCTGGCATCTTCGGCATATAGCATTCTCAGGTTTCTCAGGACTCGGTAGACCTCTTACTCAGTGCTTCTTGCTTATTTTGATCATATTATCAAAATTTACATGACAAACCCTTTTATGCCATAACCAGGTATCATCTATCTTTGCATATAGACACTTATTCCGAGTTGAGTCAAGGTGAAATATGTTACCTTTTGTTTGTGTCCCGGTAGCTGCTAACTTCCCATGCTTGTCATGAACTTTGACAATTCCTTTATGAAACTCTATTCGGTATCCTGTATTGTTTAGTTGTGCTACACTCAACAAATTGTATTTCAAACCTTCAACCCAATAAACATCATTACATTTAGCATTGTCAAGAAGTGTTATAGATCCTTTACCTCTCACTAGACATGGTGCATCATTGCCAAATCTTACATAACCTCCATCATAATCTTCTAACATAACAAACTTGTGTTTATCACCTATCATGTGATGTGAGCATCCACTATCTATGATCCAAGAATCATTAGTATTTATGTGAGATATTAAAGCTTTTTCTTCATACCTTTCTTCATCTGATCCATCTTTGATAGCCACATAAAAAACTTCATCTATATCAGTTTCATCTAATTTATCATCATTAGATTCCTCATCAGCTATTAGACATGTCTTTTTATCTCTTCTTCTGAAGTCTCAGTGTCCGCTGTAATGATTATCTTTCTGTCTATCATCTCGGTAATCTCTCTTTTCACTAGATTCTTTGTCAAGACAATTAGAAGCCATATGTCCTATTCTATCATAGTTAAAACATTTCAAAGGAAACTTTCCTTTGTACTTACCTTTTCCTCTCGGTAGCCTTCTGGCTAATAGTGCTTCAAACTCTTCTTGCTTTCTGATTTCTTCATAAAGTTTGTGTACCTCCATGTTTCTGCGAAATCTTTCACTTGCTCCAATGTGATTCCCTTCAGAGTACTTATACTTTCTATCATTGTAATCATCACATTCATCAAGATGAAAAGAACTAAATGCAAACTCAATTTTATTTACCGAAGACCCACTGTTATCAAAGTTACTTAACTCAAATGCATGTAGCTTACCAATAGTAGCATCCAAATAAACTGGCATATTGGGTATAGACCTCAATTCATTGATTGTAGAGACTCGGATTGCATAAGGAGGTAGAAGGGTTCTTAATAACTTACTTGTGACATCCTTCTCTTCATTGGTTCCTCCTGCTCCTTTGATTTGATTGACAAACTCCTTTAACCTTGTACTATACTGGGTTATGTTCTCACCTTCATTCATTCTCATAGATTCAAGTTGCGATCTTAGACTATCCACTTTTTCTCTTTGAACATGTTCATCACCACCATACACAGATATGAGCTTGTCCCACATTGCCTTGGCATCATTGCAGCCTTCTAGATCATTAAACTCTGAGTTGGTCAATGCAGATGTTATTTCAATCATTGCTTGAATATGTTCTTTCTTTGCCTTTATCTCTTCCATTGTCAATGGATAGGTGCTAGATGTAATGAAATCATTCTCCAGATAATATGCATCATATTTTCCAACTCCTGATAGGTGCAACTTCATCCTTTTCTGTCATGTAGAGAAACTTGACTTATTCAGCTTCGGTGCATCCCTCTTATACATCTTTGGATCTTTTCCTCAAGTACCTTTAAACTTTTCTTCCGGAGTCCAAAGCTTTGATACCAATTGATAACTCTGAAGCCAATAGTTAATAAGATGAGGGGGGGGGGGGTGAATCATACAAACTTAATCTTCAATATATTCAACAGATTCAACCTCGATAGCTTAAACAGATATATGTAATCAAAACTGTAAAACATGCAACCTTAAGAACACATAATCATAACAACACTCATAACACCAAATTTAATGTGGAAACCCAAATAGGGAAAAACCACTATGGGATTTCAGACCCACTAAGAAATATACTCTTCTAGAGTATGCTCGGTTAAAAGCAAATCATGTTAAAGATTACAAACACATTGCTAGATGTGACCTGGTTAAGGGATTTCCCTCAGATCTGTTAGGATCTTCACCTTGTTAGAGGTGACCTTGTTAAAGGGTTTCAAACACTCAATTAGAATGTCACCTTGCTAGAGGATTTACAAATAAGACTGTTAAGTCCACTCGGTTAAGGGATTTTCTGTCACTTACAAATAAACAACAGTAATGAGTATGTCTGCAACTTTGCATCTAAAATGCTAAAGCAGATTCTTATTTGCTCAATACAATCTAGTCATAGGACTTATCTTGTCCCTCTGTCGGGCTCCTTACTTTGTTATTCAAGCAAGTCTTCAAGCTTTTGTGCTCGGTAATCACTATGTAGCATCCTTGTGCTTACACTTGCCCGCATACATTGTTTATCAACAGTTCCTTACTTATAAACAATTTTCTAACCGCTTAATCTCTTTGATCACATTTCCCATGATCAATCATAGCCATCAAATCTTCAATCTTGACCAGGTTCAATGTATCCTTTGATCGGAAAACATTTTACCTCACCTTGGAACTTGCATACATTTCTTGGAACTTGTGCTAGGGTATTGCAGTTTAATCTGAGTTGTAGATCTTCCTGTCAATCTTCCATTGCCATAGATCCTTAACAAACTTCATACATGTTGTATCAATCATTTAATCATATCCAGCTCATCAGCTTCCATCATTAAATAATGCATGTATACATCCAATGCATTCTATTATTACCCGATAAATACTAAACTTCACTCGCTAGACATTCCGCCTTCATTAACTGATAGCGATAACCTTAGGGTTTACCGACTAGGTTCCTTGCTCGGTAACATAGTATAGTATTAACCTTACAAATAATAGCATATGTAGGATATCAAAACAATCTAAACAACATGATCTCATCATTGTCTAACTCGGTAATAGTTGCCCATTGAATAACTTATTCCTCCCCTTATTCATCATATTATTTCTGTGTCTTTTACCGACATCTTAATTCTCTTCAAAACATACTTCTTAAGATATGGCAACATCCTGCTAAATCAGAAAATCAATTTCTTGACATCAATGACAAAATAATATTGTGAAGACAGTAAACAACCTTAATCAGTTATATCCATAATTATCAACAACCTTCTCAATATCCTAATTCAAATGCCAACAATCTCTTATTGTATGTTATAATGCCAACAATCTCTTATTGTTTGTTATAATGCCAACAGATATTATCCACAAGCAAAATAATAGAGCTTTACTTTTCATAATCCGCCAAGATTTAAATAGATTTAAGATATCATTCAAAAGGGCACTTACCGATCCCAATCTTAGATAAAGCCATCTTTAGCACTCTTGAGCAAATGGACATCCCAATAGTAAGTGATCAATTATCTCTTTCTTGAACTCTTGCATAAGGGACATCTCGATAGGCCACAAAAACCCATCTTGAAAACCTATATGTTGTTTAAATATTCATCTATAAAGCTACCCATGTGAATGTTCTAGATTTAAGCAAACAAATCTTGTGCCAACATAACATTATCGATTGTTTTAACTCTACCAACTCTCGTTCTCTTTCCAAACACCTATAATCATCTCTTAAATTAAATATTTTCCCATCTTATACCCATTACAAATAATAACATTTCACCCCTCTCTAAGGTTAACTTCCCTCTCTTTAAGAACCTCATTCAAAAAATTCACATCCTCCCTTGGCAAGCCCATATCATCCAAAGGTTTCCAAGACCACTAATGCACCCTATCTCTCCATTCCTCTTGCAAATAATCTCTAACCTAGTCACCTTACCTCTATTTTAAGATATTCTTAGAAGCAAAACTTACTATCACTTTGTCTAAACACACCTATCCCCTCCATGAATCTTCTCATAGAAGTCCAATCCTACCATCATGAATATCCTAGCTTAGGTAATCCAAGATCAGTTGTCTACAATATCTCATGAAGTTCCATACCCTTTATCCCTTAGGAGTATTCATAGTAACTAGAATACTAGACTCCTCAACATCCTCTAAATATTTTTGTTATAAGATCTCGACCCACTTGGCTTGTTGTTGTTTGAACATTCTCCACACCAAATTGGACCCTAATATTTTATTTTGTTACAATGGTTGTTTCCTTAACCCAATGCCACCAATCTCCCTTGACTAACAAACCTTATCCCAAGCTACTAATACAATCTAATATTTACTCGCATTATATTTTCAAAAGAATCTTCTCATTTGTTGATTCATTTTTTAATTTGCCTCAGCAAAGAGTGGAAGGCAAAATAAAAGATAAATTAGAATTGTTGCAATAACATCCTTCAACATTGTGATTATTCTAGCCCAAGATAACCACCACCCTTTCCATGAAGCCAACTAATATGATAACCTTTATTTCAAAGGTTCTCGTAGATGATCGATTGAATGTCTTTGGCCAAAGGCATCCCCAAATAGGAGCAGGGTAGTTGTCCCCTTTTGAATTCTAGTAATTTAATAATTTCCTATTCCTTTCTCATTATGGTGAAAAACATCGCATATTTTTTCTTCCCTACCTCCTATTCCAAAATAACCACATATAAGTGTAAAATTTCTTTAAAAACTCTTGCCTTGTGTCTCTTGGTCGTTGAAAAAAGCATGGTGTCATCTTCAAATTGTTGATGAGAAATAGGAGAAAAATTACTTGTGATATGAAAACCTTGAATATTGTTATTCCTTGTTGGTGTAGGAGCACCTCTTCAACAAGAAAATCATGGATCTAAGGATGAAGACTAGGATCATAGTGTTTGTATTAGTGTCTTGTATCTATGCAAGTTTCATGTATTCAATAAAGACCCCACCATGTAAACCCATGTCACTAATTAGGCAATTTGACAAGCCAATTGGGACAATGTGATCAATAGGGGTAGTAGAATGTTTGGTTTTGTGTTTGATAGGTTTTTAGGATGTTTTAGGGGTGTTTGGTTGATCCAAGTGTGTGGATCCCAACCTTAGAGAGTTTGACAACTTTTTATGCAAAAATGCAACTTTTGAAAGTGCAACTTTTGAGTGAAAAAGTGCAACTTTTCAAAATGTGGTGGATGTAAGCCTCTCAACGGCTCCAACCTCTTCCAAATTTAGTTGGATACCATTGTAAAGGTCTATAATCCTTGTGTACATGATTCCAAAGGTGGTTGATGTTGTTATTTGAAGTTGGAAGCAATAAGACACAAACAAGATTGAGTTTTCCCAGAAATTATGAGTTCGCAGAAGTTGTACAATCTTGTACGGAGTTAATTGAGTCATAAAATTCATAAAGTAGATGGAGGAATGAAATAGATTTTATTTTGTGGTGGTCTGAAGTTTTTAATGTTTCTGTGTAGTGAGAACCCTCCATTTTTCTGACTGTAACCTAGAAAGTAAGGGTTTGGCTAGGAATTTAGCCAAAAATGGCCATATCTTGCATTCTAGTCAGCTAGAAGTTTCTTCCTTTGGTGGAGTGCAGTCTTGACCTATGTATTTTAGGATTTTCATGGGTTTTTTTAGGGGAGACTTGGTTTTGAGGAGAAATAAGAAAAACTAGGTAGGCATCTCTATGTGACTACCTTAAGCAAATTTAGGACAGTCATCATAAAATCTGATAGCGGTGGATTCCAGGTATGCAACCTTGGAATTAGAGGTTATTCATCATTCCCCACATTCTCATAAAGTTGGTTTTGTAGTTGGGATACCAGTAATGGGGGTTGCTTTGTAAATTAGGCCTAATCACCCTAATTAGGTCTCTAGGCTTCTAAGGGGTTCAAACCCTTAGGTTGCAGATCTTGCCAACCCATTTTGGGAACGAGTGTAACTCCCAAAAGAGTGTCTAGAATGGTGAGTATTTTGTCAAAGTGTGTGGAATATTTTGGAGTTTAGGTCAATTCTCTCGCTAAATAGGGCTACTAGCCTAAGGGGTAAGGTTTCCAAAGGAGTTATAGGGATTTGAAGACAAAACCCTAAACCAATGCTTGGAACAATCCTTAGTAGTCATGAATGAACCAATTCCAAAGCCCCTAAGAGCAGGAGTCACTGGTGAGACATGTTAGAGAAGTTGAAGCCATTTACTCATCTTGAGTAGGTGTTAGGCTTGAGTAGTGGAGAGTAGTTCAAAACCTTAAGATGTGGAGTCCTTCCTTGTAGGATCACTTTTGTCATTTGAAGGGTCAAACCCTAACCTTTTGGACTTGTCCTTAGGTTTAATAAGGCATCTACATCAAGTGGTATCAGAGCATAGGAGTGTACTTTGGATAGGAGAAGAAGACAAGATATCAAAAGAAGAGGGATCCCAAGATATCCCATCAAGGATGACCAATGCTGAGTTGGTTGTCTTGGTAAAGAAGCAGGTGGCAGAGAGAAGAGAAGTCAGGGCTGAGAATTAGGCCCTGAGAAATGAAATGGACCAGTTGAAGGGCAAAGTGGAGAGGGGAGAGAGAGACTCTGGACAAGATGAAGAAGGGGATGAAAAGGAGATCCCTAGGTAGGAAGAACTAGAGGTTCCTATAGACTAGAGACCCCTGATCAGTGTCCTCAAGTCCATGGAAAGAAGAACAATGGATGTGAAATTGGATCTGCCAGTGTTTGTCGGTAAGATGGAACTGGATACAGTGATGGAGTGGATAGACTTCTTAGACAACTTTTTTGAGATTGAAGACATACCAAAGCACCAAAGGGTGAAGATGGCCAAATCCAAAATGAAAGGGGTTGCATTGAATTGGTGGACTTTCATCCAAGATGAGAGGGTGAAAGAGGGAAAGAGAAAAGTGGCTACTTGGAAGAAGATGATGGCTTTGGTGAAGGAAGCCTATTTTCCAATGGACTATAATGTCCAATTGCATAAGAGAGATAGAATTTGAAGCAGAAGGAGATGGACATGAGTTCCTACATAGAGGAGTTCATGATGTTGTGTGTGAAGACTAAGGTAAAGGAGAGTGAAGATGAGAAGGTGGCGAGATATCTCAATGGACTGAGATTTGCCATCCAAGAATATTTGAACCTCCACACCCCAGAGACAGTCCAAAAGTGCTTTCAGTTGGCACTCAAGGTGGAGGAGAAGCTAAAGAGAAGGTAGGAACAAAATAGAAAAGGCAAAGGGAGACAACAAAGAGGGGGAATAAGTCCTTTCAAAGGCAAAAGAAGTGGTTTTGGATACCAAGGTGAGTCTAATCAAGAGGGAACTACAGGAGCGAGCAGTTACAACCAAGGAGGAGGATACAATCAAAGAGGGAACTTTAGGGGTAGAACACCATTCTCTAGAGGAAGATCCCAAGGTAGAGGACCTCCTAGATGCTACAACTACAACCAAGAAGGGCACCTGGCCAATAGATGTCTGGAGAAGACTACAAGTTCCATGGGAGAAAGGAGGAGCAATTTGGTGCAGGAATCTGATTGCCAAAGTGTGGCAAGTGCAAACAACTATCAAAGTATTAATGCTCCTGATAGCTATGGCTACCCTGAAAGAGGAGAAGCTCTGATGATGAGGAGAGCAGTAACCACCATTAAGGTACCTGACAAGGAGACCCCACAAAGAAGGTCTCTTTTCAAGACTACCTAGAAGGCAGGAGGAAAGGTATGCAAGGTCTTGATAGACTTCGGGTCTACTGAAAATTTTCTGTCACTTGAAATGGTGGAGAAGCTTAAGTTGAGAAGGTTGCCACATCCTTACCCCTATAAGGTCTCATGGCTCACCCAAGCTCAGAAAGTAGTGGTAGAAGAGTAGGCATGGGTGGAGTTTCAGATTGGATCATACAAGGATAGATTGCTATCTGATATAGCCAAGATGGATGCATGTCACCTCCTATTTGGGAGACCATGGCAATTTGATTTGAAGGCTTACCATGATTGGGTTAGAAACACCTATTCGATCACCAAAGATCGTAAGGTGATATAGCTTTTACCTCTGATGGAGAGTGAGATAGAACAGGAGGGAAAGGATGCCAACGTGTTGTTGATAGAAGGGAAGTAGTTCATGAAGGAGATGGCAGAGAAGGATGCAGTTTGTTATGCCCTCATTCCCAAGTCCAAGGTGACAAAGAAGGAGCAGTTTGCAAAGAGGAAAGAAGGAAAAAGGCACATAGACCCTATAGTTAGATAGTTTCTTTACAAATACAAAGGTATCATCTCAGATGGAATGCCAAGATCCCTGGCACTAGTAAGAGACATCAGTCATTGCATAGATCTTATCCCTGGATCTACCTTACCAAACAAAGAAGCATATAAACTTACTCCAGATCAGGATGCAGAGATGGCAAGACAAATTGAGAAGTTGCTAGAATCAGGGCTAATTGGCAAAAGATTAAGCCCATGAGCAGCACTGGCTATCCTCGCACCCAAGAAAGAAGGCACTTAGAGGCTATGCACAGACTCAAGGGCCATCAACAAGATAACTATAAGGTATAGGTTCCCAATCCCTAGGATAGAGGATTTACTTGATTGCTTGGGGAGTGCTAAATATTTTACCAAAATGGATTTAAAAAGTGGATACCATCAGATTAGAATAAGGCCAGGGGATGAATAAAAAGCAACTTTTAAAACCAATGAGGCATTGTATGAGTGGAAGGTCATGCCATTTGGATTGTCCAATGCCCCTGGTACCTTTAAGAGGTTGATGAATGAGGTCTTGGTGGAGTTCATAGGCAAGTTTTTGATAGTATACCTTGACGATATCTTCATCTTAAGCCACTCAAGGGAAGAACACCTCAAACATACAGATATGGTCCTCAAAAGGTTACATGAAGAGTAGCTAATGATAAATTTGGATAAGTGTTTGTTCATGCAGGAGGAGATCATCTACTTGGGATTTGTAATCTCACAAGGTGAGTTGAAAATGGACCAGGAGAAGGTAAGTGCCATATTGTCTTGGCCTACACCTAAAAATATGAATGATGTCCAGATTTTCCATGGTTTAGCAACTTTTTATACGAAGTTTATAAGGAGATTTAGTCATGTTTGTGTACCAATGCTTGACACCATAAAGGGAGGACAAAAGTGCGGGTTTAGTTGGACCAAGGAGGCAAATGACTCATTTGAAACCTTGAAGAAGAAAGTTGAAGAACAACAAGTCCTTGCCCTACATGACTTCAACAAGATATTTCAGGTAGAATGTGATGCAAACCACATGGCTATTGGAGTAGTACTCAGTCAAGAAGGAAGGCCAATTGCTTTTTTTAGTGAAAAGCTAAATGATGCCAAGAGGAGATACTCATCCTATGACTTGGAGATGTATACTTTGGTTTAGTCATTGAAGAAGTGGAGGCACTATTTATTGCCTAAGGAGTTCATAGTTTTTACTGATAATCAGGCTCTAAGCTTCATAAATAGTCAAGAGAAGTAAACGACTGGCACATGAAGTGGGTAGAAACCCTACAAGCTTTCACCTTAAACCTCAAGCACAAAAAGGGGGTCAAGAGAAAAGTTGCAGATGCTTTGAGCAGGAGGGTCTTAACTATCAATCAAATCAAGATAGAAAGTGTTGGCATTGACTCCTTGAAGAACATGTATGATGTTGATGAAGACTTTGGAGAGATCTACAAGGTATGTGAGTCTTTTGGTGACTGGTATCATGTTGAATTTTCTGAATTTCTGATACAAGATGGATTGCTATTTAAAGGTGGCGAGTTATGCATTCCTAAGTGTTGAATGAGACTGAATATTAGTAGTGAGAAGCATTGTGCATCACTGGCATGTCATTTTGGTCTTGACAAGACCCTTGACCTTATGAAGAGACATTACTACTAGCCTAAGTTGCAAGAAGATGTAAGGAAGTTTGTGGAGACATGTAATCTATCAAAAAGCCAAGAGAAAATCCACAAATGCAGGCTTGTACCAACCCTTACCCATTCCTTCTAGGCCATGGGAGAGCATAAGCATGGATTTTGTGTTGGGTCTGCCTAAGACAAGGAGGTGATTTGACAGTGTCTTTGTAGTGGTGGACAGATTTAGCAAAATGGCTCATTTCTTGCCATGTAAAACCTCTTGTGATGCCTCATATGTTGCAGACTTGTTTTTCAAAGAAATAGTCTAGATACATGGGTTGCCACTAAACATAGTTTCAGATAGGGATGTGAAGTTCATAGGTCATTTTTGGAGGACCCTTTGGAAGAAGTTGGGAACTAACCTAGCTTTCTCATCAGCCTACCATCCTCAAACGGATGGGCACTGAAGCTATCAATAGGTCCTTGGGGAACCTATTAAGATGTTTGACTAGACAACATGGAGAGAAATGGGACAATATACTATCATAGGTAGAGTTCTCATATAACAACACCATAAATAGAAGCATAGGGAAGTCTCCTTTTCAAATTGTGTATGGCATCCACCCAAGGGGTGTATTGGAGTTGAGGGATTTGCCCAAGGAAGAGCCCATTAGTACAGATGGTGAAGCTTTTGCATTAGCCATCAAGGAAGTCCATGACCAAGTGAAGTCTCATCTCCAACAATCTACAGTGAAGTACAAGGCTTATGTTGATAAGAAGAAGAGACATGTATAGTTTAGTAATGGGGACTTGGTATGGGTACATTTGAAGAAGGAGAGACTCCCAAAAGGTAAACACACCAAGCTCATGCAGAGGAAGATTGGACCATGTCAGATTTTGAAGAAATGTGGGCAGAATGCCTATGAAATGCAATTTCCTCCTGATCTTGGATTGTCGCCCATTTTCAATGGTTGTGATCTTACACTTTTCAAAGGTGATAGCAATGAAGTGGAGGAACCAATGCAGGTTGCAGCAGATGATAATATTCCAAAGCATGATTGACCAAAGTTGCACAAGATTCTAGACACTAGAATCACAAAGAGGATAAGGAACAAGGATTATATCGATTATTTAGTGGCTTGGCAGGACAAACCAGACACTGAGGCAGTTTGGATGACAGATAAACAAATTTCCAACCATGGTACAAACCTCCAAAATCTGATCTCAAGTGGGCTTGAGATCTCTTCTCCCGGGGAGTATGGTGCAGGAGCACCTCTTCAAAAATAAAATCATGGCTCTAAGGATCATAGTTTTTCTCTTAGTGTCTTGTGTTTATGCAAGTTTCATGTATTCAATAAAGACCCCACCATGTAAACACATGTCACTAATTAGGCAATTTGATAAGCCAATTGGGACAATGTGGTCAATAGGGGTAGTAGAATGTTTGGTTTTGTGTTTGATATGCTTTTAGGATGTTTTAGGGGTGTTTGGTTGATCCAAGTGTGTGGATCCCAACCTTATAGAGTTTGACAACTTTTTATGCAAAAATGCAACTTTTGAAAGTGCAACTTTTCAAAATGCGGTTGATGTAAGCCTCTCAACAGCTCCAACCTCTTCCAAATTCGGTTGGAAACCATTGGAGAGGTATATAATCCTTGTGGAAATGATTCCCAAGGTGGGTGATGTTGTGATTTGAATTTGGAAGCAATAAGACACAAACAAGATTGAGTTTTCCCATAAATTCTGAGTTTGTAGAAGTTGTACGATCTTGTACGGAATGAATTGAGTCACACCATTCATGGAGTAGATGGAGGAATTAACTAGATTTTATTTGGTGGTGGTCTAAGGCTTTGATTGTTTCTGTGTAGTGAGAACCCTCCATTTTTCTGACAATAACCCGGAAAGTAAGGGTTTGGCTAGGGTTTTAGCCAAAAATGGCCATATCTCGCATTCTAGTCAACTAGAAGTTTCTTCCTTTGGTGGAGTGCAAGATTGGCCTATTTATTTTATGATTTTACTTGGTTGTGAGGAGAAAGAAGCAAAACTAGGTAGGCATCTCTATGTGACTACCTTAAGCAAATTTAGGATAGTCATCATAAAATCTAATAGCGGTGGATTCCAAGCACGCAACCTTGGAATTAGAGGTTATTCACCATTCCCCACATGCTCATAAAGTTTTTTTTTCAGTTGGGATACCAGTAATGGGGGTTGCTTTGTAAATTAGGTCAAATCGCTCTAATTAGGTCTCTAGGCTTCTAAGGGGTTCAGACCCTTAGGTTGCAGATCTTTCCAACCCTTTTTTGGGATGAGTGTAACTCCCAAAAGGGTGTCTGTAATGGTGAGTAGTTTTTTAGAGTGTGTGGAATATTTTGGAGTTTAGGTCAATTCTCTCGCTAAATAGGGCTACTAACCTAGGGGGTAGGTTTAAAAAGGAGGTATAAGGATTTGAAAACAAAACCCTAAACTAATGCTTGGAACAATCCTTAGTAGTCATGAATGGACCAATTCCAAAGCCCCTAAGAGCAGGAGTCAGTGGTGAGGCATGTTAGATAAGTTGAAGCCATTTACTTATCTTGAGTAGGTGTTAGGCTTGAGTAGTGGAGAGTAGTTCAAAACCTTAAGATGTGGAGTCCTTCCTTCTAGGTTCACTTTTGTCATTTGAAGGGTCAGACCCTAACCTTTTAGACTTATCCTTAGGTGTAAGAAGGCCTCTGCATCACTTGTTGCATTACTTATATCCCTTCCCAAGGATTCTTCCATAATTATAAAGAGCAATGAAGAGGTTAGATCACCATGTTAAAGTCCCATAGATGCTTCAAAGAAACCTCCATTGATTCATTAATGATCACTAAAAATATTGAGTTAGATATTAGCTTAAATATTTGTTTGATCCTCTATTTTATAAAGCCAAAGAGATCTAAGACCTTCATAAGGAACCTCAAATCCATCTTATCATATACCTTGTTGATATCCAGCTTTAACATCATTTCAAGGGTCCTTGTTTTTTGAAGTGAATGCATAGCTTCTTTTGTAATTATTACCCCATCAAGTATAGATATCCCCAACACAAAACCTGTTTACTCCTTTGAGATTATTTCTAGAAAGATCTTCTTTGGCATATTCACAATTTTTCTTTGTCATTATTTTGTATAGTGTGTTGTATAGAGAAATTGGTCTCATACTCCCTCTAAAGTGGGGACTAAATGTAGCATCCTAAATTGTACCTGCCTGCAATTTTGTCCTCACCTAGGCCTCACTTTGGCATTCTGGTTCCAAGGCCTTATTGCAATGCTAATTATACTCACACTACCTATTTACCTTTCATTTTCATTATCTTCCAAATTCTCCCCCCATTTTGGAGTCCCAGTTTCCAAGACCGGAGCTTACCACACCCTGGGCCTCTTAATTAGGCCCCAAATTGAAACCTCATAATGGTCATCATAAATGAGCATGAATTTGGATCATGTGTTGGCTTGCTTTGGAAATTTAATTGAATTTTCAGGAAGACAAGTATAAAAGGAGGTCTACCCCTCTCATTTGAATCTAACTGAAATCAAGATCTCAATTACACTCTAGAAAATTCAAGTGAGCAAGCAATTAGTCATTCGTCAAGAAATGGAGCAAAAGTGAAGTCAAGCTCAAGCATTGAAGATGGAATTCAAGATCAATGTTTTATAAAGATATCCTACATGAAACCCTAAAAGCTTTGTGTGAAGAAAAATAAAACTTCATTAAGGTAAATATTGTGTTTCAAGAATTACATTTTAGATTCAGTCTTTTCCTCAAAAGAAAAGTACTTTATTATAGTCTTTCATTACATTTGTCAATTCAATTTCATGGTTGATTCTAAAACCTAATTTTGACCTAAGGTAAACCCCTATTCCCAACATATTTCCCTTTCTTTCTGTGTGCAGAGAACAGGTGAATAGTTGTACTCGAGAATTTCGACAGAGTCAACAGTGATCAACAGGTTCAACTTTTGACGATGAAAAATTTAGAGGACCAGGGCAAATCTATACTACCTGGTCTCAAAAAATCAGGCCAAACTTCTGAGAATGGGTTCTAGACATCTCCTTTTGCCCAGATCCAATTTTGTGGCTCAACGAGATATTTTTCGCTTACTGTTTTTGTCAATTTACTTCAATAATTAATTATCTTTCCCTAATTTCACAATTACATTACAAACTCAACTTTGAAAGAAGATAAAAAATACAAACTAGTTGAATCCAATCAGAATCTTAGACCTTTCTCCATTGGGATTGAGTCTAGATCTATTGGGTTCAACCAGGTCTTTCAATGTAATTTGGTTAATTAGGCTATTTTGTGGATTTACTTAATGAAACCATATTTCTAATTTTCTATACATTACAAGGACTAAGAAAGTGTCTCTTATTTATCTTAATACTCTCCCATAAGCTCTAGAGTCATTTATGGTTTATGTTATCTCTTTCCCAATTATATCCCAACATCTTTGAAATAATGCAACAAGAAATTTGTTCAATCCTAGGGCCTTATTAGGGTGAAGTTGATCCACCACCCTATTGATTTTAACTTCCAATAGCATGTCATTTGTTGATTTGTTGAGATTGTTGGGAGATTGTTATAGTCTGTTGGATTTGGTTGTTGGACTTGGATATGTTATTGTCATTGATGTCAACATATTTGTGTGAGTTTTTTCGATGAGCTTGTGAAGATTTTCTGATTTGGTTTGTTGTTCTTTCGTTACCAATTCCTCGTATTCATGTTGGTGTTCCAGTTGATATTCCCTATGCTATATTCCAGAATGATCAGATCTTGTGTTGAGACTTTGGGATTTTGTTTGGGATGATCTTGTGTATCTTCATTTCAGATGGTTTATGATTTGGTGACCCGCAAGTTATCTTTATTCATGACAGTTGTTGTTTGGTTGTGTTCTTGAGCTTTAAGACATTGACCGATGAAGATTTGATTTGAGGTGTTAATGCAACTATTCTAGATGATTCTAACATGTTTGATGGTGTCTCCTAGTTGTTTCCAATTTGTTTTGGTGATCCACACTAATCATTGTGCAAGTTTTGGTTATTTCTATCAACCGGTGATGATTTGTATGTTATGCGGTATATCTAGTGGTGTAACGTGTTGCGCTTGTTCTTGGCGGGATTTTTCGATGGATGTGATTGTTTGGGAATTTGAATTAGGTCCATGCTATATAATGTAAAGCATAATATCGGTCTGGTGGTCAATCTTTGTATTGTGTAATGTAATTTTTGCATTTATGAGTTGAGGGTTGAGGGTTTATTTGACCTTGCTATCAAGGTTGATGATTTGTATATATAGGTGATATACTTATGTAATTTAGGTGTTGATGTGATATATGCATTATTAGAGAGAGTTGTATGTGTGAAAAAGAGATATATCCTTCAGTGAAGTGTTGTGGTGAGATCAATGTTCCAGAGCAGATAACTATGCTTAACCAGAACTGTTATCAAGCATATGTAGATGCTACTATTGTAATTCATTTCTTCCATATTGTAGTCCAATTCATTTTGTACGTCAGTGATACTTCCCTAAGGGTTGGAGCCTTTTGAGCATATATCTTTTGGGTAGTGTGCTTTAATGCATGTGCATTCCCCATTGTAACATTTTCACATACTACTATGGAGTATCATCTTATTGTGGGTAGGTTCCCATCGTGGTTTTTCCAATAACTGGGTTTTCCACATCAAAAATCTTGGTGATGTGTGTTGTGTTGTTCATTTGCTTATCTTTGAATTGGTGCAGTTTATTAGTTTATGCTTTGGTGTTTGATTATCTAATTTCCGGTGAAGACTGATTCACCCCCCCCGCCTCTCAGTCTTCCTTTTTTATTGTTGCTAACAATTGGTATCAAAGCTAGATCCTCCAATAGAAGCTTAATCGCTTAGGGATATTCGAGATGGAAGCTTAAGGTATTCTTTTCAAGAAAGATAGTTAAAGGTTTGATGGAAGCAACTATACTGTGTGGAAGAACCAGATTTAGGTGCACTTGAAATGTCTTGTAGAAGATTACTGGAAGATTACTAAGAATTTATATGTTGTTCGTCATAATGGACAATTCACTCCTGATGAAGTTAAGGAAGTTGAATATAATATTAGAGAAAAGGAAGCATTACTCAGTGCCTTGACTAATTCTGAAATTACAAATGTAATGGAACTTCAGACCGCACATGAGATCTGGGTGAAGCTTGAGATCCTGATGAAGGTGATAGTCAAGTGAAAGTTGCTAAGTTGCAGATTTTTAAAGGAAAGTATGAGACATTGAAGATGGGAGATGATGAGAACATACATTCATACATGGCTAAGTTAAATGAGCTTGTCCTTTGTATCAGATGTGCTGGTCGGAAGATTGAGGAAGATGAGATTGTTTCTAAGGTGTTGAGATCTTTTCCCCCTTCTTACAAACATAAGTTTGTTGCTATAGATGAGATCCAGAGTGTAACTACAGTAACAAGAGATGTGTTGGTTAGAAAACTTGTTGCATTTGAGCTGAGCGAATTTGGAGAATCACATGGAAAGTCTGAGATAGTATTTAGAGCATTCATATCTCTCTCTGGTGAGTAGAAGTATGATCCTAATGATTGCAGGATATCCAGGTACGAAAGAGAAAGAAGAGATATTTTAGAGCAAGAGACAGAGATCTTGATGAGCTTGAAGCATTGATTGCTCAAAGATTGCCTAAAGGTGTCGGTAAGTATGATGGAAAGTTGCCTTTGAAATTTTTTACTTGCAATAAGATAGGACATTTTTCTTCTAGATGTCCGAAGAGAATGGCTAAGTATGACAGACATGATAAGTTTGATAAATATCATAGGAATAATAGATATGAGAAGCATGAGAAGTATGATAAGCCTTATAAGTCTAACTGGAAATTTAGGACCAGAAGAATTGTTATTATGTTGCAGATGAAGGTGTTACAGATGAAGAATCAGAAGGAGATGAAGTTGTGTTTATTGTCATTAGGGAAGATGGACCTGTCCCTATTGATTCCACTAGCTATTCTGTTGAAGAAAAAGCTTTGGCTACAAAAGTTGAAGAAAAGACTATATGGATGATTGACAGTGGTTGTTCACATCATATGACCGATGATAAAAGCAAATTTGTAAGTATGGAAAAGTATGATGGTAGAATAGTCAGATTTGGAGATGACAAAGCCTATGCAATCTATGGGAGAGGTTCTATTTCTTTTGATGGTAAGCATAACACTGGTGATTTCTTGTATGTTGAAGGTTTGAAGCATAGTCTTTTGAGTGTTGGACAAATGGTTAACAAGGGTTATGATCTGCAATTCAAGGATGGTAAATGCAAAATCTTGAATGCCTTCAGTATAGAGATTGGATCTAGGACTAAGACTGAAGGTAAAAATTTTCATTTGAATGCCAGTGAGAGAAGTTGTTTGAGTGCTAAGATAGATGAGAGTTTGTTATGGCATAGAAGAACATGTCATGTAAACTTTGATTCACTGGTCAAGATTGGTTCTTCACATGTTGTTAGAGATCTACCTAATATTGTTAAACTTGTTAATTTGGTATATAAGGAGTGTCAATTGGGTAAGAAAACAAGAATTTCTTTTAAGATCAAATGGTATACATCAGATGGATTGTTGGATCTTGTGCATACTAACCTATGTGGACCTACAAATGTTAGAAGTGTGCAGGGAGATAGATACTTTATGCTACTAATTGATGATTATTCTAGGATGATGTGGGTTGTCTTTTTGAAGGAGAAATTAGAAGCATTTGAGAAATTCAAGATATTCAAAGATAAAGTTGAAATAGAGTTCGGATTGAAGTTGAAGTGTCTGAGATCTGATAGAGGTGGAGAATTTTGCTCCGGTGAGTTCAATTCTTTTTGTGAGATGCATGGAATCATAAGACAACTTTCTGCTCCTAGAACCCCACAGCTGAATGGAATTGTTGAAAGGAAGAACCATACTATTTTGGATGTTGCAAGGACTATGTTGATTGAAAGAAATGTTTTGAAGATCTACTGGAGAGAAGCCATTAGTACTGCAGTCTACACATTTAATAGAGTTCATTTCAAAATTGATATTGGTAAGACCCCTTATGAGCTTTGCTTTGGTCATGTTCCTACTGTGAAATATTTCAAAGTTTTTGATAGAAAATGTTATATCAAGATAGATGAGGATATTGGAAATTTTTATGCTAGAAGTGATGAAGGTATCTTTTTGGGATATTCCACAAAGAGTAAAGCCTACCGGTGCTATAACAAGAGACTAAGGAAGATTGTTGAGAGTGCATGTGTGAAGGTGGATGAGAACCTTGGAAAGGAGATCAGAGCTTATGATGAAGGTTGGAATGTTGTTTTAGCTCCTATTCAGCCTAAAGGACCTAAGCAGAATGATTCAGTGGAGACAGAGATTGTTAACCCGAATGTTGATGTTGCTGGTGATGATGTGCATGAATCTGAGAATCAGAAGACTCTGAGGTATATTAGATTAAATCACTCTAAGAATCAGATTATTGGTGATAAGAATAAATGTGTAATGACTAGAAGAAGGTTAGTTGTAGAAGAGGTATGTTTGATATCCAAAATTGAACCTAAAGATGTTGTTGAAGCTTGTAAAGATGAGAATTGGATAAGGGCCATGGAACAAGAATTAGATCAGATTGAAAATAACAATACTTGGGAACTTGTTCCTAGACCTAAGGATAAAAATGTTATTTGTACTAAATGGGTTTTTAGAAACAAATTGAATAAAGTCGGTCAAGTAGTTAGAAATAAAGCTAGACTGGTCTGCAAAGGGTATTCACAACAAAAAGGAATTGATTGTGAAGAAACTGTTGCTCTGGTTTCTAGAATTGAAGTTGTTAGGTTGTTACTATAGTGTCATAAAATTGCAACCCTTGCAATTTTCAACCACATTAGGGTCTTCACATTGGCAATTTGAATCCCCAAGCCTGATCGAAGACCCAAGACTTGCTCATCCCTAGAAACTGCACTTTTTTTTCCCTCTAAACTTCCTGAACCTGCTTCCTATCCTAAGATAAGGGCAGGACAGGGGTGTGGCACCCCTGTCCCTGCCCTATTTTGGGGCCCCCTCTATCATATCTTTGCATTGGTCTTTGCACTTAAAGAGGGAAAAATTTCCTTGTGCTAGCCTATGACAAAAAAATCCATCAATTAATCCCTATTTGACGAGTATATATATCGCATTTGCCCTCCCATTTGCATGAGTCAAAAGTGGGAAGTTTTCATGTTTTAAATGCAATATGGATAACGTGTTTGAAGGGAAATCCACAATGAAACTTTCATCTCTCCTCGGAGAGAAGAAAATCTTTCCTCTTGATCTCTCCATCATTCACTTTTCCCCACATCATATTTTGGTGAACCCGATGTCTTACATGCTTTGTTCTGAAAATGATTGCATATTTTTCATTTACACGTTTAATTTTCCTGCAAGATTAGCAGTTAATTCAATCAAAACCCTAGTTTTTAAAATTGAAATGAACTTGTGTTTTGTAAAAATTGCTTGCTATCTAAAAATTGCTTTGTTTGTCAAATTCAATTTCTTCATTGTCTTGTTCAATTTGCCAATCAAATTCACAAAATTAAGAGGTTAATTGTGAAAACCCTAATTTTCAAAAATCATCTTGAAATTGTGCAAAAATTAAATTTCCATTTAATTTTCAGATTTGTGACTGTTTTCAGACTTATCCTCTTTCCTAAAATGCAAATTTTTAATTTCCCTCCTTTTTCAAAATTCAAAATTTTAAAAATTAAGTGGTTAGGTCCTAAATCCCTAATTTTCAAATTTAATTGGATTTTATGTAAATTTCAATCAATTTAAGTCAATTTCAGTTTTCTAAACATTTTTCAAGGTGTCCCTATCCATTAGGTTTGACCCTTTTCAAATTTGCCATTCAATTCCTTTGTTTTCTCAAAACCCTAATAGGGTCCTATTTTCACATTCAAACCTTCATTTTGCCTATCTAGAGATCGTAAAATCCACCAATTTTTTGGGGTTCGCTTTAAAATCATCGTAATATTTATCCCTGAAAATTTTCGAAAAAAGTTGGTGTGCAATTTCAACACGGTCCCCGACTTTTTTCCCGAAATTTTGGGAGACTGTTTTGACTGTATTTAATAGCCTAAATCCAAAAGATTGGCTGATTTTGTCGACTTTTGATCCCTCTAAAATCAAAAATACCTTCAAAATTCAACATTTCAAATTTTAAGAAAAAATTTTAAAATTGAGGGGTTCATTATAGTCTGCCCTGATTTTAAAAATTTTGATTTTGCCAATTTTAAAAATTAAGTGGTATCTCATTGGCCCTAATTCTAAATTTCAATTTCCTTTCATTTCTCATAAAATTATTTTTGGAAATTGTGTCATTTTCTCTTTGCAACAAAGTTCAAAATGTTTAATCATTATTTTCCCAAATTTTGCATTATTCAATTTTTATGCACTTTTTTCCTATAATTCAAAATTCAAAATTCAAATTTTCAAATTTTCCCTCTAGTGCATGAGTTTCACCACTATTATTCCTACCTATACTTTCCTCATTAGACGAATCATTAGAATTAAGGCTTCCCTAGGTTTAATTACCGAGGAGATGGAGCATAATTTGGGTGACTTCTTTAATGAGGATCATGCTAATTATTCACATCCTAATCATGTCCCTATCTATCCAATTGATGAATCCAATGATGAACATGAAGAAGCTTTCACTAGAGTTTCCATAGATCAACTTTCAAAATTGGACAATCAATTTGATAAGTTTTCAACAATGGATGTCCCAAGAGTACCCTAATAGTGAAGCTCTTTCATTAATTCAAGGCCTTAAACGCATGATTCAAAGTGATAAGAATAGAATTGATATATTACATGGAATTGCTCATATTTTTTATTCCAATTTTGTGCCTACAAAGAGTTGTGTCTAAACCCTACGTTATTCACAACCTTCAAATCAAATCAATTCTTCTATTCCTTTGACTACTCCTATGACTAGTGTTCCTACTTTTACTTCAAACATCATGGCTACTTCAACTCAAAGTGTCATTCCTGCAATCATTAGTCATTGGTTCAATCCCTCTTCTTCATTTAATCCTACATCTTTACCTATGTCTTCCATAAGTATTCATGTTATCCCTCAACCAATCAATGTGACACAAGGGGGCAATTCATTCAAGAATTTTATTCCTCCTTTAAGTGTCCCATTTCCTACTCAATCATCACCTATGCCTACTTATCATAATGTCCCACCACCTTATTCTCAATCAATGCCTTCCTTCAATAACATCACACCACCTTCTCAATCAACCATGTCTAACATCAATTCTTCTACCGAAGCGACATTAAAAATCTTGCTCAAATTGTGTCTTCCTTACAACAACAATTTGCTTCAATGAGTCAATCCAAGTTTAGTGTGCCCACATTTGATGTTGTGAGCCCACTTTCCCTTGATATTATTAAATTAGTGCCACTTAAGCATGTTGAGGTCCCTCAATTGGAACTCTATAATGGAATAGGTGATCCTCTCACACATGTTAAAACATTTCAAACCTTGTGTACTGATTTTGCTTATGATCAAAGATTGCTTGCAAAATTGTTTACAAGAACACTGAGAAATAAGGCTTTACAATGGTATTGCTCTTTGCCTTCTTATTCTATCACTTCTTTTCAACATTTAGCAAATGCTTTGATTCAACAATTTCAAAACAACATTGGTCCTACAATCACTTTGACTGATTTAATGAATTGTAAACAAGGTGTTAAAGAAAAAGTGACTGATTTCATTGGTAGATATAAGCATTTGTGTGCTCAAATTTCTTTTTTTGTACCTGATAATGATATTCAAATAATTTTCATTTCTAATTTTCAAAAATATATTAGGGAAAAGATTCTTTTGTCTAAGTTTACTTCCTTTCTGCAGTTGTGCGCAACACTCCACAAATATCAACTGGTTGTGAGTCAAATGGAGCAATCTACTCCTATGGCTATGAGTGATAAGGGGGAGAGTGTTCAACAACTGTTTGCAAAGTTAAAACCAACAAAAAACTTCATCAAGTTCAATGATACAATCACCAACAACAATGTGAATGCTACAACAGGCGTGCCTCCTATTTCTGAATTCTTTAAAAGAGAAAGACAATTTACTCCTTTGAATGAATCTTTACATAGTATTATGTCTCAATTGTTACATAGAAACATTATTAAACTTCCTCCTATAAAACTAGTTGACCCATCTAAGCTTGCATCCCCTTATTTTGATAGCAATTCCTTTTGTCAATTTCATCGTTAGCCTGGTCATGATACTGAGAAATGTTTTGCATTGAAAAGTAAGATTCAAGATTAGATTGATAATAATACTATATCTGTGGTAGGTGTGAATGATAAGGGAAGCAAATCAGTAGCTCCTCCTAATCAAAATCTTAAAATTTTAACTGATCCTTTGCCTTCTCATACCTCTAACTTAATTAAGACTGAACATACCTCTTAATCTCCTTTTGATCTTACTACCATAGCTCTGAATTTAGTGAATATGGTAGAGAAACAAGTGATACCTAAGGACCCTTGTATTACATTTGACCGTAGTGAGACCATTAAAGCACCTGTTGGCCCTTTATACATAGTTTCAAAGGTTAAGGACATACCTTGTTGTGGTGCTCTTGTTCATCCCTCTTGCATGGTTAATGTCATCACTGGGGAGTATCTTTTCACTTTATGATTGCATAAACCAATCTATGATGATGCTAATATGGTTGTGAAGTTATTTGATGGATTCTCTTGTCCTACCATTGGTTCTATCACCCTTCATTTTGATGTTCACGCTAAATCTATGGATGTCAACTTTGTTATCATTCCTTCTTTCGAGCAATTTCGTGCTAAGTTGGGCTACCCTTGGTTATCTTCCATGAAGGCTATTGCTTCTCCAATTCATAACTATTTGAAATTTCCCCACAATAGAGAAATCATAAATATTAACCATACCTTATTTTGACCATCCAAAAGAAGCCCCAGTGTTCCTATTGATTTCTTTTGGCCCCATCAATTTCAATCTCTTCTGCAAAGGAGCAATGGTCTTTTCCAATCTTATCAAAAATGGAAGAAAGATATGATCTTATCCTTGGGTCAACCTAGATCCCCAACAATTGATATCCCCATCCTTCTTCAAGATGAAATCCTTCCTCTAATGGATAGGACTAATCTTCCTTCTAAGGAAGATCCTTAACCTATTCTTATGCATGTAACTATGCCTTCTCCTACAAAGAACAACAATATTTCTTCTCAAGTTAGACTTGTACCACCTCCCCATGATGGACCCGGTCTCCTTCCTACACCTAATATTCCTACTTTATATGGCACAGTTCCTTGCTCTTATAGAGAGAAGAGGCCCGCCTCTCCTCTTGTCCAGCCTAAAAGACCTTAGCCTAAATCATCAACTATCAAAGAGGAGACTATTCCTCCTTCATCAAATGTTCCTCCTTCTTCTCAGCCTTCCGCTAAGACTCGATGAAACCATTGTGCGAGAGACCACCAACAAAGGCGTCATGCTCGATCTCTTGAAGTTGTTCCTCAAACTATTCAATCTCCCAAGACTCCAATAGTTGACATGATTCCCTTTTCTCCTAAGAAAGATGTTGAACCTACATCTCTAAATCATAAATTGCAAAAATCATGTGATGGATTTACTCCTATTCATGTTTGCACTCCTTTGTCTATAAATCTAGATGAAGAAATGAGTGAAAATGTTATTCATGATGGCAATACAACTCCTAATGCTTCTGATAGTGACTATGAATATGTTGATGTGGACACGCATTTATCAACTGAATTTTCAAAAACCCTAATCCTAGCTCCTAGAGTCAAAAAAGGTGACTTAGCCCATGAGCATAGTCCTTGTTTGGATCTTGTGTTAGCTCCATCTGATGTGCTCAATATCGCTCCTCTAGAATGTTGCTTGCCTTCCCAAAATAGTGAACAGCAAGATCGGGAGGTGGATGTTGTGCTAGATTAGCAATATTAGCACTGCAGATCTCCTCCCTCTCTCCTCTCTTGCTATTTTCTGACTATTTTTCTATGTGTATCCCTATTCTCCTATTTTTCCCTTCATGTCTACTTGAGAATGATGCAAAGCATTGAGATCTCTTTTGGTCTCTTTCATGTTGACTCGAAAGACATCCTCTATTCCCTTTCTTCCAAGGTAGTGTCCTTTCTTTGGGGAATGACGATTATTATATGCACATACATATATGATATAGATGAGTCATCATATAGCATACTAACCCCGAGGAAAGAGAAACTAGCTCGTGTTTTATGTTCATTATCCTCAGGTTTATTCCTCGAATGGGGGTTAAATCCTTGCGATAACGTGCTCCCTTTCTTCTCTCTCTCTTGAGTGTATCTTACCTTAAAGAAATCGCTCCCGATAAGGCATGCGCGATCGCTTTAACATGGGGGCATACACTCCGCTCATATTTTCATTCTTCATACTTAGAGTTATTTAGTGAACTCAACTTTGCTTTATAATTTTGGTATCTTTTTTTGACTCATAGTGAGGGGACCCTTGCTAGTTGCATTCATGGTTTTCCCTTCTTAATCTTCCCTTTTACTTTTTCAATTGATGTCGCAAGATCCTTAGTCCACTGGGGGCTTGGTGCATCTTTCCTCCTTGACATGGTAGAAGTCCTTCAATCTTGTTTCCATGTACTTTACCGGCAGTATTGGTGTATGATTATACTATTGCTAAAGTGGGGGCTAAATGTAGTGTCATAAAATTGCGATCCTTGCAATTTTCTACCATATTAGGGTCTTCATGTTGGCAATTCAAATCCCCAAGCCTGATCGGAGACACGAGACTTGTTCATACCCAGAAACTGCACTTTTTCTTCCCTTTGCACTGCCTGAACCTGCTTCTTGTCCTGAGACAAGGGCAACACAGGGGCGTGGTGCCCCTATCCCTATCATATTTTGGGGCCCCCTCTGTCCTATCTTTGCATTGGTCTTTGCACTTAAACAAGGAAAACTTTCCCTGTGTCAGCCTATGACAAAAAAATATGTCAATTAACCCTAATTGATGAGTATATATGTCACATTTTCCCTCCCATTTGCATAAGTCAGAAGTGGGAAGTTTTCATCGATCACAAGTTCAAGAAATCAAGCATTTAAGAGCATTCAAGCATCCAAGCATCCCTTTTAAGCATTGAGAATTTTCAAGTCTCCCTTCAAGGCTAGGTGTTTTATTCAAGTCAAGGATTCAACCATTGAAGAGGAGACCCCTTTCAACATTCAAGTTCACACAAGAAATTCTATCACAACCTCTCTTGTGGTGAATTACATTTCAGTCTTTCATTTACATTTACTTGCAAGTACTCTCTTTCATCATTTGGTTAATTACAAAACTGGGGTTTGACCTGAGGGCAAACCCCCAATCCCAACCCCTTTTCCTCTCTTTTTTGTATGTAGGTTGGAGGTGCACAGCTGTTCTTGCATATTTGTACTCCATTTGTAGAGGAAAAAAAACCCTTTTCATTCCGCAGATTTTTCGGAGGACCGTGTGCACTTTCGACATGGTCCTGACAACTTTTCATCAAATTCGCAGGGCAGCTTCGACTCGACATATTATAGCCAGATCCAGGTGCACGACTTCACCCCACATTTCTATTTCAAGTTACAATTAGTTCTTTGCTACTTTTACACGTAGTCTCAAAACACATAATTCAACCATTTTCCATTCCAAAAGAGGGGTTAGCTTGTCATTTTCACACAATTATCAATTCATTTATTATTCAATATTTTCCCTAAGAGATTGGATCTAGTGAATTTCCCCCCTCTTTTAAATGTAATGTGGATAAAGTGTTTGAACGGAAATCTACAGTGAAACTTTCATCTCTCCTCGGAGGGAAGAAAAGATTTCCTCTTGATCTCTCCATCATTCACTTTTCCCCACATCACATTTTTTAACCCGACGTCTTACATGCTTTATTCTGAAAACCATTGCATATTTTTCATTTACAAGTTTTTTTTTCTGCAAACTTAGCGATTAATTCATTCAAAACCCTAGTTTTTAAAATTGAAATTGAACTTGTGTTTTGTAAAAATTGATTGCTATTGTCTTAGATCTGAAAATTGCTTTGTTTGTCAAATTCAATTTCTTCATTGTCTTATTCAATTTGTAAATCAAATTCACAAAATTAAGAGGTTAATTGTTAAAACCCTAATTATAAAAAATCATCTTGAAATTGTGCAAAAAATATTCCATTTAATTTTCAGATTTGTGACTGTTTTTGGACTTATCCTCTTTCCTAAAATTCAAATTTTCAATTTCCCTCCTTTTAAAAAATTCTAGAATTTTAAAAATTAAGTTGTTAGGTCCTAAAACCCTAATTTTCAAATCTAATTGGATTTTATGTAAATTTCAATCAATTTCAATTTCAATTTTCTAAACATTTTTCAAGGTTTCCCTATCCATTAGGTTTGACCCTTTTAAAATTTGCAATTCAATTCCTGTTTTTTCTCAAAACCCTAATAGGGTCCTATTTTCATATTCAAACCTTCATTTTGCCTATCTAGAGATCGTAAAATCCACCAATTTTTGGGGGTTCGCTTTAAAATCATCATAACTTTTATCCCTGAACATTTCAAAAAAAGTTGGTCAGACCGTGTGCACTTTCAACACGGTCCCCGGCTTTTTTCTCAAAATTTCGAGAGACTGTTATGACTATATTTAGTAGCCTAAATCGAGAAGATTGGCTGATTTTGTCAACTTTCGATCCGTCTAAAATCAAAAATACCTTCAAATTTCAAGAAAAAATTTAAAACTTGAGTGGTTCATTATAGTTTGCCCTAATTTTAAAATTTTTTATTTTGTCAATTTTAAAAATTAAGTGGTATCCCATTGGCCCTAATTTTAAATTCCAATTTCCTTTTATTTTCATAAAATTATTTTTGGAAATTGTGTCATTTTCTCTTTGCAACAAAGTTCAAATTGTTTAATCATTATTTTCCCAAATTTTGCATTATTCAGTTTTTGTGCACTTTGTTCCTATAATTTAAAATTTAAAATTTAAAATTTAAAATTTAAAATTTAAAATTTAAAATTAAAAATTTTCCCTCCAGTGCATGAGTTTCACCACTATTAGTCCTACCTATACTCTCCCCATTAGACGAAACATTAGAATTAAGGCTTCCCAAGGTTTAATTACCAAGGAGATGGAGCATAATTTGGGTGACTTCTTTAATGAGGATCATGCTAATTCTTCTCATCCTAATCATGTTCCTATCTATCCAATTGATGAATCTCTTGATGAACATGAAGAAGCTTTGACTAGAGTTTTCATAGATCAACTTTCAAAATTGGATAATCAATTTGATAACTTTCAGTAATGGTTGTCCCAAGAGTACCCTAATAGTGAAGATCTTCCATTAATTGAAGGCCTTAAATGCATGATTCACAGTGATAAGAATGGAATTGATATATTATGTGACATTACTCATATTGTTGATTCCAATTTCATGCCTATAAAGAGTTGTGTCGAAACCCTAGGTTATAAATCAATTCTTCTATTCTTTTGACTACTCCTATGACTAGTGTTCCTACTTTCACTTCAAATATCATGGCTAATTCAACTCAAAATGTCATTCCTACAACCATTATTCATGGGGACAATCCATCTTCTTCATTTAAACCTCCATCTTTACCTATGTCTTCTATAAGTATTCCTATTATCCCTCAACCAATCAATGTGACACAAGGGTGCAATTCATTCAAGAATTTTATTCCTCCTTTAAGCATTCCATTTCCTACTCAATCATCACCTATGCCTACTTATCATAATGTCCCACAACATTATTCTCAATCAATGCCTTCCTTCAATAACATCACACCACCTTCTCAATCAACCATGTCTAACATCAATTCTTCTACCAAAGCGACCATTAACAATGTTGCTCAAATTGTGTCTTCCTTACAACAACAAATTGCTTCCATGAGTCAATCCAAGATTAGTGGCCCACATTTGATGTTGTGAGCCCACTTTCCCTTGATATTGTTAAAGTCATGCCACCTAAGAATCTTGAGGTCCCTCAATTGGAACTCTATAATGGAAATGGTGATCCTCTCATGCATGTTAAAACATTTCAAACCTTGTGTACTAATTTTGCTTATGATCAAAGATTGCTTGTAAAACTGTTTACAAGAACACTGAGAGATAAGGCTTTACAATGGTATTTCTCTTTCCCTTCTTATTATACCACTTCTTTTCAAAAATTAGCAAATGCTTTCATTCAGTAATTTCAAAACAAAATTGATCCTACAATCACTTTGACTAATTTATTGCATTGTAAAAAAGGTGTTAAATAAAAAGTGATTGATTTCATTGGTAGATATAAGCATTTGTGTGTTCAAATTTCTTTTCTTGTACCTGATAATGATATTCAAAGAATTTTCATTTGTAATTTGCAAAAAGATATTAGGGAAAAGCTTCTTTTGTTTGAGTTTACTTCCTTTCTAAAGTTGTGTGCAACACACCATAATTATCAACTAGTTGTGAGTCAAATGGAGCAATCTGTAGACACTTAAAAATAATTATTTTAATTATTTTTAATTCCCCGCATAATTAATTAATTAATTATGTTCATTCAAATTCCTCTCAATATTAATTAAATATAATTAATATTGTCACTATAGCTTATGATTGATTTATTTAATAAATCAATCCCTTTCTTTATTCTTCTAAAAAAATCAAATCCTCACAAATCTTCCTCTTAGCTAATTAATTTCAAATCATCTTCTTAATTCATTCTTCTAGAAACTCCCTAAACTCACTTAACATTATTCTTCTAATTTTTTATTCCCTCCACTCATTCTCTCTCCTAGTCAAATTCTCCTACAAATATTAATCCCACCTAACATTTCCTCTAATCCCCTTCCTAATGAGTCATTAATGGTTAATCATCATGATTAGCCACAAAGTCAACTCTTTGTCCTTTTCATCCAGCCACTAGCTTTAAATGCTCTTTTCCTAGGTGAATGTAAGATTTTTGAAATCACACATTCCTCTAGGCATCCCCTCTCCCAAGGAATTTTTAATTCTTTTTTATTCCCTCAATCCCCATGATATCCTTTTTTGGAGAATTTTTAATTCCTCCAATGCATTTTGTGGAGTGTGGAGATACGAAATGCCTTTAAGGCATATTTCTTGGTCTCCACACCCTCTCTTGGACCTTGTGTGAGCTCATAAGTAAATCTTAGCCCTTCATCTTGAATTCATTCTAGCCATCCATTTTCCTCTCCTCTTCCTATAAAATAGGGCTCCATCCCTTCATTCAAAACATCTTGAAATCCAGTAAGTTTATGTTGCCCTTTTGAGCCCAGGAAATCATCTTGGCAACTTGATCATCTCATTCTTATCATTTTTCAAATCCATTCCATTTGTGCACAACATTGGAGAGTCATCCACATCCAGCAATCAAAGGAGCACATCAAGTGGAGCATTATCAAGGGGTGTCTTCACTTCATCAAGCTCAATCTGAAGGAGAAGGTAAAATAGCAAGGTGAAATGGTCTTTTAATGATATTTTAGCATTCTGCATGTTTATTTCGTTATGTTTTGATCATTTAACCTTCAAATCTGTTTTCACCTCTTCATTTTGGCACGCTCGGTGGGACCCACATCCCTAAGAACTATTTTTTTTTTAGGTTTTTGTGAGTTGTGAGAGGCAGGTTCCAAAATAGCACGACTACAGGAAAAAAAAAAAAATCTTTTTGCAGGTTCCAGAATAGCGGCTCTGTATTTCTGCGCAACAGCTTCTTTTCTGTTTCTGTTTCATTTTTGTTTCTGTTCTTTTTCTATTTCTGTTTCAATTTCAGCACGATAGCTCTACAATTAGCGCGAGCGTTTTTGTGAGAATTTGAATTCCTGTTATCTGATCTGTTATTTGCTTTGTTATCTGCTCTATTTAATTATAATCTATGTGAAAGTAGGAGAGTATGCTCTTGTCTATATAGACAATCAGAAATCTAGACCTTTCACTTTTCTATGATGTTTAGCGTGACTGTATGCTTTGACCGCAGGAAAGTGTGAAAATAGGAGAGTATGCTCTTGTCTATCTAGACAATCAGAAATCTGAACCTTTGACACTTTTCTATCTGTTTAGTGCTACTGTCTGCTCTGTTAATCTGTTTGAAATTTTTAGGCGCTAACTATAGTCTGCATTTCTTTTTTTTTCATTTCGTGTTATCTACTCTGTTTAAATATAATCTGTCTGATCGCAAGAAAGTGTGAAAGTAGGAGATTATGCTCGTCTATCTAGACAATCAGAAATTCGGACCTTTGACATTTTTTTTTATTTTGTTAAATTTAAGGTTTCTGCCCTATTAAATCTAGGGTTTCTGTCTGCTCTATTAAATCTAGAGTTTCTGTCTGCTCTGTTAAATCTTGGGTTACCAAAAAAAAAAAAAAAGTTCTATTTTTTTGCCATATCTTCTTTATCTTGACTCTATTTTCCTCCAAACTCCACCAGATTCTCCGCATTGCCATTTTCCACATTTTCTTCCTTGGGGGCCTTATCCCAAAAATCCACTTTTTGAAGCCTAAATCCCATATTTCTCTATTTTTAGGGTTTTCCGTAACTTCTTCCCCTTTTATCCAATTACCTCCAAATTTTTCCCATATTATCCATCTCCAACTTTTGCTTCTTTGCCTCTCTTTGACAAATTTTCCCATTCCTTCATCTCTCCTCCAAAATCCCCATTTTTTGCTTGCCTATCCCTTGGAAAGTGGCAAAAACCTAGTCAAACCCCATTTACCCATCAAAGCTTTCTTCAAATCCACATTTCTCATTAGTAAAAAAGTTTTTATTCATGTTTTTCTATTCATTCCCAAAAAATCAAAAAAATTAATATTTTTGTCATTTTGTTGTTTTTTGCAGGACGCTTGTTGAAGACTCTATTTTTCCAAACTAATCAAATTGTTTTGCAGGACGCTTGTTGAAAACTCCATTTTTTTCAAACTACTAATCAAGTTGTTTTGCAGGACGCTTGTTGAAGACTCCATTTTTCAAAACTACTAATCAAGTTGTTTTGCAGGTTGCCTAGCTGATCCAACCAAATCTTGTCCATTCATTTAAACTAGACACCTAGATATTAATTAAAATGGAATGAACCATTGTCTTATGTGTCTTTAAGAAAAGCGTAAAGGTAGGAAAGTATGCTCTCATCTTACTAGACAATCAAAAATCCAGACCCTCCAACCTTTTCTTGTTTGATTGTGTGTTTACCTCTAGCAGGCCTGCCCTCCCAACTTGCTCTTTGAGAAGGTAAGAGGGGAATGACCCAAGTGAGTACACCTAGACCTAGGGTTCCCAACTCACTATAATAAATAGGCCATTGACTATGAAAGGATTAATGGTTGGGGTTATATGAAAGTTCACTCTCACATTGGGTGCTTAGTAGGATCCTAGAGATCTCAATCATGCTTGCGTGACTACTAAGTTCTTGGTGCTTCGTTGGGCTATAGGCCTCAATTGTGCTTGCACAACTTTGAAGGGTAGCTCCTAATGGGAAGACTTACTAAACACCTTGTTCATAATGGCCAAAAACCTTCTAGTCATTGGTGCAGGAGGTCAGACCTCTAAAGCGGCCCATATTCTTACGGCCCTTAGTAGAGACACAAAGTTCGCCATGAGGAGTTTTCATGGGAATTGATGCTTGGCTGCACCGAGAAGTGAGTGTTGTGGAGGGGAGCCATTGGGTTCAAGCATCTAAGTGTCCGCTCTTGGTAAGCATAGATGGGAAACCAATTGGGATTCAATGACTATTGTCCTTGTTAGCCTTAAGAATGTTGTATATGAGCATGAGTGTCTTTGATATAATATGCATTTGATCACTGTGTTTGCTTTGTTTGATACATACTTGCCAAGAGTAGACTAAAAACACATCACTATCCCCAAACACTTTGCAAAAATATTTGTCAAGACACAAACAATTGTCCAAGTCATTACCCACACAAAGTCCAAAATTGTGTCAAAACTCTGTCCGTCCCATTTTTCATAAGCCCAAGAGAGAAGCTAAAAGTTTATCCTCTATGTCAACATTCAAGTTTTTCCTTTGAAACAACTATTATCATCCAAATCAGGGTGGTCATATCCCTTCATACAACTTGCCATTCAAATCGATCCTCTATTAAGTTGTATTCATGTCAAAGACAACCTAGTTATCAAGTTTCTTCTAAACCATCACTACCATGCCTTCTTCATCAATCATCCTCAAATTTCTTAAATCCTTTCATCCTCAATTTTCTTAAATCCTTTCATCACAAATTTCTCAAGTCCTTTCATCACAAATTTCTTAAATCCTTTCATCACAAAGTTTTCAAGTCTTTTCATCCTGAAATTTCTCAAATCCTTTTATCACAAATTTCTCAAGTCTTTTCATCCTCAAATTTCTTAAATCCTTTCATCACAAATTTCTCAAATCTTTTCATCCTCAAATTTCTTAAATCCTTTCATCACAAATTTCTTAAATCCTTTCATCACAAATTTCTTAAGCCCTTTCATCACATTTTTCCTAAGTCTTTTCATCACAAATATCGTGTATGGTCGCAACTCGATCCCAAAAGAAAAAGATGGTTGAACAACAATATGGCATGTCAGACATTGGTATCCTATATGAAGATCCCATGCAAGATCATACACAAAGTGGGCAACCTAGTGATCAAGATCAAAGTCAAAATCTTGACATGGTTAACCAAGATGAACTTTGTCCGGAAGTGCAAACTTTCCTAGCGGATTCTTATAACCAAGAAATGATGGAAAAGTTTATTAAACACAATCCTACTGCACTTCTGAAAACTCTCCTTGAACATGGAGCTCAACTTCTACCTGAATTTAATAGATTCACTCTCACCCAACAACCACAAGGAGACCTCACTCCCACACAAAGTGTTGCACCTACTATTCAAACTCAATCAATTACAGCCCCATCAATCATCCAGGCTCAATCAATGCCACCCGCGGTACCTCCCACTGTGGTCTCCATCCCATCTTCTTCCTCCTTACCATCCATACCACTATCAAATCTGATCTCATCCATTCTCCAACAAACTTCTATACCACCTCCTTCTATTCAACCACAAATTTCTATTCTACAAACTTCCCTTCCTCCCAACAATGTCACAAATTTTATCCAGGCGGTATTCAATCCTGTCACAACAGTTGGCGGACCGAAACCAACTGTCCCTCAAACCCCAGCGACATCGATCATCACATCCCACATTCCCACCTCCTCATCATATCAATATATTGGTGGTGGTGCAACTTCTTTGGTTCATCCAATTCTTGGGGTAAATACAATTCATCAATATCAAAGTCCACAACAAGACCTCATCAAGGAAATTCAAGACATGAAGAATATCATCAAGGACATGAAACAATGGACTAATAAAAAGAAAACTTACTTGTTCGAAGAGTTTTGCCCTTGTCCTTACGACCCGTCTATATCAATTGCACCATATCCCCCAGGATTTGAGATCCCTAAATTCACCAAGTATGAAGGCAAAGGAGATCCCCGCAACCATGTCCGAGAATTCCACATCTTATGCCAAGAAGTCTCCTATAGTGACCTTTATCTTCGCAGACTCTTTCCCAAGAGTCTCATGGGAGACGTCTTGGCATGGTTCTCATCTCTAGCACGAGGTTCCATTGTCTCTTTTCCAAACTTGGTAGAAAAATTTGTGGCCCACTATGCATACAACATGGGTAATGATGTTTCTATGATGGACCTATGTAATACAAAACAAAGGCCCGGAGAAACCTTCGCCAATTTCCTAGAAAGATGGCGACATCTTATCAAGAAATTCCAGTGGTACATGCCAGAACAACATCAAATTGAGCTATTCCAAAAGAACTTGGTGCCCGAACTTTCAAAACCTTTAATATCTCAATGTATCAAATCCTTCCAAAAATTGACAGATAAGGGCCTCGCCCTCGAACGTGTCTTGTTGGAGGAAGGAACCTTGAAACATTACCAGAAATCAACACAGTTCTTCCTTTTATTATAATGACAAGCCAAAATTCTAGTCCAAGAACAAAAATGTGGTCAATGATGGTATAACTAATGAAAAGCGGGTCCAAACTGTGGCCACTCCCCCAAAATCCACCACCAACAATCATCAATTCAACAACCAAAATCAATCCCAAAAACCTCACAACAATGTCTCAATCCAGGGATGACCACCCCGATCGAATAATAGGACTCCAAGAGATTTCACTCCTCTGGCTAAGCCTATTGAAGTGGTGTTTCAAAAACTTGTCCAAGCAGGTATAGTGGTTTTTCCAATCACTCGTCCATTTGAC
Source organism: Cryptomeria japonica (assembly GCF_030272615.1). Classification (NCBI taxonomy): domain Eukaryota; kingdom Viridiplantae; phylum Streptophyta; class Pinopsida; order Cupressales; family Cupressaceae; genus Cryptomeria; species Cryptomeria japonica. Next base: position 452,401,647 of record NC_081415.1, read on the forward strand.
CCCAATCAACCTAAACCAAGATGGTATAATGAAAATGAGTATTGTGAATACCATCGTATCAAGGGACATGATACACAAAAGTGTATGAAACTGAAGATCTACATACAAGATCTCATTGATAGAGGTGAGATTGAAGTAGCAAATGCAAAACCTGGTAATAACAATGAAAAACTCAAAATGTACCAGGAACCCTTCCCAAAACATGATAAAGGAAAAGGCTCATTATCTAACGCAATGGGTTATGACTACGCTAATCACGTAACCAATTTTGATTTTCTGGTAGGTCGCATTGAACCTACAGATAATAATGTCAATGTCATAACCATCCAAGGAGTTAATCCTCCTTCTTCCCAAAGCAGACCAAATCCTGCTTGGATAGTCATTCAAGGCACCACGCCTTCCACCTCCCATTTCCAGAATGACTACAATGCAACTACACACCGAGGAAGAGTCACCATCCAAGGAGTTCCTCCCCCACCAAACCCCCCACTTATGTCTTCCACCCACCGATATGACCTCCTTGATCAACTTGGGAAGACACTCGCGCAGATCTCCATTTTGGAACTTCTCAAGACCTCCCCGGTCCATAAAGAAATTTTGGAACAAGCCCTTCTCCAATCACGCATTCCAGATAACATCAACACCACCCAATTCCAAGCCCTCAATGGAAACCTTGCTGCCCAGCAGCACATTGTATTTAACTCTAAAGATACTCCCGCAGATGAAGACCATAACAAACCTTTACACATCAAAGCTCTCATCCACAAGCACAAGGTCAAACGTATGTTGATAGATGGTGGATCTGGGCTTAATTTGTGCACATACAAATTAATAAAACAATTGGGACTTTCTGAGGATCTGATAGACACATCAGGAAGGATCACAATAAAGGCATATGATGATACAAAAAGAATTTCAAAGGGCGTGATCACCTTACCTCTTCAAGTGGGCCCCATTACAATTGAAACCCCTTGCCAAGTACTAGATCTTGACCTCCCCTACAACATTCTCCTCGGGAGGCCATGGATTCATTCCTTGCAGGCCATACCCTCCACCTATCACCAATGCATCAAATTCTCCTATAACGGAAGAGAGATCACTATCAAAGGTGATCCCCAACCTTTTCAATATTGCAAACTATTAGAGGGGAAGCATCCATATCATTGTCCACTAAATAGACCCTCGCCAATGCCTCCATCTGACACATCAAATGTTGTCTCCACATCATCCCAACCATATAATCAAATCAAGATCTTGGACAATGGCTGTGGAGAATACAAATTGGAGGACGTCTTATTAATAGGCAACCTCCCTCTCTCTCCTAAGTCATTTGGCAAACCAAAAGAGATAAAAAAGGAGCCAAAACCAGTCATGCAATACCAAAACACTACCTTCCAGCAATGGGGCCCACTTGATAGCGAGAGCCTCGAAGCAAATATCTCTTCATGGCTGTATCAGGAAAAAGATGAAGATCCAACAAGAATATCCAAAGAAATGTACCCAAAAGCATCTGCCATAGTTGAAAAAATGGGTTCCAAAGGACACGGCCTGGGACCAGAGGAGAAAGGAAGAAAAACACCCATAAATCCTATCTCCTACAAATACAACAGAGGCTTGGGGTACACCCCAGTGCCTAAGATTACTATCACTGGTGCCCCTTCTAGTCCTTCTTCGGATATCGAAAGCGACGACGAAGAGGAATTCCATGAAATGCCTTATGAATATGAGAAAGATATCTTCTTGGATGCTTACATCAATACCATCACCCCCATAACCCCTCCCACTTCACATGAGCTACATCTTGTCCATCCTGAACTCATTGACTGGGGCCAATGAGACAAACCCACATTAGATATTTGGACCGACGATAATGCTCTCATTGCTCTCCTAACAACGCAAAATATGGAAGATTGTAGCAGAATCGAGGGTATTCAACTACACGAAAAGGGATACTTTGGTAGTCAAGTCAATGGCCTCAGCCACAAAAAAGATAATAAAAGAAAAAGATATGATTCCCTAGGTGAAAACCTCCCTGAGGCACCTTTGGATAAACAAGAAATAAAAACAAATGGCATATCTGAAAGTGAAAACCTAGAAAAGGCACTTGATGATGAGGGATTTGACCTCCCTACCATTGGTTACCTTCCACAGGACAAATCAAATTTGTTGATAGAAGAAATAGACAGCATCAACATGGGCACCGAGGTCATTCTGAAAAATATGCTCATTGCCAAATCCCTCACAGAAATCGAGAAACAAGATTTCATCAACTTCCTTACAAAAGTAAAAATCAATTTTGCATGGTCCTATTCTGATATGCCAGGGTTGGACCCTGCCTTGGTGGTTCACAATCTCGCTATCCGCCCAGATACAAAACCTGTAAAACAAAAATTGCGCAAAATGCACCCACATATTGCACTCCTGGTCAAGGCGAAACTCCAAAAGTTGTTAAACACAGAATTTATCAAACCAATAGATTATGTTGAATGGGTCTCCAACATTGTACCTATCGGCAAACCTGTTGGGGGCATCCGCATCTGCACAGATTTTCGAGATCTAAATATAGCTTGTCCTAAAGATGATTTCCCACTCCCCAATATAGACATGATTGTGGACTGTACAACAGGACATGAAATGTTATCGCTAATGGATGGGTTTTCTGGATACAACCAAATCAGGATAGCAGATGAGGATCAGCATAAAACTGCATTCACAACACCATGGGGTACCTTCTGTTACCGAGTCATGCCTTTTGGCCTTAAAAATACTGGAGCTACGTATCAATGGGCAATGACAATGATTTTTCATGACCTCTTGCACAAAATTATAGAGGACTACGTGGATGATTTGCTAGGAAAATCCAAGACAAGACAAGAACATATCCTCATTCTAAAACAGATCTTCGAAAGATTGGAAAAATATAAGCTGCGCCTAAATCCCAAAAAGTGTGTGTTTGGCGTCACATCGGAAAAACTATTGGGATTTATTGTTTCCCACATAGGCATCGAGGTTGATCCCGCAAAGGTAAAAGCTATTATGGAAATGCCTCCACCAAAAACTCTAAGCCAACTACGCAGTCTCCAGGGAAAACTCTAGTCTGTCAGGCGTTTCATTTCACAGCTAGCAGACAAGTGCCATCCATTTGCACACCTGTTGCGTAAAGACACAAAATTTAAATGGGATTGCTTATGTCAAAAGGCCTTTGAGAAATTAAAAGAATATCTAGCATCACCTCCCGTATTGATGCCTCCTGCTCCTGGAAAACCCCTTATTTTGTATATATGTGCTATTGCAGTGGCATTGGGGGCATTATTGGCGCAAATAGATGACCAAGGGAAGGAACGCACCATTTACTACATCAGTCGGACGTTGGTTGGATATGAACTCAATTACACCCCCATTGAAAGAGCATGTTTGGCATTAGTATTCAGCACACAGAAACTACGACACTATATGCTAAATAATAAGATAAAATTAATTGCTAAAATTGATCCACTTAAATATCTCTTGTCCAAAGCTGCTCTCACTGGCAGAACCGCCAAATGGGTCATGCTCTTAAGTGAGTTTGACATTGAATATGTGGACAAAAAGGCAATCAAGGGACAAGTCATTGCAGATCAGTTGGCTGAAGCTCCACTTCCAGGCAACCATCCTCTTCTCACAGAATTACCAAATGAGTTCATTATGACTGTTACCACATCCTCCACATGGAAATTGTATTTTGATGGCTCCTACACTCAAATTGGATCGGGGGCAGGAATATTATTGGTCACACCTCAAGGAGATTGCATCCCCAAATCATACAAGATAGCCTTTGCATGTACCAATAACATAGTAGAATACGAGGCCCTCATCACAGGTTTATGCTTGGCTATCCACTGGAAAATAAAGGAATTACAAGTCTATGGCGATTCCCAACTCATCATAAAACAAGTCAATGATGAATACCAGACAAAAGATGATAAACTCCTCCCCTACCGTACCATGGTTGAAGATCTTAAGCAACATTTCACGGCAATCAAGTTTGACCAAATCCCATGAACAAACAACAAGGTTGCGGATGCAATGGCCACCATTGGCTCCCTCCTTCAAATGCCAGCACATAGTTAGAAGTGTGAGTTCTTGGTCGAGAAATTGTTTATACCAGCATACGACCTACCAGAGTCTGAAATGGTGTGTGTTCTCGTTGGTCTTGAGTCCCTTTGGTACCAAGAAACCTTCACTTTCCTCAAAGACAACACCATTCCCCCACACCTCACCAAAACCCAATAGTAAACCTTCATCCGCCGATGTGCCCGTTACACCATCCTTGTAGACACCTTGTTTAGAAGGCATTTTGATGGTTCCCTCCTAAGGTGTTTAGATAAACAAGAAGCCGAATGGGCATTACGTGAAGTACATGAGGGTATCTGTGGGGCACACTCAAGTGGACTCACATTAGCTAAAAAACTTTTAAGAATAGGATACTATTGGCCTAAAATGGAAGAAGATGCATACAATTATGTGAAGAAATGCATCCCTTGCTAGCAACATGGCGACAAGATTCATGCACCGTCACAAGAATTGCAGCCATTCATTACACCATGGCCCTTCTCGCAGTGGGGGCTCGATCTCATTGGGAAAATCCACCCTTCATCTTCCAATGGACATAAATTTATTATCACCACCACCGAATACTTCACCAAGTGGGTAGAGGCTATCCCTAATACTTTCACCACCGGCAAGCAAATATCCAAATTCATCCTGAACTACCTAATCTGATGATATGGCACCCCAAAAGTTATCATCACAGATAATGGTAAACAATTTAAGAACCAGGATGTCAAAGAACTCTGCCAAAAATTCAACATCCAACACCGCTTCTCCACTCCATATTACCCCCAAGGCAATGGCCAAGTTGAGGCTTCTAATAAAACCCTAATAAAAATCTTCAAAAAGATAGTCAATGAAGCGGGTCGTGATTGGCACCTCCAAATCCATCCGCATTGTGGGCCTACCACACCTCCATCCGCACCCCCACAGGTGCCACTCCTTATTCCCTAGTATTTGGTTCTGAAGCCATCCTTCCCCTTGAGATCGAGATCTCCTCTCTAAGGGTATCACTGCAAAACATCCTACCAGAGGAAGAATATAGAATTGCTCGCTTACAAGAGCTAGAATTGTTAGATGAAAGGTGCCTCAAGGCCTTGAATCATCTTCGGGTATATCAAAACTGTCTGTGCATGAGTTATCATAAAAAAGTAAGAACCCAAGAATTCCAAGTTGGTGATCTTGTCCTCATGGAAAATCAAAAAAATCTACAAGAAAGAGAAAAGAAAGGAAAGTTCGAGCCTAATTGGCTTGGACCATATGTAATCACAGCAAAATATGGATCAGGGGCTTATCAGTTGGCTACTCCTAAAGGCAATCCTTTAGATGATCCAATGAATATCATGCACCTCAAAATATTTTATGCTTAGTCCTCAGAAAGTCTTAAATTGTCAAAAAAAAAAAAAATCAAGAAACATTAAAAAAAAAAATGAGAAAAAGATCCTGAAAAAATCGTCACTTTGGTGAAAACCTGGCAAACAGGCACCTTATGACACAAAAAAAATTAAAAAAGAAAGAAAAAGAAAGAAAAAACAATTCGTCCATTAGTGAAAACCACTTGGTGGTGCTATGGACAAGTACCTTGGTGAAAACCTCTATGCAGACGCCAAGGTAAATAATCGTATCCATTGTCTATCATGTCAATACGACAAATCATCTATCATCTAGTCCACCCATGTGCAACATTCCTTCTTTTCTGCCTCCCAATAAAACATGCGTATGATGATGAAGTCTTCACCTGAGTCATGAACAAGGAATGTCCCATTGAAACTGATATTTTATGCCTCTATGTGTAAGCTTCAAGAAGTCTTAAGAAACAATCCCAAGTCCATCCTAGTTCTACTCTTGGCAAGAGGTATCATGTGGTCGCAAGGAAGAGACTTGTTAGATTTTTTTAGATCTTTTCATATAGGCTTGCATCTTTTGCCCTACGACTACCACTATTTACGACTACCTAGGTTCTTCCATATCCAAGTACGTTATGATAGGTGCATGCTGGGGCATATTTCATAGTATGGCATGTTTTGGATCCTTCTTGTATAAATCGGCGACCTGGTACTAGTGTTTATCAAGACTTACCTTCTCGTGTACAAGAGGTATTAGTGTGTTTGAGGGTTTCCTTGCACGAACCCACAACTTTGTATTAGTGTTTCTTAACACCTACATTGTTGTGTGCAAGAAATTCCTGTTTGTCTATAGTCAGTCCACGCCCTGCGTTTCTCATGGCATCCTGATTTCTATAATCAATGGTGCAAGTCACTTAGGGCAACATCAAACTAGGTTGGCTCTCCAAATTTGTTGTGCACAAAATCTCACCTTCATTCCATCAAATCCTAAACTCAATAATCCCATGGAGTTCTCAATTGCCCCCATTTTCCTCCGCGGTCTCGCATCTCATTTTCTTCTTTCCAAATTCCTCACGACTGCTTCATATTTGTTCCTCATCTATCCCTTCCACCTTAATTTTTCTTCCTCTATTGTTTTCCTCACATAATCAATTCTGATTCTGATTCATGTCTTATACAGGATGTATCCTTCCTGAAACCAGATGCTCTGATCATGTCTTATACAAGATGAATCCTTCCTGAAACCAGATGTTGTGATCTGATCATGTCTTATATAGGATGAATCCTTCCTGAAACCAAACGTTGTGATCAGTCATGTCTTATACAGGATGTATCCTTCCTGAAACCAGACACTCCAATCATGTCTTATACAGGATGAATCCTTCCTGAAACCAGATGTTGTGATCAATCATGTCTTATACAGGACGAATCCTTCCTAAAGCTAGATGTTGTGATCTGATCATGTCTTATACAGGATGAATCCTTCCTAAAACCAGATGTTGTGATCAGTCATGTCTTATACAGGATGTATCCTTCCTGAAACCAGACACTCTGATCATGTCTTATACAGGATGAATCCTTCTTGAAACCAGATATTGTGATCAATCATGTCTTATACAGGATGAATCCTTCCTGAAACCAGACACTTTGATAATCTTTGTCTTATACAGGATGAATTCTTCTTGAAACCAGACTGAATCTAGATCTTATCAATCAAATCAAATCAAATCTATTGGGATATCAATTTTGCAAAAACTCCAAAGATCAAATACCTCAATTGATCTCCCGAGGGGGCATCACCATACCATAATCTATCAATCAAGAGCCGGGGCATCCTATCAAACCAATATCACCATCAAAACAAGATTATTCTTTGAATCAATGTGTCATCACACCTCGCTTCAAAGAGGGGCAAAATGTAGACACTTAAAAATAATTATTTTAATTATTTTTAATTCCTCACATAATTAATTAATTAATTATGTTCATTCAAATTCCTCTCAATATTAATTAAATCTAATTAATATTGTCACTATAGCATATGATTGATTTATTTAATAAATCAATCCCTTTCTTTATTCTTCTAAAAAATCAAATCCTCACAAATCTTCCTCTTAGCTAATTAATTTCAAATCATCTTCTTAATTCATTCTTCTAGAAACTCCCTAAACTCACTTAACATTATTCTTCTAATTTTTTATTCCCTCCACTCATTCTCTCTCCTAGTCAAATTCTCCTACAAATATTAATCCCACCTAACATTTCCTCTAATCCCCCTCCTAATGAGTCGTTAATGGTTAATCATCATGATTAGCCACAAAGTCAACTCTTTGTCCTTTTCATCCAGCCACTAGCTTTAAATGCTCTTTTCCTAGGTGAATGTAAGATTTTTGAAATCACAAATTCCTCTAGGCATCCCCTCTCCCAAGGAATTTTTAATTATTTTTTATTCCCTCAATCCCCATGATATCCTTTTTTAGAGAATTTTTAATTCCTCCAATGCATTTTGTGGAGTGTGGAGATACGAAATGCATTTAAGGCATATTTCTTGGTCTCCACACCCTCTCTTGGACCTTGTGTGAGCTCATAAGTAAATCTTAACCCTTCATCTCGAATTCATCCTAGCCATCCATTTTCCTCTCCTCTTCCTATAAAATAGGGCTCCATCCCTTCATTCAAAACATCTTGAAATCCAGTAAGTTTATGCTGCCCTTTTGAGCCCAGGAAATCATCTTGGCAACTTGATCATCTCATTCTTATAATTTTTCAAATCCATTCCATTTGTGCACAACATTGGAGAGCCATCCACATCCAGCAATCAAAGGAGCACATCAAGTGGAGCATTATCAAGGGGCACCTTCACTTCATCAAGCTCAATCCAAAGGAGAAGGTAAAATAGCAAGGTGAAATGGTCTTTTAATGATATTTTAGGCATGTTTATTTTGTTATGTTTTGATCATTTAACCTTCAAATCTATTTTCACCTCTTCACAATCCACTCCTATGGATCTGAGTGATAAGGGGGAGATTGTTCAACAGTAGTTTGTGAAGTTCAAACCAACAAAAAACTTCATCAAGTTCAATGATACAATCACCAACAACAATGTGAATGCTACAACAGGTGTGCCTCCTATTTCTAAATTCTTTAAAAGAGAAAGACAATTTACTCCTTTGAATGAATATTTACATAATATTATGTCTCAATTATTACACAGACGCATTATTAGACTTCCTCCTATAAAATCAGTTGACCCATCTAAGCTTGCATCACCTTATTTTGATAGTGATTCCTTTTGTCAATTTTATTGTCAGCCTGGTCATGATACTAAGAAATGTTTTGCATTGAAAAGTAAGATTCAAGATTTGATTGATAATAATACTATATCTGTGGCAGGTGTGAATGATAACGGAAACAAATTAGTAGCTCCTCCTAATTAAAATCTTAAGTTTTTTACTGATCCTTTTCCTTCTCATAACTCTAACATGATTAAGACTGAAGATACCTCTTTCTCTCTTTGATCTTAATGTCATAGCTCCGAATTTAGTGAATATGGTAGAGAAACAAGTGATACCTAAGGACCCTTGTATTACATTTGACCCTAGTGAGACCATTAAGACACCCATTGGCCCTTTATACATAATTGTGAAGGTTAAGGACATACCTTGTTGTGGTGCTCTTTTTGATCCCTCTTGCATGGTTAATGTCATCACTGAGGAGTATCTTTTCATTTTATGATTGCATAAATCGATCTATGATGAGACTAATGTGGTTGTGAAGTTATTTGATGGATTATCTTGTCCTACCATTGGTTCTATCACCCTTCCTATCAAATTTCACACTAAATCTATGGATGTCAACTTTGTTATCATTCCTTCTTCCAAGAAATTCCGTGTGAAGTTGGGCTACCCTTTGTTATCTTCCATGAAGGCTACTGCTTCTCCAATTCATAACTATTTGAAATTTACCCACAATGGAGAAATCATAACTATTAACCAAAGCTTATTTCGACCATCTAAAAGAAGCCTTGGTGTTCCTATTGATTTCTTTTGGCCTTAGCCATTTCAATCTCTTCCACAAAGGAGTGACTCTCTTTTCCAATCTTATCAAAATTGAAAGAAATATATCATCTTGTCCTTGAGTCAACCTAGATCCCCAACAATTGATATCCCCATCCTTCTTGAAGATGAAATCCTTCCCCTAATGGATAGGACTAACCTTCCTCCTAAGGAAGATCCTCAACCTATTCCTATGGATGTAGCTATGCCTTTTCCTACAAAGAACAACATTTTTCTTTTAAGGTTAGACCTGTACCACCTCCCCATTATGGACCCGGTCTCCTTCTTACACCTAATATTCCTCCTTTATATGGCACAGTTCCTTGCTCTTATAGAGAGAAGAGGCATGCCTCTCCTCTTTTCCAACCTATAAGACCTCAACCTAAACCGTCAACTATCAAAGAGGAGACTATTCCTCCTTCATCAAATGTTCCTCCTTCTTCTCAACCTTCCGCTAAGACTTGATGAAATCGTTGTGCGAGAGACCATCGACGAAGGCATCATGCTCGAGCTCATGAAGTTGTTCCTCAAACTATTCAATCTCCCAAGACTCCAATAGTTGACATGATTCCCTTTTCTCCTAAGTAAGATGTTGAACCTACATCTCCAAATCATAAATTGCCAAAAACATGTGATGGTTTTACTCCTATTCGTGTTTGCACTCCTATGTCTATAAATCTAGATGAAGAAATGAGTGAAAATTTTATTCATGATGGCAATACAACTCCTAATTCTTCTAATAGTGAATATGAATGTGTTGATGTGGACAAGAATTTATCAACTGAATTTTTAGAAACCCTAATCCTAGCTCCTAGAGTCGAATAAAGTGACTTAGCCCATGAGCATAGTCCTTGTTTGGATCTTGTGTTAGGTCCATCTATTGTGCTCAATGTCACTCCTCTGGCATGTTTCTCGCCTTCCTGAAATAGTGATCAACAAGATCAGGAGGTGGATGTCATGCTAGATTAGCAATATTAACACTGCAGATCTTCTCCCTCTCTCCTCTCTTACTCTTTTTTCAATATTCTTCTATGTGTATCCCTATTCTCTTATTTTCCCTTAATGTCTACTTGAGGATGATGCAAAGCATTGAGATCTATTTTGGTCTCTTTCATGTTGACTCAAAAGACATCCTCTATTCCCTTTCTTCCAAGGTAGTGTCCTTTCTTTGGGGAATGACGATTATTATATGCACATATATATATGATATACATGAGTCATCATATATCATACTGACCCCGAGGAAAGTGAAACTACCTTGTGTTTTTTGTTCATTATCCTTGGGTTTATTCCTCGAATGGGGGCTAAATCCTTACGATAATGGGCTCCCTTTCTTCTCTCTCTCTTGAGTGTATCTTACCGTAAAGCAATCACTCCTGAAAAGGTGTGTGCAATCTCTTTAACATGGGGGCATACACTCCACTCGTATTTTGCTTCTTCATACTTAGAGTTATTTAGTGAACTTGGCTTTGCTTTATAATTTTGGTGTCTTTTAGTGACTCATAGTGAGGGGAACCTTGCTACTTGTAGTCATGGTTTTCCCTTCTTGATCTTCCCTTTTACTTTGTTGATCGATGTCATAAGATCCTTAGTCCACTAGGGGCTTGGTGCATCTTGCCTCTTTGACATGGTAGAAGCCTTTCAATCTTCTATCCTTGTACTTTACCGGCAATATTGGCATACGCTTATACTTCCGCTAAAGTGGGGGCCAAATGTAGTGTCATAAAATTGTGACCCTTGAAATTTTCAAACACATTAGGCTCTTCATGTTGGTGATTCGAATCCCCAAGCCTGATCAGAGACCCAAGACTTTCTCATCCCCAAAAATTGCACTTTTTTTGGCTTCCGCACTGCCTGAACCTGCTTCCTGTCCTCAGACAAGGGCTGGACAGAGGCATGTCCCCCTAGGACAGGGGTGTGGTGCCCCTATCCCTACCCTATTTTGGGGCCCCCTATGTCCTATCTTTGCATTGGTCTTTGCTCTTGAGGAGGGAAAACTTTCCCTATGTTGGCTTATGACAAAAAACTAGTCAATTAACCCTAATTGATGAGTATATATGTGGCATTTTCCCTCCCATTTGCATAAGTCAAAAGTGGGAAGTTTTCATCGATCATGAGTTCAAGCAATCAAGCATCCCTTTCAAGCATTGAGCATTCTCAAGTCTTCCTTCAAGGCTAGGTGTTTTATTCAAGTCAAGGATTCAACCATTGAAGAGGAGACCCCTTTCAACATTCAATTTTACACAAGCAATTGTATCACAACCTCTCTTGAGGTGAATTACATTTCAATCTTTCATTTACATTTACTTGCAACTACTTTCTTTCATCATTTGGTTAATTCCAAAACTGGGGTTTGACCTGAAGGCAAACCCCCAATCCCAACCCCTTTTCCTCTCTTTTTTGTGTTTAGGTTGGAGGTGCATGTTTGTTTTTTCATATTTGGACTCCATTTGCAGAGGCGGAAAAAACCCTTTTCGTTTCACAAATTTTTCGGAGGACCGTGTGCACTTTCAACACGATCCTAACAACTTTTCCTCAAATTTGTAGGGCAGCTTCATCTTGACATATTATAGCCAGATCTAGGTGCACAACTTCATCCCACGCTTCTATTTCAAGTTACAATCAGTTCTTTGCTACTTTTACACAGTCTCAAAACACATAATTCAACCATTTTCTATTCCAAAAGAGGGGTTAGCTTGTCATTTTCACACCATTATCAATTCATTTAGTATTCAATCTCTTCCCTAAGAGATTGGATCTATTGAATTCCCCCCCTCTTTTAAATGTAATGTGGATAAAGTGTTTGAAGGGAAATCGGCAGTGCAACTTTCATCTCTCGTTGGAGGGAAGAAAGGTTTTCGTCTTGATCTCTCCATCATTTACTATTTCCCACATCATAGTTACTTGCCTATTCTACTTATAAACATTTCAAGGTATATCAAATGGATGTCAAATCTGCATTTTTGAATGGTGATCTAGAAGAAGAAGTCTACATTCAACAGCCTGATGGATTTTTACTGTTAGATTATGGTGATATGGTATGGAAGTTCAAGAAAGCACTTTATGGATTAAAATAAGCTCCTAGAGCTTGGTATGCTAGATTAGATAAATACTTGTTGAAATTAGGATTCACTAAAGGTGTTGCTGATATTAATCTGTACTTTAAAATTGAAAATGATAATATTCTTATTGTTGAAGTCTTTGTTGATGACATTATTTTTGGTGGTGATGATGATATGAGTATGAAGTTTGTCGGTGATATGAAAAAGGAATTTGAAATGACTATGATTGGTGAGATGATATTTTTCTTAGGTTTGCAAATTGCACAGACAAAGAAAGGTATCTTTATATCTCAAACTAAGTATGTGAAGGAATTGTTGAAGAAGTTTGGACTAGATGATTCCAAACCGGTTGGAACTCCTATGGTAACTGGTTGTAAATTGTCTAAAAATGATGAATCTCCTTGAACTAATCAAAGTTTGTATAGATCTATGGTTGGTGGATTATTATATCTTACTCAAACTAGGTCTGACATTATGCATGTTGTATGTATGGCTGCTAGATATCAAGTTGATCTGAAGGAAATTCATGTTACTACAGTTAAAAGAATATTTAGATATCTTAAGGGAACTGTGGATTATGGTTTATGGTATCCTAAGAAAGATGATTTCTTGTTATGTGCTTACACTGATGCAGATTTGACAGGTGATGTAGATGGCCCAAAGAGTAATACCAATGGAACATTCTTTTTAGGTAAGATGTTGGTTTCATGGGCTAGCAAGAAACAAGACTCAATATATTTATCTACTATTGAAGCCGAGTACATTGTTGTTGCTAGTAATTGCACTCAGATAGTTTCGATGAAGCAAATGTTGAAAGATATCATAATTATTTATGATGAGCCTGTTGTTATATATTGTGATAATTCCAGTGATATAAACATGTCAAAGAATCTGGTACTACATTCAAAGACTAAGCATATATCAACCAAATATAATTACTTGAAGGTGCAAGTCAGTGAACAGAAGGTGAAGCTGGAATATGTATCTACAAAGGAACAAATTGCTGATATTTTCACTAAGCCTTTGCCTGTAGATACATTTGTCTTTTTGAGAGATAAGCTGGGGGTAACCACCTGTCCTGATGATAAGTAAATGCATTGATTTTTATCGATCCGGTAAATTTTAGAGCTTTATTCTTCTTGTCCGAATTGATGTGTTAGTGTTGCTCCTCTGCTGGAGTAGTCTATTGACTTGGTTGTGACAGATTCATGTTTTTGTGTTTTGGTGGAGAGATATATGTGTTTCATATTCAAAGGGGGAGAATGTGTTCGGTTTTCTATTTTTGGAGAGCTTTGGAATTTTTGTCAAAGGGGGGGAGATCATGTGAAAAATTGCATTATCTATCTTGATCTTAGGGGGAATTTTACAGGTGATATCTTCTTTCTTTGCATTGATTGTTTTTCACATTTATATGTTGTCATCAATGCCAAATGGGGAGATTGTTGAGTTGTTGAGATTGTTGGGATATTGTTGTAGTCTGTTTGATTTGGTTGTTGGAATTGGATATGTTGTTTTCATTGATGTCAACATATTCCTGAGTTTTTCCGGTGGGCTTGTGAAGATTTTCTAATCCGATTTGTTGTTCTTTGGTTACAGGTTCCTGGTGTTCCTGTTGGTGTTCCAGTTGATATTCCCTCTGGTATATTCCAGAATGATCAGATCTTGTGCTAAGACTTTGGGATGATCTTGTGTATCTTCATTTCAGATGATTCATGATTTGGTGAGCCGCAAGTTATCTTTCTTTGTGACAGTTGTTGTTTGGTTGTGTTCTTGAGCTTTGAGATGTTGACCGAAGAAGATTTGATTTGAGGTGTTGGTGCAATTGTTTAGGATGATTCTAATGTATTTGATTGTGTCTCCTAATCATGTACTATTTTTTTTGGTGATCCGCATTGATCATTGAGCAATTTTTGGTGATTTCTATCAACTAGTGATGATTTGTGTGTTATGCGGTATTTCTGGTGGTGTAACGTGTTGCGATTAATCTTGGCGTGATTTCTAGTGGATGTGATCATTTGGGAATTTTAATTAGGTCCATGCTATGTAATATAAATCATAATATTGGTCTGGTGGTCGATTTTTGTATCATGTAATGTATTTTTTATATTTATGAGTTGAGGGTTGAGGGTTTAGCCGACCTTGCTATCAAGGTTGATGATTTGTATATATAGGTGATATAGTTATGTAATTTAGGTGTTTATGTGATGTCTGAATTATTAGAGAGAATTGTATGTGTAAAAAAGAGATATATCATTCAGTTAAGTGTTGTGGTGAGATCGGTGTTGCGAAGCAGATACCTGTGATTAGCCAGAACTGTTATCAGGCATATGTAGATGCTACTATTGTAGTTCATTTCTTCCAAATTGTAGTCCAATTCATTTTGTAAGTTAGTGAGACTTCCCTAAGGTTTGGAGCCTTCCCGACATATATCTTTTGGGAAGTGAGCCTAGGCAGTGTGCCTCAATGCATGTGCATTCCCCATTGTAATATTTTCACATACTACTACAAAGTATCATCTTATTGTGGGTAGGTTCCCACTGTGGTTTTTCCCTTAATTGAGTTTTCCATGTCAAAAATCTTGGTGTTGTGTGTTGTGTTGGTCATTCGCTTATCTTTTAGTTGCTGCAGTTTATCAGTTTATGCTTTGGTGTTTGATTATTTGATTTCCGGTGAAGAATGATTCACCCCCCCCCCCCCCTTCTCAGTCTTCCTTCTTGATTGCTGCTAACATCATTATGATCTTTTGATACCAACCTTGGAATGGACTACAATATTTCCCTTTGAGCCAAAAGGTCTAAACCTTCCCAATTATTGAGTAATTCCCTAAAACAATAAATAGTAGCTTCCTTAATCTACTCTGGATCTTCCACTACATCTCCATTGACCATATTCAACTTTGAGATTCTTTTGAAATTACTTTGACATTTAACACTATTATGATGAAATTTGATGTTTGTATTACCATCCTTAATCCATATATATCTCTTGACTTCTACATCTAGAAGGTTTATTACTTTTCAAAGCATCTTCATAATCTCTCATAAGCTACTTTTCTTTTTAAAACTTGGCTTCATCCATTCTATTAACCAACACCTCCTCATTAATTACCTCCAATTCATCTTCTAAAGGTCTCTTAGATTCAAAAATTATTTTAAAACGTACTATATTCTATTTCTTTAAAAATTTCTTCATCAATTTTAGCTTTGACACAACTAGAATATCTTGGTCCCATTTTTGCCCCCCTCCCTACACCATTTTTCTACACGACCTAAAAAATTTGTGTCAGAACCATATATTTTAAAACTTGAATGAGCATCTTGCTACCCTTTTGTCTCCCACATTACTCAATTGAATCAAGAAATGGTCTGAAATAAACCAAGGTTTTATACTACTCTCTAACCCATAGGGGAAGCCCCTATGTCTCCTCTCCAAAAAATCTATCAAATTTCTCAAATATGCTAAATCCCTACCTCCTATTTGTCCATGTGAAAATCCCATTAATTGTTTCTGGTTCCATTAACTAAAATCTCTCCACCCAACCTTCAAATTTTGGTAGAGATTGAAGTTTTCTCTTCACCCCACCCCTCTTATCACTACTCTATAATATATAATTGAAGTATCCTCTCAATACATGAAAAAAAATTAGCCAAGCTGAAATAAAGTTTTCTATTTCTACCCAAGTAGCCCTCTTACTAATACAATCTACTAGACTGAGAACATTTGTTATTAGAAATTTAGGTTAGAAGTTAAGCTCCATACCTTACAACTTAACCATTATTTTCCCTCAACTACTCTTTTTGCCATCCCTACTTAATGCCTCCATAAGGTCACCAAACCTCTCAAGGCTCCCTCGGCTTGAACCAACTCTCCTTGCCAAAATTTAATTTTTTTTTTTAGTTTTTCTTCTTTTGTGGTGCATAATTTTGTCTCTTCTAGAAGGAAAATATTAGCCTCTACTCATTCTAGGTGGTGCTTGACCACTCATTTTTTTAGGGGCGTTTAAGCCCCTAATATTACAAGGAGCTTCATTTCACTTTGGGAAGGCTATTTCCCTTCCCCAATCTCAACAATCTTGTTATCTTGACCTGGCCTCCCACATCCCCATTAATACTTCACTTTTCTTGATTGGTTTTTATCTCAATCTTCTTTTTTTCTCCATAGCTCAAGTCTCCCTTTGTGGATTTCCTTAGGCATATTACCATTTTTTAGGGCACCTATCTAGTTTTTCATTATCTCCCTCCACCTTCTCCATGTTCAATGTCCTCTACTTGGAAGGGTTTTTGGGGTCATGTTGACTACAATCCACATTTTTCCCATCCTATGTTTCCATACCAATATCCTATTTTGTTGTCCCAATACCATCATCTTTGTTATTAGGGCCTTTGTATAAGTTACTGGCAATTTTTTAAGCTATTATATTTATGTATAATGATTGGGCCCTTCCATAAGACCCATCAATTATTCTCAATATCTACCTCCATTAGATCTTCTATCAAATATTTAGCAACCGATATTTTATCTTCTTCCCTTCTCTTCGCAATCGATGAAGTTTTTATTACTCCTTCCTTTTTCTTATCTATTCGTTCATTGTCTCTAGCTTGGTTGTTGATATATGTTTTTGATTAAGTAAAAACAGGTTTTAAGGGACCCAAAACCCGATTGCATTCAAAAGATATTCAAGAAGGAAACAAAACAAGACAGCTACAAAAGACCAGCAAAAAAACCAATAGCAGAGAAAAGGACAGCAAGAGGCCAGCAATAAATTGACCCCAAGCCCAACATTACAAGATAATTAAAAACTCTTCATAGTTTCCTCAGCATTATGTACCAAGAGCATCATCGCCTTGGCCGCTTACCTCAGGTCGTTGCTTTCCTGTCCAATCTGACTCTCTTTCATTTTGGTGTCCTTCTCAATAGTAGTCTGCCTAGTTCTGTGCCTAGGGTTCTTGTGGGTAGGGTTGGAAGTTGGAGCATCTTCTATAATTACCAGGTCCTTATCCTGATTTTTCTTTTCCAAATGATCCACGAGCGTGTTCATATTCTAGGAAGAAACTTTAAGGACCTGGAGGTTGTGCTTCATAAGGCTTTTCAAAGCCTTCTCATTACAGGCAATCCGGGTGTTGACGTTGTCTTTGTCCTCCTCCACCTATTCTTTCATAGTTCTAATAACATCCTCCAAATGTTTCAGGTCCCCTTTAATCAGATCTTTCTCCAACTAGTCCTCCATCTCCATTTCCTCCTCCGCTTCACTGTTTTCCATATCCTCATTCTGTTTCCCACAGTCAAACATCTTAATCATCTTATTAATCTTATCGTCTAGCTCCCTTTGCTTACCCTGCATACTGGTGATGTTTTCAACAACCCATTTCTGGAAATTGAAGAATTCAAGAGTGCAGTTGCGGGCAGTGTCCAAGATGGTGTCCGTAGAGTCCTTGCCCTGTTCGGTCTCCTCAACATTAGGATTGTCATAGTCCTTAGGATTCAGAGCCTCATTCGCGCTTTCTGAACACTTAGGGTTAGAGTGAGGGTTTTCAGTACCCCCTTCCTCCCCTTCACCATAGTTCTCGTCCTTATTTAACTCCATTTTAGTATCAATGTCCTTATCCTTTTCCTCTTCTTCATCACAATGCACCTCCTTTTCTTCATGCTCTGTTTCAACTTTCCTATTTTTATGGGTAGGGGTGCTGGGCTGATCCCCATTCGAGTTAAAGTCTTTGCAACTCTCAGATATATGAGTGTTAATGATTAAAGGATCATCCTTGGTATCCCTAGCCTTATCCTTAATATGTTCATATACAAGTAGAATCAGCCCTGGTGGGCTAAAGGGTAAGAATTAGGCTTTTTAGCATGGTCCGCAAGGCTCTCGTTTAGAGAGGATACTAAATAGAAGGGCAGGGATATTTTAGCCCCATGATGGAAATGGTTCAGGATAGTGAAATGATAGTTATAAATTTCTGTAAATCTATCATCCACAGTTAAATATTCCATTAAAGCCCTAAGAACTTTTTGCCAGAAAGGCTTTACCTATTGGGGAGTGTAGTAGGAGATGTTGTCCTTCTTCGCAAGCTTGCCCTTCTCATCCTCTAACTTTGGGAAATTTTTGAAAGCTTTAGCTGCATACTTCCGATCCTTGTAGAATTTAGTCCCCTCCGTCTTGAGCCCCGTGACCTCTGCAATCAAGTTTTCATCGATTTGCCAAATCTCCCCAAACAGGGTGGCTCTGTTGTTACTCCAGCTTTTAGCAAAACTGTAAGACACAAAATTTTTGCTTCCGTGAAGCTTTTCCATATAGTCAGTGAAGTTGTGTCTATGGAGCCTTCTCTAGACCTTTCTTTCACTCTTCCAATTCTCGCATCCTGGAGGCTCATTCCTATTTAGGTTACCGCCCATTCTGAGCTCCAAGTAAAGATACCCACTGCTGTAGTTCTCAATCTGCAGATAAAACTCTGAAAACTTGTTATTTCTGGACTTCTCGTGTAAAGACTCTTTCGTAGTTTTGAAATTGCTGCTTATGGCCGCACAAACCTAGCTATTATTACTATAATCTTTCGCACACATATGATTTTGGATATGATGCTGAAAAACACTCATAATCTGACAGTTACTCCACCCCCAAAATCTATCTTTGGAACTCGTTCCCCAGAAATTAATCATGAGATTAACTTGACCCATTGATGCAATCAAAGTATAATTGCTCTTTAACCTCTCATTTGATGTGAGTTTCTCCAATGTATTTGACATCCTTCTCCAAATTGACACCTTCATTGGCTAGGATATCTGCAACCTTATTTTCCTCTCTAAAGGTATGAGTTATACTAATGCTAGCATAGTTATTTAGAATATCTTTAGCACTTTTAATTAAATTGGTAATATTCCAGGAAACAGAACTTGTACCTTTGAGGGCTTGTATGATGTTTGAAGAGTCCCCTTCAAGCCAAAATTTTTTGAATTTGAATTCATGAGCTAGCTGGAGACTCTTTAGCATTGCCAAAGCTTCAGCCACATGGTTATTTTGGACCCCAAAAGGAGAAGCAAAAGAAGCAATGCAGATTCCTTGAGCATTTCTAATAACTCCTCCTCCACCAGCCTTTCCAGGGTTCCCTTTAGCAGCCCCATTAAAATTAACCTTTATCCAGTCATATTTAGGAAACCGCCATACAATGTTATCTCTCTTATTCTTATTTTCTGATATGTAGACCTTATGCATTAGGTTCCATTCAATAAGGATGTCTCTTTCCATATCATTCAAATCAGTAATAGACCATTGTTGATTATTCTTGTGAGGAATGTTGATGTTTTCCTTTAGAGCCCTACATATTTTTTCAAAGACCACCTGAGTATTACACTTAGCTTCCCTAAATACCCTATTATTTCTTTCTTTCCAAATGCCCCAGTAGATCATGGGGAGGGTCAAATACCAAAGGTTCTTGATGATTTGGCATTTGGTTGGAAAATTCCATTGTCAGATAATAGATCCTTGATGCTCTTGTTCATGACCCAATTAACTTTCCATTTTTCCCACATTTTGCACCAAATATCTCAGGTAAAGGAGTAGTGAAAAAAGAGATGATCAACTAATTCCCCCTCCTTCTAGCATAGCTCACATCTATTAGGGAATTAGAAACCTCTTTGGATTAAATTGTCAAGAGTAAGGGTGCTATTATGAGAAGCAAGCCAAAAGAAAATGTTGACTTTAGGGATCAAAATGCTATTCCAAACTTTACTCCAAATGGGATTGCTAGTTTGAGAAAAAGTGTTTTTATAGGCGGAGGCAACTGTAAATTCACCTTTAGGATCACTTTTCCAGAGGAAAACATCATCATAGCCTTTGCTAGGGGAAAAGGACAGCAACTCCTTCTGGAGAGAGGAAAATCCAGAATGGATGTCATCAAGCCTAACCCACTTGTCCTCCTTCCAGTAGTCACATACCATAAGCCCAAACCTCCTTTTACCTCCTCAATAATTTGACTATTGTTTTGATCATAAAGGGCTTCATTCTTCATCTAGGGGTCTTCCCAAAACCTTATTCTGTCACCTTTTCCAAGGACCCATCCAGCCCCAGCTTTTGCCACTTTTATGGATTTGGTAATGCTATTCTAGATGAAGGATCTAGCAGGGATATCTTCAGAGTTAAGGATCCCTTTGATAGTCTGATTCTGAATGTATTTGTCAAACCAAATTTGATTCCAATCTTTCTTAGTATCATAGGCTCTCCATAATTGTTTAGAAAGAAGAGCTTTGTTAAAGGTTTTTATAGCTTTAATCCCCAACCCTCCTTTGTTCTTTGATCTACACACTTTGTCCTAGGCAACCAAGGGTATTCTCTTTTTTTCTTCCACTCCTGACCATAAAAATCTCTTCTAGATTATTTCCATAGCTTCAGCAAATTTAACCGGGATACCAAACAGACTGAGTGCATAAACAGGGAGATTTTGAAGAGTAGCTTGAAGGAGTTGCAATTTCCCAGCCTGAGGTAACATTGAGCCTTTCCATCCAGCAAGTCTTTTATTAATTTTATCAATAAGCATATTCCAAAAGGAATTTGGGGGAGCTAACCCCAAGGGAAGGCCCAAATAGGTGGAAGGGAGCATTTCCACTTTGCACCCAATAATTTTACCAATTTTTTGTTGTCTTATGACCGGAGTATTGAGGAAATACATAGCCGATTTGTCCCAATTGACTTGCTGGCCAGTAGCCAAAGCATAGGAGTTAAGAGTTGTTTTGAAGGCATCAGCCTCCTTGACCGAAGAATATCCCATGAGGATAGTGTCATCAACAAACTGTTGATGAGTGCAAAAAACATTAGTGGATGAAGGTTGAAGACCTTTGATAGTTTTGCTTTGTTTCAACTTATGAATCAATCTACTCATAATTTTAGCCAATATGGTAAAAAGGATAGGAGATATGGGATCTCCTTGTCTAAGCCCTCCTGAAGTTTTAAAAAAGTTTGTAGGAGATCCATTAATCAGTATAGAGAACATAGGAGTAGTGATCAATTCTCTGATTATTTTGGTTACCTTATCATCAAAACCAAAAGCCCCCATGATTTTGAAGAGAACATCCCACTCAACTCTATCATAAGCCTTCGCCAAATCCAACTTTATCAAGAAACCTTCTTTTTTAGCAGCACTAAGGGAATGAATGTTCTCATGAACAAGAATAATTGAGTCCAGGATCTGCCTACCAGGAACAAAACTTTTTTGCTCCTCAGAGATGATGAAGGGAAGCACCACCAAAATTCTAGTGGTCGTAACTTTGGATATGATTTTGTAGAAAGAATTGCATAGGCTAATTGGCCTAAAGTTTCCCATAGAGTCCACCCCAACAACTTTGGGGATTAAGGCTATAAAAGTGGAATTAAGTTCCTTAAGGATTCTTCTAGATCCAAAGAATTCTTTGACCGCATTAACCGTGTCTTCCCCCAGAATATGCCAGAAATCTTGGAAGAAAAACATAGGGAAACTATCAGGACCCAGAGCTTTATCCCCTTGAAATGAAAAGACAGCTTTTTTGATTTCTCCAATAGATGGGATAGCAGTAAGGGCCTTATTCTGAATAGGGTTAATGATCTTAGGAATAATATTAACCAGATTGAGTCGATGGGTCTGATCAATGTCCTTGTTACTAGAAAGGAGCTTCTTGAAGAATCTGACAGCTTCATCCCTGATTTCATCCTTATTAAGCAGATTGTTGTTTTCAACAATCAGTCTTGTGATTCTATTCGCTGCCTTGTGTTTTAGAGAAGTCATGTGGAAAAATTTAGTGTTTCTATCCCCTGCCTTCAACCATATAGCCCTAGATCTCTGCCTCCAATAGATTTCTTCCCTAGAAATAATGTTGTGGATTTTGACTAGAACATCATCTTCCATGGCTTTGGAATACTTTTTGTAGCCTTCTTTCTGGATTGAGTTTTGTATTTGGTCCAATTCCTCCTTTAATTTTTTCTTTGAATCAAAGATATCACCAAAGACCTTCTTGTTCCAAGTCTTAATGTTGGTTTTGATGTTTTTAAGTTTTTTGGCAACTTTATACATGGCAGTTCCATTAACATCAAGATTCCACCAGTTAGCAATAGAATTTTCAAGATTAGGGTGGGAGGTCCACATCTTTTCAAACCGAAAAGGGAATCTCTGATTATTCTTAAAATTCTCAACAACAAAAGAGATGGGATAATGATCTGACCCAATTCTATTAATAACAAAAAGGGAGCATCTATGAGAAAGAATCCAATCATTAGAAAGAAGGGATCTATCAAGTCTTACCTAGATGAGATCTTCACCATCCCTTCGGTTAGACCAAGTGTAGGAAGCCTCGTTGAGATCCATATCAATGAGAGCATTGTCATTAATAAAGTCCATCAGGTCAGATCTGTTGTCTAGTTGAGCTTGATTACCTCCAAATTTTTCAATGTCTTGCAGAGGAGTATTGAAATCTACCATCACAACCCAGTTGTTCAGAGGGAAGGAATTTCTTTTATGCTGAATTTTATTTCAGAATTTGCCTCTAGCGGATTTGGAGTTAGGGGCATAGATATTAGTGATAACAAATTCTTTACCATCAAAGATGATTTTAGCTTTTAGGGATAAAATATTGCCATCAACATCAATCATATCTCTAGAGGTTGTGCTTTTATTCCAGAATATAGCAACCCCTCCAGAGGCTCCATTCGAGCTACAGCCACAAGCCCCTCCATTTTTGAAAAACTTTAATTTCTCCACTTTCTCTTTACTCATTTTGGTTTCCTAAACAAGGATAACATCCAGATTTTGATCTCAAATGAGGTTCCTTAATATATCTTGTTTATTGAGACCATATATCCTGTTTATATATGTTACAACAACCTTTAATCTTACCTTTTCCATTCTTGTGCTATCTCTACCCACTCTTAGTCTCTACTCAATTCTTCCCACCTTTAAGCTTACCTTTTCCTTTGCTCTATTCTAAGATTTGATCCTTCCCCCTTTTATTTAATCCATGGTTTCTCTATTTCTATGTTTTTGTTTACAAACACCTAATTCCATTATAATTTCCAACTCTTATCAGCAACCACTTTCTGAATATATCATCGCAAAGACTTTGGTAGTAGACATCTCTTCCCCATACAACAATTCCATCTATTTTTACAAATGTTTCTAATTCAACCCCTATTAATCACATCATTGAACATCACTCCAATATTTTGAAGGAAATTTTTTAATTCTTACCCACATTGGATTATTTACCATTTTTTTAGCAAAAGGCTCAAATTTGGCTCCCATTTCTTTACAAAGAAACCCACCTCCTCCATTAATGGTCCACCATTTTGGATTTTTACTTTTAGATCCCTTGAACAATATTATATTATAAAGAAATAATTTTCTAAAGATCTCACCTTAATTCCATTGCTCCATCTTTCTTTCCATTAATCTATAATCTCTTGTCTTGATTTATTAGCTAGGAAACAAATGGCTAGCCATTTAAGTAATAACTCTTGCCTTGATTTGACTATCCATTTCTTAGTTATTGCTTCCAAGGTTAGCATTTTTCTATGATAATAAACCTAAGATAGACTAAATATTGTTGTTGTAAAGGACTTTATTATTACTTATTGGTAGGAAATCTAAATGGAGAGAACTTTTAGTAATGATAGTTTAGATTTTAGGCAAAGACACAAACATACAACTCGTGACACTATCTTTTATGGGAGTTGAAAATGAAGGTAATGAATCAATTAATAAAGTTGAAATAATGGGGATGTCATGAATTGAAATTATATTATCTTTTGAAACTTCCAAAGTAATACCATGACTAGTATTTACTACCTTCACAAATTCCCTTTGAATAGTTATAGATAAATTTGGGAAGTTAGCCATTTAAGTAAAAAATAAGGGATCTACAATCCTTAGGAGAAACAATTTTAATAACTAGACTTCCAACCTCAAAAACACTTGTCACATGAAACTTAACTATGGAATCAACTAAAATAATTAAAATATTAATATTCGATGGAATAGGGGAAATTTGTAAAATAACAAGAACACGTGATACAATATCCACAAATTTCCTCAATCACTCTCCTCTAGAACCTTGATACTTGATGCATGAGTTTATGTTGATATATTTTCTAAAGAAACTTTCTCAAGAGTTTTTGTTGATATAGTCCACTCTTGATTTAGCCATTTATATACATATTTTTTACTTGTTAAGAAATCAACACATCTTTTGAGATCGTTTTATAGGAACGTATAGGTGAGAAGTCGTCTCTTTTATGATTCTTCAAGGCCTGAAAAGGGTTTAAGGGTTAATTGAGCATGCAAATTTCATTAAATAATGAAATACATCTAAACAACTAACTTAAACCTTTTTTCCAAGCTCCTCGAATTGAGCTTAGAAGTGGAATCCGCTCAATGCTCCACTTGACTTTCTCCTTTGTTGAGTGAATGTGGAATGCTCTCCAAGTACACAACAATGTGGATGATGGATTATGAAGTGATACTAAAATTGGGCATAATATGGATGTTATGGATGGCCTGTAGACTCAAATTGATAGCATGACAATACAAATGAAGTGGATGATTTATGAAGGAAGGAGACTCCAATTTAAGGATTTGAGGGGACCAAAATGGACGGTGGAGATTGGAAGGAAATGGAGGGCCAAGATTGAAGGAAAGTGATGTGGATTGGGAAAGAACAAGTCAGAAATCCAAGAGATTTTTCTATAAAGGCATTTCTTATCTCTGCGCTCCTTAGGGACATGGGGAAAAGATCCCAAGTACATTGGGAAGAGAAGCAAGGAATTAAAAATCCCTTGAGAAGGAGAAAATGAATTAAAAATTCCTTGGGAAGAGGGGGCATGGGGAGATTCAAGAAATCCAAAATTTCTTGGATATACAAAAGTGGGTGGCATTTAAGGTTGGGAGGTGAGATGAGAAAGCCATTTATGGCAAGAGGTTGACCACTCCCTAATCATGGATATTAGGAATGTGCAAGTGGTTAGTGAGGGGATTAGGTGAGATAATGAGGGATTATGAGAGCAAGTGGATGAGTTAGGAGGATGTGATGTGAGGAGAGACAATGAGAGGGGAATTTTAAATTAGAGGAAATGACGAGGAAGATTAGGCTTGGGTTAATTAGGCTAAATGATAGGGATTAAGAAGGGGATTTGTAGGGAATATTAGTTAATTAATGGGATTAGAAGAAATATTGAAGAGGGTTGAGTAAGGTTACAATGGATTTTCATAAGAATGGGGATTTATATAATTAATTGATAAATTAATTATGCAGGTAAGGGGATAAAATTAATTTAATTTAATTTAATTAATTTTGAGAAGAATAAAAGGCTAACATAATTAATACAATTAATTATACGAGAAAGGATAAATTAATTAAATATTAATTTAATTAATTTTAGACGTCCACATTTTGCCCCTCTTATATGTGGTGGCAATGAATTGGTGGTGGGTAAACGAAGAAAAAGATGCCCCAACACAAAAAATGGAGTGTCACAAGAAGATGCCCCATCGCGAAAAATAGAGTGTCACATGTGGGATGCAGGTAAGGGATGCCCCCTCAAGAATTTACTTGGAAAATTTTAATTTTGCAAGAAAATTCTTGAAAATAGAAGAAAAGAGAAGAAAAGGAGAAGAGGAAGAAAATATTATAGAAGGGGAAAGAGATTAAACAAAATGGAGCGGATAATAGGCTTCAAAAGGGTGAAGGAAGGGTATATATAGGCCACAAGGGGCCCATAGAAGGGTCATTTTCACACACCCAATTATGGAGAGGAGGACCCCACAATAGAAGAGTGAGCAACGATGGTGTGAATTCCCCGTCACAAGTAGTATGGTGAATGGGTCCAGCTATACCAACTATCGCCTGAGTACGATCCCTCAGTAGATATCCTAACCTGACTTTGTTTTTAGTAGATAGATGCATTTAATGCTCATTAATGGGTGGGAAATTTTTTTGAGCCACAGAAACCAATTGTCAATTTTGTGTCTATGCCCATACAACAACATCTTTGCCTTGGAAACGCCACAAGCGCAGGTGTTGCCCCACTAGTGCAGGTGATAACTTGCATGCGTAGGCATCGATCAAGTGATCAACACCTATGTCTAAGAGAAATTGGAGGTAAAGAGGGAACAACGTCTGCACCTGTAAAACAATGCATACACTATGGTTTCAGCATCTCTAATAAGAAACACCCTCTCCACCATGGGGGATGAAGGAGATGAAAAAGGACTAGCAAACAAAATGAAGGACATGATGGGGGTGCCCCACATTATCTCGGGGAGGAAAGGAATAGGCCAAGCTTAGAGGAAAAGGATTGTCTCTCATTGATGATGGTGAGTACAAGAGTCATTAGGCCTGATAGAGTCCTGCAAGTGTTGGCCACCGACCATGCACTATCATCAGAGTTTGTGGATCGTGGAGAGGATGGTTCTACTTCAGGCTAGATTGCAATGGGTGCATGAGTGGACATGTGTGTGTGCACACATTGCCAAGATGAAAACACTCATAGAATGATTGCACAACAATATGTGCTCTTTCCATGTGCCTACTAGAGAGGCTTCCATTACTATAGAGGATGTTTGGTGGATCCTTATATTCCCCATTCAAGGAGTCATCCCAAAGTATCGATTAGAGCAAGGGGACCACTACCTGTGTCAAACATGTCGGATAGATGACCTACCCATGGATTGGACCCAAATGAGACTAGAGTCGGCCATGGAGAAACATCAATGAATTCCTAGGCTAGTGCTATATATGTGCGGCTCGATCAATGGACGGATCATGCCCAAGCTCAGTGGGCATGGATTTCCCTATGGATGGGCTAGATGCATTTACCACATTTTGGAGGATGGTGTTTAGTACATGTGGTGTTACACTATGTTAGGCCAACTCTACCATGATATCCACATGTGTGTGTATCATGGGTACAAGAGCTTGGAGGCAAGTGTTAAATTTCTGCATATCTAGACATTCGAGCATATAGCCATGTGTCATCATTTGGGAGTAAGAAACCATAAACCAAATTTTCCATATGTAGATGGGTATGGTGGACTTCTGCACTACATCCATGCGGGTTGTATAGGGTACTAGCACCACTACATTGATGAGATGTCAGATTTTACTTGGAAGCCCTACAGGACATGCGAGAGATGGGCGAAGGACCATTATTATTTGGCATATGTACAGACTCGGTGATGGTTGATGGGACACACAATACATGTGACTCACCAGTACCTCCTACATCACGTTATGAAATAGTTTGGGCTCTAGAAGGATATTTTTGGGGAGGAGCGCACACATCCGCAAGTGACCCACAAGATAAGGATATGGGGAGATGTTATAGGGTCCTTCGTAGAACATACCAACTTTATTGGGATGACCCTAGTGGATTGGGATCCAAGGGTTGACTTTATAGATGCAAGTACCACAGGTGCATATCCAGCATGGTGGGATTTTTATCGACCAATGCAACTCACCATCACCAAGGTGTTAGGAGCATATGAGATGGGACCACCAGTTGTACAAATTGTGGGGGAAGAGGGGGATGAGGGAGGGGACGAAGAGGTTCCCATGGAGGAGGTTGGAGAAAGAGAAGGGAGAGGGCAAGGTGCAAGTAGGGTATAGAGGAGAGGATGAGGGAGGAGAGGGTAGGCTCCTTGGGTACAAGTCCAAGTGCCCCCTACAAGTACACTGACAACATGTACAGGGGAAAGTTGTAGTAGTGCCATAGGTACAGGGACTAGAAAGACCACCACCACTAGTGCAACCACAACCACAACCACCGCCATAACCACAGATCACTCAATTCATGTTATATCAGGTGATTCCTGAGAGAGATATAGAGATAGATCAAAAAATGAGCTTAGAGGATGAGGTGGTGAGGGAGAGAGGCAGAGAAGACATTGATCGGGCTCGAGCAAGGAGACTATAGGCAGAGTGGGACACACTATGAGTGTCACTAGATATAGTGACTGTGGAGAGGGATGTCTTTTAGACAAAGGTGGAGGCTACAGAGGAGGTGCTACAGGTAGCCAAGGATGAGGACATGATGAGTAGGATAGAGGAGCTTGAGATAGAGCTTAAGGGATTAAGGGCCCAGCTGACACAAGCGCAAGCAGATGTTACACGACTAAGGGGAGAGCATGACACAATGAGGTAGATTCTTATACTTGTGGGGCTGACACAAGTTTTTTACAGATACTATTGATTAATGATGGGAAGCTAAGAGGGCCCTATGAGAGGCACAATACTATAGGGGACTATATCAAGATGTCATCTCGGTAGGTCAGTGAGCCCCTACTTTTGCCAAAAGGACTCAAACATGACAAACGCAATCACAAACATCTAGAGAGTCTGTAGGCATGAGAGCACCAAGGCCCCCACCACCAGTTCCATCAGGAGGATAGGAAAATCGATTTGAAACAAACAAAGAGAGCAATGGGTATCTCATAGACTTAGGTAGTTTTGATGACCCTTCGAGGAGATTTTATTGTACCATGACTAGACACATCCTGATGTTTTTATATATATGAGACCTATGATTTTTTGTGGTGATTCATTTATTGATGTTATATTATGATGGATATTTATTATGGATTGTGATGGACTATATTTATGGACTTATGGATGATGATTTTTGGTTATGCTCGTGCCATTATGATTATGGTGATTATGATGCTTCTAACATGTGTGTGATGCAGGATGGATGGATGTGCATAGGTGTCTATATGATGTATTTTGTGAGTATAAGATATGCATGTGTATTATGTTATATGTTGATTATGATCATGACAAATGTATGCATATGAAGGATGTACCTAACACATATTGGATGCAAGATGGATTTTATATGCATGTTGTATCATGATGTCTCTATGATATGCTGACAATTGTGATGGATGCAGGATGAGTTTAAGATGATCTACATACGATGGATGATGATTATGATATATGATGATGTACATGGATGTAATTTTATAGTAATACATGTTTATGATTGTTATTGTGATAAGATGGATATGCAATGATACATGTATATGAAATGAATTGTAATGAAAATGATAATGAAATGAATCTAAAAATGACAATGTACCTATATGAAATAAATCCTAAAATGATATGATATGAATATAAAAAATAGAAATGAGATATGTGAAATGAAAAATTAAATGAAATGGATCCTAGAATAAGAGGAAATATAAATGCCAATAAAATGAAATGGACCCTAAAAGGAGCTAATATGATCTAAAATGAAAAGGATATGAAAAGAATAATCTAAAAAAATATAAAATGAAGGATATAAAAAGATATGATATGATGTAATGAATAAAGAAAAGGAATGTTGAAATTAAAATGAAATGAAAATGAAATGGACCCTAAGATGAAATGATTCCTATAGATGAAAAAAGTATTCATTTGTTAGTAAATACTAAGTGAATTGGAAGGAATGCAAACTAAGACATAATGCAATTGAACACATGCAAGCTAAAGAATGAAAGCAAACTAAACAAATGCAATTGAAATGAATTCACCCTAAAGAATGGACGCAATCTAAATGAATGCAATCTAATGGAGGAATGAAATGTAAGTATGTAGGATGAGGTGGAGATGTGAATGAAGATGGGGATTTGGTGATTTGTTTTTAGGATGTTCCAACCTTAGTACAATAAAATAGGTAGAATAGGAGAAGAAGGGGGAAGGAATGAATAGATTGGAGTCTCAAGAAAATGAAAGGATGAATGGGGTGGATGGATTTGATTGTTGTGCAACATGTGGATATAATTTATAGGTTTTGATATTACAACGGATTATCTACACCATTGACTATAGAAGTCAGGATGTTATGAGCATTCGATGCATGGACTAGACTCTCAAACAATAGGTTATCTCAATGCACACAAGTGCGTAGCTAACCACAATAACCATGATGGAATATATTTGGAACTTGTTGGGTCATGCAAAAGAAACCATCAACACACCATACCACAAAAATGATGCCCCCAACATACACCAACAAAGTTAATACCAAGATATAAGATGATCGAGGCAACCCCGAAAAGGTATAGGCAGGGGACATAAAATGAAAATCAAAGTAAAAATATTGATTATGAAAATGAGTCACATAGCCAACAAACATCTCTTTCCAAGAGTAGGGTGTAAATTTGTATATACAGCTAGGAATGGGAAGGATGCATCCCAATGGACATGGTGGATAGATTCATGGACGACAAAGGACAAGTTGGGTGTGTGGGGTCTGCAAATGGGAGAAGTTCCTCTCAAATTTAATCAGTGCATTTTGGAAGAGTGTTTGGCCTATGTGCAAGTCAACATAAGCTCAATTTATGGGAAAAATCTCAGTGTGTTGGGGGAAAGCTCAGTTTGATGGGAAGAAGCTCAGTGTGATGGGATAAGCTCAGGGTGATGGGATAAGCTCAATGTGATGGGAGAATTCATATTAATAGCATCGGACTTAGCTTATCATCTCAGTCAGAAGGTGAAGGTGTGTTGGCATTGAGTTGTCATTGATGTCAACATACACAGATGCAGAGATAATCCAAGTTGAGGATACAAAGTGTTAATTATTGGTTCAGGTGTTTCCATTAATGTATGAGGAATTTCATTTTGCACCTAAGTATGAAAGGTTTCATTTCAGCAAGATGCCTTGACTTCCTTGAAGATCAATCAAGTCTTGTTAAAGTTTCTAAAAATATCACAGAAATAGAACAGAGGGTGGTCACGATTTCATAGTTCAACATGTTTGTGTTGACCAAAGATGGCTAGCGAAAAGAATTGATCCTTTAAAATTATTACAAATTAGTATTGTCAAAGCATAGGGTTGTCGCGCTCTTTAAGAACCATGGAACAATTGAAATTGTGTTCTAAAAGATCCCTAGAGTACGATCGACTAATATGACTTGTGGTGGGCTCATTAACTCGACACTATCGGGGATCGAAGATGGAGTGGAACGAGACTTGAAGAAAATGAGGACTAAATGAGCGACATTTCCATAAAATAGTGATAGACCGATAAAGCAAAGTGGTAGACCCCTTTAGATATAAGTGAAACTTGCTGTCTAAAATAAGGTTGATCGGGCGATTGGGCAATTTTGGCAATAAGGAATATGAAGTGTGAAGATAAGGAGGCCACAGTGCAGCGATAGCCATTGATTAGGAGGGTGGACCCCACTTTGACCAAACTAGAGACCAAAATGAAAGTGGCCCACATGAACATTTGACCCAATGGCTCAATGGAAGATATTAAGGATGTGGTGTATACAAGACAAATCAGATGTTGCTGACATGGAATTCTTGCGCAGTAGATCAAACGGTGAGTTTTGCACCACGCCTGCCATCTCGCGACAAGGAAGACTGAAGACAGAAGACTATGCGGGGTAATAACCACAATGAGGAAACATGTATTCCTACTTTCCCGCAATCAAGAAGATGGATGAAAGATGATCTCATCAGAAAATGAAATAAAAGGTGTGCAGTCTCACCATCATGTAGGTGCTAGTTGGGCAGTTGAGAAAATAATGTGTATTGCACCCAATACCAACACAGAAGCAGGTCACAATACGAACTCAAAACGGTCCAGATTTTTTAAATCTTATGCTAGCACGTTAACAAAATGTCTTGGGACTTGAATTCACAACTGTTTGAGGCATTTTTGTCAAAATACAAATTTAGAGATGATAAGATCAAAGTAGAAACAAACTAAATGAATGACCCTAATTTAGCATAGAAATTTTTACAAATAATGTTGCATGATAACGATGCAAACTATGTTTGTTTTATCTGTGATAAGTTATGTTTTGCCCGACCTTATGGAGGTGAGTGAAAATATATAAAGAGGATGCATGTCGTCAAAAATGATGTGTGTAAGGTTAATGCATTCTAAAATGAGATCAAAGTGTGCAGAATAGAGATTAGAAGAGTTGGTGCAAAGACAAGATAGAGTGTAGTGAGTTGTTGCATAGATTAGTGAGTAGAAGACAAAGCCTGTAACCATAAAAAAGCAAATTCAGTTTCAAGTGTAGAAAACATGGCATGTGTTACAAAATATCATTTGTAACAAGGTGCTTAAACTTTATTTGAATATTTTCTCATTGTAATCATCTGAGTTGGTGCCCAGATAGGGGTTTGGTGCTCCTTTGGGTTGGTTCCCATTAATCTCAGGGGTTGGTTCTCCTTTGGGTTGGTGCCCATAAACTTTGTAATCAAACTTTCCATTGTGAGGCTAGATTAGAGCAGAAGACTCTAGCACCATTTCTCACTGAGGTTTTTCCCCATTGTGGGTTTTCCTTGTATATCTTGTGTTATGGGTTTGTGTTATATGTGTGTGTGCAGATTACTTTAATATCTTTCCTCATAGTTGCTTGACCTCGGTTTTTAGAGGTTTGATCTTTTAGGAAGTTCAAGTTTTTGAGTTACCACTGATTCACCCCCCCCCCCTCTCTTAGTGGTTCATTTGTGTTCCTTCAATGTAAACAATTCATGGGAGATGCAATTGTGTGACTGGGGTGAAGAGTGCCTACATAGATGGGAGGGGGAGGTGCACATAGCGGAGATGGATGGAGAATTAATTTCTTACATTACTAAACAAGTATGGATGCAAAATGGTGGTGATGCAAGTAGAGAGGTTGGATGGTGAATTAATGGCTTACATCACTAAATAAAAATGGATGAGAAAAGGGGACTGATGCAAGTAGCAGGGTTAAGAGTTGGAAGCCTCCAAAGAGGTGTTAGATCTGACTTATTTACCTTGGTGACTAAGAACTGGTTTTCACCAAGGTACTTTCCCATACTGCCACAAAGTGGTTTTCATTAATGGATGAAAATATTTTTCTTTACTTTTTTTCTTTTTCTTTTTTTTTTCTTTTTTTTATATTTCCTACTTTTTTATGGTTTTTGCTTTCTTTATTTTTCTACTTTTTCAATTTTTTCTACTTTTTTGAAAGTTGGAAGTCTCTAGGC
This sequence comes from Cryptomeria japonica, assembly GCF_030272615.1. Lineage (NCBI taxonomy): Eukaryota > Viridiplantae > Streptophyta > Pinopsida > Cupressales > Cupressaceae > Cryptomeria > Cryptomeria japonica. The sequence goes on from NC_081415.1 coordinate 452,435,163, forward strand.
ACAAAATTTCTTCAAATGGATGATGTTCATGGGCTCATCCAATATTTCTCCTTTAGGTGTAGCCAACTTATATGCTCCATAGCCATATTTTGTAGTGATGACATAGGGTCCCAACCAATTAGGCTCAAACTTGCCCTTCTTTTCATGGTCCTAAAGATTCTTTTGATTTTCCATAAGGATAAAATCACCAATGTCAAATCCTCGAGTTTTGAATTTCTTGTTGTAGCTCAGGCAAAGATGATTCTAATAAAACCAAAGATGAGTCAAGGTCTTGAGGCATCATTCATCCAATAATTCAAGATCTCACAACCTAGCCACTCTATATTCTTTGTTAGGAAGAATGTTTTGTAATGACACCCGTAGTGAAGGGAGCTTGATCTCAAGGGGGAGGATTCCTTTGGAGTCAAAGACAAGGGAATATGGTGTTTCTCTTGTGTGTATGCGGGTACTTTTGCAATAGGCCCCAAGGGCAGGATGGAGTTGCAAGTGTAAATCGCAACCAACTTTATTGACTATCTTATTAAGGATTTTGAGAAGAGTTTTATTCGAAGCCTCAAATTGACCATTACCTTGCAGGTAGTATGGGGTAGAAAAGCTATGTTGGATGGTGAATTTTTGGTATAATTCTTTTATATTCTGATTTTTGAAAGGTCTGTCATTTTTTGTGATGATGACTTTTGGGATTCCATAATGACATATGAGGTAATTCAGGATAAACTTTGTGATTTGTTTGCCAGTGGTGTAGGTGAGTTGTATGGCTTCCACCCACTTGGTGAAATATTTAGTAGTGGTGATGATGAACTTGTGACCATTGGAGGAGGTGGGATGAATTTTACTAATGAAATTGAACCCTCATTATGAAAAGGGTCGGGGTGTAATGAGGGGTTGTGATTCTTATGACAGTGTGTGAATCTTATCACCATGTTTCTGACAAGGTAGACATTTCTTTACATCTTGATATGCATCTTGTTCCATTATAGGCCAATAGTATCCCATGCAAAGAAACTTCTTAGCTAGAGTGAGCCCACTTGAGTGTGCCCCATAGATACCTTTGTGTACTTTATACAGTGTCGATTTAACCTCTTCTTTGTTTAAACACCATAGAGGGTTCCATCAAAGTGCCTTTGAAATAGGGTATCTTCAAGAATAGTGTATCAAGTGGATTGGTGAATGAAAGTTTGTTGTTGGGTTTTGGTAAGGTGGTATGGAATGATGTTGTTGATAAGGTAGGCGTAGGTGTCTTGATAGAAGGGAGAATAAAGACCAACAAGGGCACATAGCATTTCAGACTCAAGGACATCATATGCTGGAACCAAGAGATGCTCAATCAAGAATTCACAGCGATGATTGTTATCAGGTATTAGCAAAAGGGAATCTATGAGCCATAACATCAGTAAATTGTTTGTTTGCTTGAGGAACCTACTTGAATTGAATAGAAGAAAAGTGTTGTTTGAAGTCTTCCACCATGAGACGATAGAGGAGCAACTTGTCATATTTTTTTTGATACTCATCATTTGCCTATTGGATAACTAGTTGTGAATCACCACATACATGCAAATAGATGATTTTTCATTGAATAGAAAGATGGAGACTAGTGATGAGAGCTTCATATTCTGCAATATTGTGTGTACATAAGAAGGCTATCTTGCAGGACTTAGGTATGTAATTGCCTTGATGGGTTACCAAAATAATCCCTGACCCCCAATCCATGTTGTGTGCAACAACCATCAAAGTAGATTTTCCACTTAGTAAACTATGTGAGTGTCATGATGGCATCATCTGGAAACTTTGCAATAAAGGGATTTTCTCCTTGTAGAGAGGCATCAACTAGTTGATCGATGATGACTTGCCATTTTATATGTTTCTGATCTACATACTCAATGTTAAACTCACTTAGCAACATAAGCCATTTAGTAGTGTATCGTATAAGAGCGGCCTTTAAAAGTAGGTACTTGAGGGGATCAAGCTTTTCTATGAGTGTAGTCTTGTGATTATTCATGTAGTGATAGAGATTTTGAGTTATGAAGACTACTACAAGGCATGTTCATTCAATATGAGTGTAGTTAAGTTCATAACCCAATAATGTGTGGCTGATGTAGTATATTGCATGTTCTTTCTCTTTCTCATCAACTTGTGCTAGTAATGCCCCTAGAGCCACAAATGTAGATAAAATATACAAGAGAGTGGGTTGTCTTGAAATAGGAGGCATCAATACCAGTGGAGAAGCTAAGTATTCTTTGAGTTTGTCAAATGCCTTCTGACAAAAATAGTCCCACTGAAATTTAGTGTCCTTTCATAAAAGATGAGAAAATGGATGACACTTATCTATAATTTGAGCAATGAATCCACGGATGGACTAGAGTTTTCCTTGGAGGTTGCGAAGCTAATTGAGAGTATTTCATGGTGGCATGTCCATGATAGCTTTTACCTTACTTGTATCCACTTGGTCTTCCATTATGTCATGGAGAAATTCATGAAAGATTGTGGTCATAGCTCATTGATAAGTGTCTCTAACATTTTTCAATCCAAAGGGCATGACTTGGTAACAAAAGGTTCCCCATGGAGTAGTAAAATCTATCTTATGTTGGTCTTCAATAACAATTTTGATCTAATTATATCCCGAGAAACCATTAAGGAGAGCATCTCTTGTCCAGCAATCATGTCCACTATGATGTCTATGTTCGGTAGGGAGGGGTCATCCTTAGGACATTATTTGTTGAGGTCTTTGAAGTCAATGCAAATTCATATGCGCCCAACAAGTTTGCAAATAGGTACTATGTTTGAGACCCATTATGGATAGTCAATAGGTCAAAGAAATCCAACATCTAAACACATTTTGTAGCTCTAATTTGACCAACAAAGTACATCTTTCTAAGTTTTTGTTTGACAGGTTTTTCATTAGGATGTACTGCAAGATGATGAACCACTAAATCCGGATCCAATCCTGGCATGTCAATGTATGACTAGGTAGAGTTTACTTGTGTTTCCTTGAGAAATTTCACAATATTCTACTTCTCAATTAGTGAGATACTTAGTAATGAACAAATTCTTTGAATTCTCTTTTGTTCTCATCTTGACTGCCTCAATTTCTTCTATCAAGGATAGCTTTCATGCAACAATGGAACTATGGTAGGAAAGTCAATTCCCTCATCCTCTAGCACCTGATCTAGGTTTTCACAAGTGAATATGTCTTTTGTTTTTACTTTTTCTATATATGATGGTGCCTGATTGAGGTTTTCACTAGGGAACTTTTGATTTTTCTTTTCACTTTTGCAACTAAGGGAGCTGACTTGACTACCAAAGTATGCCTCCCCATTGAGTTGAATGTCATTGACTATTGTGTGATCTTCAAGGTTGTGCATGCTTAAGAGTTCCAAGAGAGCATTATCATTAGCATAGATGTCAAGAGCTAGTGGCCCTTTTTTATCCCAGTCAATAAGTTTAGGGTATACAAAGGGGAAGTCTGATGGAATGGAGAGAGTAATAGTGTTTACATAGGAATCATTAAAAAGGTAATTGAGGTATTCAAAGGGCACTTCTTTGAATTCTTCATCGTTAGATTCATCATTAGAAGGAGGGTCTGTCAAAACACCAATGATGGTAAACTTATGTACTAGGGATTAACCCAAGCCTTTGTTGTGCTTGTATGAAGCTGGTGAGATGGGTGATTTCCTTCCTTGTTCTTTAGGTCTTAGGCCATGTCCTTTATAGCCCATATTTTCCACTATAAAAAATGCTTTTGGATACATCTCTTTGGGGATATTTGTAGATGCTTCATTCTCTTCTCTATAGAGCCAAGAAGTAATATCAGTCTCAAGATTTTCCTTGTCAAGTGGGTCCCATTACTAAAATATCATCTTCTTACATTGTATGCTAGGATTCTTCTAAATATCAATTACTTTGGGCCTGATGTAGGACTTAGGAGGAGGGAGATGTCCCACATAAAATGTATTCTAAAGGGTGTATTCTTTATTGAGGAAGTGTGCCTCAATCTTACTGGTTGAAACCTCTCATAAAGGACTACTTTCAGAAAGTTTAATGTGACCTATTCAATGTCTTGGTGAAGTCATGCAAAGCAGTGATTTCGATGTAACATATGGGTTTGGTAAGACTCTACAAGCAGTTCGCAGAAGTCACTCATCTTACCAATTTTGTTGAAATGGTTGTTGGGTCTTGGCAACATTAAGGAGTTCAATGTGACATTAGCTTTTGGTAAGATGTTTCTAACATATAGCAGAAGTCACATCTCATAGCGATAATGGTTTTGATGAGACGTTTGATGAAGTCTTGGTGACGTGCAGTGTCTTCAGTATGACCTTGGTGTTCATTGTGACATGATCAAGCTGGTAGCTGAAGTTCCTTTCCTTGGCGATAAGAACATTATCGGTATAGCTTTGTTTTGTCTTGGCAATGTTAGAGATGTCGGCATGACATGAGAGATCGGTAAGATACTCCATGTTGGTAGCCGAATTCTTTCCTCTTTCCGATATCGATAAGATAAGCGATGGGTCTTGGAAAACTAAAGGAGTTCGGTCTGACATTTGATTTTGCTAAGACTCTTCAAGTCGGTAACCAAAGTTATGTGCTTTTGCCGATAATACCATATCATTGAGACATTGATCTGTCTTGGCGATAAGCTACTATTTTCAATGTGACTTAAGGGTTCGATAAGAATTTTTAAGAAGGATATCAAAGACATGCTCATGTTAAAAAATCCAACATCGATAAGACTTGGAATTGTCTTGGCAATGTGTTGTGGATTTTAGTGTGATATTGGAGTTAGCTAAGAGAGTTTTAAGATATTTTCGAGGTGAGGAACTCTTGCTGATAAGCCATGAGATTGGTGGGATTGTGATGGACTTGTGTTGACCTGTTGAGTTCTCTATCAATGGTTAATCCAAGTTGGAGCTTTAGGAATTCGTTGTGAATTCTCTATGACTCTTCGTCAATGGTTGGAAGCCATGGAAATTGAAAAGAACTATTTTGTAAAAGAGATAAATATATGGAAAACAATTGTGAGGAAGATAATGGTTGATTGATGATTGATTGGTGATTCTACTGGATGTTGAATTGTAGACCGATTGTGAATGTAATCTTCTTTATTGTTGCCTAAATATAAAGCAGATTAGAGCATGAAATCTGTAACTTGTATGTAAATTGTTTTTATTGTAATACAAGATAGATTGCCTTGATGTGTGGGTTTTCCACTCGTAAGGGTTTTCCCACATGAAATCTAGTGTACTCTTTGTAAATATGAATTTTTCGTGTTGCTATCTTTTCTTGCATTGTGTATCTTGATGACTGTAGTTTGAAATTAAATTTAATCCTTGCTTCTCTCCTCTAAGAAATTGACATTCTGGAAGGCATTTCCGCACTCTACTTTCCTTGTGGGTTGGATGGGTTTTTTGTGTTAATTTTGTTGCTCTGTTTGAAATTAAAAGTAATCCTTGGGAGTTCATTGTGAATTCTCTATGACTCTTTGTCAGCAGTTGAAAGCCATGGAAACTGAAATGAACTATTTTTTGATAGAGATATAAATATCTGGAAAATAGTTGCGAAGAAGATGATGGTTGATTGATGATTGATTGGTGATTCTATTGGATATTGAATTGTAGACCGATTGTGAATGTAATCTTCTTTTTTACTTCTTGAATAGAGACCAAATCAGAGCATGAAATCTGTAACATGTATGTAAATTGTTTTTACTGTAATACAAGAGATATTGCTTTGATTTGTGGGTTTTTCACCCGTAAGGGTTTTCCCACATGAAATTTGGTGTACTCTCTGTAAATGTTAATTTTTCGTGTTGCTATGTTTTCTTGCATTGTGTATCTTGATGATTGTAGTTTGAAATTAAAAGTAATCCTTGCTTCTCTCCTCTGAGAAATTGACATTTTGGAAGGCGTTTCCGCACTCTACTTTCCTTACAAGTGGTATCAAAGTCTGGCTAGTTGTGTTATCCTTGTGGGTTGGATGGGTTTTTTGTGTTAATTATGTAGTGGGAGTTTTACAGAGAACTGGTGTGTGAAATTGCAGATTGAAGATGGCAAGAACATTAGGGAGAGTAAACATTGAGAAGTTTAATGGTGGAAATTATGAGTTATGCAAACTCAAGATGGAAGACTTGTTGGTGGACAGAGACCTTTAGGTTATAGTGTCTAGAACTAAACCATCAGGCATGAAACAAGAAGATTGGGACTCCACAGATAGGAAATCCAAAGGGATAATTAGATTATGTCTTGCAAATTTTGTTCTCTTCAATGTTTGTGAGGAGAATATAGCTTTTTTGTGGAAGAAACTTGGTGATATTTATGAAGGAAAGACTCTAGTAAATAAGTTGTTCCTGAGGAAGAAGTTGTACTCCTTGAAGATGAATAAAGGGACATATGTGGTAGACCATCTGAATTCTCTCAACATGATCATTGCATAGTTAACTTCTACGAGAGTAAAGATTGAGGATGAAGATCATTGTATGCTTTCATTGTGTTCCTTTCTTGACACTTGGGACCATCTGGTGATGGCTATTGGAAGTACAACAACTACCTTCAAAATGAAAGATGTGGTTGCTTCATTGATTTTAGAAGAGGCACGAAGGGAATCTTTTGAGATGGCCAAGGAGGCTCTTGTTGTTTGAGGCTAATCAAAGGAAAAAGGCAAGCAGAAGGACAAGAAGTCCAAATCCAATTCGAAGAAGAGATCATAGTCTCCTGGGAATAATTCCAAGGTGAAGTACTGGAATTGTGGGCAGTCTGGCCATGTCTGAAAGGATTGTAAAGAGGAGAAAAATAAGAAGAAGAAGAACTCTTATAATACTGAGTCTTCTTAGAGTGATCCAGATGCCTTTGTTGCTGCCTTGACAACTTAGATAGCTAATAATGTCTAGTTAATGGATTTAGGTGCATCATTCTACATGACATCTCATAGAGAATGGTTCTTGAAGTATGAGGAATATGATGGTGGAAAGGTATACCTAGCTAGTCATTCATCTCATGAAATTGTTCGACAAGGATGAGTCAGAATTTAGTTTCCTAATGGAAAAGTTAAGGGAATTGATGGCGTAATGCACATACTAGGTCTACCTCAAAATTTACTTTCTGTTAGTAAGATGAATGATGTTGGTGTACAAGTTTCATTATTGTGTGGTGGATGTAAGATGACTAGAGGCTCCATACTACTAGCTAAGGGTGCACGACTTGGTACTCTCTTTAAGTTGGATGCACAGTCTATTCAATGTAACAATGCCTCTAAAAAATCAGGAAAAGCTACTTCGAAGGAGAATGTTTCAAGCTTAATGGAGGTTAAGCTTCTTGTAGAGAAAACAATTTTATCACATCATAGATTCAGTCACATAGGAGAGAAGGGCTTAAAAGTTCTGAAAAATAAAAATCTAGTTGAGGGGCTTGATGATTGTAATTTTGAATTCGAATTTTGTGAATATTGCATATATGGAAAAGAAACACCATGTTTCATTTTACTCTGGTCCTCATAAATCTTCTGGTTTGCTAGATTATGTTCACTCTAATGTATTTGGTAGTTAATGGTCCTTCGTTATCGAAATCTAGATATTATGTTTCTTTCATAGATGATTATTCGAGAAGGGTGTGTATTTTCTGAAAAGTAAATTAGAAGTGTTCAGTTGGTTCAAAGAATTTACAAACTTGGTTAAAAATTAGAATGGTAGATGTAATGGTGGGGAAATGGTGAATGACAAATCAAGAAGGAAACTACCCTTTCCCTCAAAGAGAGATGAGATTTTCGCTATCAATTACCATTCAAGCACTTTTCACCATTACATTAGAAAGGGGAGAGGATAACTCACTAGATTCAATCTCTTAACACAAAGATGGTAGAATGAATTTTGAATTAATTGGGTATCCTAAGTTGATCCCATCTTTCTTGTTTGAAATGGAAAGGAAGTTGATTGAATTATATAGTGCAAAAGTGACAAAGAATCGATTATAACTTGAGATCAGAATATGAGATGAAGTTGTGCACCTAGATCTGGCAATAAAATTTCAAGATGAAGTCGCCCTGCAAATTTGAGGAAAAGTTGTCTAGACCGTGGCGGGAATGTACACGGTCCTCCAAAAAATCTACGAAATGAAAAGGGTTTTTCTGCCTCTACAAATGAAGCCTGAATCTATAAGTACAACTGCACACCTGCAACCTACACACAAAAAAGAGAGGAAAATGGGTTGGGATTGGGGGTTTGCCTTTAGATCAAACCCCAATTTTGGAATTAACCAAGTAATGAAAGAAATTACTTGCAAGTAGATGTAAATGAAAGACTGAATTGTAAATTACCTCAAGGGAGGTTGTAGTAGCAATGTTGATAGAAGTTCTTGTGTGGAATTGAATGTTGAAATCAATCTCCTCTTCAATGGTTGAAGCCTTGACTTCAATGAAACACCTAGCCTTGAAGGGAGACTTGAGAATGCTCAATGCTGGAAAAGAATGCTTGAATTCTCTTGAATGCTTGATCGCTTGTACATACTCTGATCTTGTCCAACTTCCACCTCTTGAACTTATCGTCTTTCCCCCATGCAAATGAGAGAATGAATGCCCATTAAATATATGTTGGTTGATTTGAATTTCATCACGGGTAGACATCAAGGGAGTTTCCCACCTAAGGCACAACCAACAATGCAACCCTAGCAAGGGTCCGGTCCCAAAATAGGGCAGGTACAAGGGTGCCATGCCCCTTTCCTACCCCTTTCTCTAGGTCAGAGTGTGGATGGGGTGATGCAGAGGCCAAGAAAGAAGTTGTTTCCACAAGCTGAGCAATCTTTGGTCTTTGATCAGGCTAGAGGATTCGAATTCACGTGTGTGAGGACCCTAATGTAGTCAAAATTTGCTAGGGTCACAATTTTGTGACACTACATTTATCTCCCACTTTAGCAGGAGTATAAGTGTATGCCAATACTGTCGATAAAGTACAAGGAAACAAGATTGAAAGACTTTCATCACATCAAGGAGGAAAGATGCGCCAAGCCCCCAGTGTACTTAGGATTGTATGACTTCAATTGACAAAGTAAAAGGGAAGATCAAGAAGGGGAGAACCATGACTGCAAGTAGCAAAGTTCCCTTCACTATGAGTCATGAAAGAAAGGATAAAAAGATTACAAAGAAAAAAAAAGTTCGCTAAGGAATTCTAAGTATCACAAGAAGGAAAATATGAGCAGAGTGTATGCCCCCATGCTAAAGTGATCGCACACACCTTATCTAGAGAGATTTCTTTAAGGTAGGATACACCCAAGAGAGAGAAGAGAGGGAGCACAATATCTCCAGGATTTAGCCCCCAATCAAGGTATAAATCCAAGGATGATGAACACAAAACATGAGGTATTGTCGCTTTCCTCAAGGTCAGTATGCTATATGATAACTCAAGTATATCATGTATGTATATGCATATAATAATCTTCATTCCCCAAAGAAGGAAACTACCTTGGAAGAAAGAAAAGAGAGGATGTCTTTTGAGTCAACGTGAAAGAGACCAAGAGAAGATCTCAATGCTTTGAATCATCCCCAAGTAGACATTAAGGGAACAATAGAAGAACAAGGATACACATAGAAGAATAGTCACAAAAGAAAAATAAAGGAGAGGGAGAAAGATCTGCAGTGCTAATATTGCTAATCTAGCACAATATATGCCTCTCGAAATTGTTGATCATAATTTTGGGAAGGCGAGAAACATGCCAGAGGAGCGATATTGAGCACAGAAGATGGAGTTATCACAAGATCCAAACAAGGACTATGCTCATGTTGTAAGTAGCTTTGTTCAATTATATGAGCTAGGATTAGGGTTTGTGAAAACTCATCTGATAATGTTTGTCCACATCAACATACTCATACTCACTATCATAAGCATTAGGAGTTGTATTACCATTATGAATAACATTTTCACCCATTTCTTCATCAAAGTTTAGAGAGAGAGGAGCAAGAACACAAATAGGAGTAAAACCATCACATGTTTTATGCAACTTATGATTTGGAGATGTTTGTTGAACATCCTGCTTAGGAAAAAAGGGAATCATGTCAACTATTGGAGTGTGAGGAGATTGAGTACTTTGAGGGATAGCTTCATGAGCTCAAACATGGCATCTTTGTTGGTATTCTCTCAAACAACAATTTCATCAAGTATTAGTGGAAGGTTGAGAAGGAGGAAGAACACTTGAAAAAGTAGGAGTATTTATCTCCTTGATAGTGGAAGGTTTAGGTTGAGGTCTTTTTGGTTGAACAATAGGAGAAGCAGGCCTCTTCTCTCGATAAGAGGTAGGAGGTCAAATTGTGCCATAGAAAGGAGGAATATTAGGTGTAGGAAGGAGACCAGGTCCATCATGAGGAGGAGGTATAGGTCTAACCTTAGGAGGAATATTGGTGTTCTCCTTAAGAGAAGGTAAAGTCACATCCATAAGAGTAAGTGGACAATTTTCCTTAGGAGGGAGATTAGTTCTATCCATGAGGCGAAGAACCTCATCTTGAAGAATAATAGGAATGTCAAGTATTGGCGATCTAGGTTGACTTAAGGATAAAATCATATTATTCTTCCATTTTTGATAAGATTAAAAAAATGCATCGCTCCTTGATGGAAGAGATTGAAATTGTTTAGGCCAAAGAAAATCAATAGGAACACTGGGCCTTCTTTCGGATGGACAAAATAAGCTATGGTTCATGGTTATGATTTCTCCATTGTGAGGAAATTTAAGACACTTGAGAAGAAATATCCTTCATGGAAGATAGCCAAGGATAGCCCAACTTCACACGGAATTGCTTAGAAGAAGGTATGATAACAAAGTCAACATCCATGGATTTAGCATGAACTTCAACATGAAGAGTGATAGCACCAATGGTAGGACAAGAGAAGCCATAAAATAACTTCACAACTAAATTAGAAGCATCATATAGTGGTTTATGCAATCATAAAGTGAAAAGATACTCTTCAGTTATGACATTAACCATGCAAGAGGGATCAATCAGGGCACCACGGTAAGGGATATCCTTAACCTTTGCAAGTATGTATAAAGGGCCATCGGGTGCTCTAATGGTCTCGCTAGGGTCAAATGTAATATAGGGATCCTTAGGTAAATCTTGTGTTTCTACCATATGAACCAAGTTTGGAGCCATAGAGGTGAATTCTTCAAAAGTGAGAGAATTAGGCACAATCTCAATAACGTTAGAGGTATGAGATGGCAAGGGATCAGTAAAAATCTTAAGATTTTGATTAGGAGGAGAAACTAATTTATTCCCTTTATCATTCAAACCTGCCACAGATATAGTATTATTATCAATCAAGTCTTGAACCTTATTTTTCAATGCAAAATATTTCTCAATATCATGACCAAGTTGACGATGAAATTGTTAAAAGGAGTTGTTATGAAAATAAGGAGATGCAAGTTTGGAAGGATAAAAAAAAATTATAGGAGGAAGTTTGATAACATTTATGTCCAACAACTGAGACATAATACTATGTAAATATTCATTCAAAGGAGTAAACTGTCTTTCTCTTTGGAAATTTTTAGAAATAGAATGCATACCTATTGTAGCATTCACATGGTTGTTGTTGATTGGCTCATTGAACTTGATGAAGATTTTTGTAGGTTTGAACTTGGAAAATGATTGTTGAACACTCTCCCCCTTATCACTCAGATCCATAGGAGTGGATTGCTCCATTTGACTCACAGCCAGTTGATAATTGTGGAGTGTTGTGCACAACTGCAAAAGGAAGTAAACTCAAACAAAAGAATATTTTCCCTGATATCTTTTTGTAAATTAGAAATGAAAATTCTTTGAATATCATTATCAGGCACATGAAAATAAATTTGAACACACAAATTCTTATATCTACCAATGAAATCAGTCGCTTTTTCTTTTACACCTTGTTTACAATGCATTAAATCAGTCAAAGTGATTTTAGGACTAATGTTGTTTTAAAATTATTGGATGAAAGCATTTGCCAATTGTTGAAAGGAAGTGATATAATAAGAAGGAAGAGAGAAATACCATTGTAAAGCCTCATCTCTTAGTGTTCTTGTAAACATTTTTGCAAGCAATCTTTGATCATAAGTAAAATCGGTACACAAGATTTGGAATGTTTTGACATGCGTAGGAGGATCACTTTTTCCATTATAGAGTTCTAATTGAGGTATCTCAACATGTTTAGGTGGCACGGATTGTAGTAGCCCTACTTGTTTGAACTCATTAGACTCATATTTTATTATTGTTTATTTTTAGTGGATACATTACCATGATATGTTATTCAGATTTGTATGACATTATGCTTTATCTAGAGATGAGATGTATAATTTATTTGTAGTATTTCAGTATTTGTGATTTATGGAATTTTATGGATTATTGCTATGTACTGACATTTTACTTTATCTATGCAATGTGTAATTATATGTTGTGTGTTTACGAGTGTATTGGATGCAAGGGGACGATTTTCCTTCACTCATTTCGGTGAGACAGGGAACGTCGTGATTCTCCTTTATTGGTGTGTATGTCATGTTTTCTATATTGTATATATATGCATGTGTGGTTCGGTGATGCAAGATATTGCAGGTACAAGTACTGGGTAGGTACAGAGTATCATCTCCACCTGGCTTCACAGGTCTGAGCGTGCCTTATATTTTCCGATGGAAGTGGAGGAGATAGTAGTTGACCCTATTTTACTCAGTTACACTCGTGTGAGTGTTGTCAGTTGGTCATCTTGTCAGTTAGTTCGGCCTTCGTATTTTGTCGTTTGATCTTCTTATGAGTCTTTGCTTTGATTTGCTCAATTGTGTGGTTTTGTGGATTTGAATTAATTAATTAATTAAGTTTATGGAATTATCTCATAGTTGAATTGTTTATGCATTGAGATTATAAATTTAGTTAATTAAAATAAATAATTAAATTAAGTTGTAAGCTGCATGATATTAGAAATATATTTTATTGAAATTTTAGTGGAAAAATAAATTAGATTAATTATATTTATTGTTTCCTAGAATTTTAAATAAATAAAAGGATAAATAAATTAATAAATAAATAAATAGATAAATAAATGAATAAAAGAATTAATTAGAATTAAAGTATTGTTTTAATTCTTTATTTAGAAAATTAATTAATTTGCATGAGAAAGGAAAAAAAGAATAATGATTTTTAATTATTGCATGTTAGCTTATCTTTTGTTATAAATTAGTAAAGAAAATAAAATTACTTTTATTCTAAATTTAGGTTTTTGGGAAAAAGATATTCAACCTAGAATTTTAGTTTAAATAGGGGAATAGGTCTTTATTTTAGATACATAGGAAATGTTACTACTTATTAAGTTGCCATTATTTTTATATCCAAAGTCATTTTATATACTCTAGTCAGTTACTACTACCGAAATATTCAGTCGGTAAGCACAGTGCAGTCGGTTATAGAAGAAAGTAGTCACAGAGCCTAGTATACACCGAGCTGTCTACCGAGTAACATTCTATGTCTACCGAGTCGCAATAATGACACATGAGTGAAACGTTTTACCAGATTCATTGAACCTAGACACACATGTGGAAATGTGTTACAAGATCGAGGAGCAAAAGAACCATTATCACATTGGAAATTGCACTTAAGGATTGTGTATGATTTTGAGGTCATCTAACCAATGAAATATTTTATATGGTTATTCATTCAATAAATCATGTTTGTAAGATCGAAGCAATGAACCAAATCACTGACATAAGAGATCTATTTATACAGCATGGATTGGAATCAGATAGACATTATTGAGGTATGTGTGTATGAGTGTGAAGACAGACATATGTGAAAATAAAAATCATGTGAAAGCACTGAGTATTGAGACTGTTAGAGACACAGAGGTCACCGAGAAGGATTTCAAAGAACAGTCAAAGAACAGAGTAAATAGAAGGGTTTACTGAGTTACTTAATGGGTTACCAAGGTATGCTATAAGCAAGGTAATCTCATTTTGAGCACATAAAATTTGCTATAACATTCCAAATGTAAAGTTGCAGATATTTGAAAAGATTTTGTTGTAATATTTTGAAGTTGTAAGAGAAACCTTTAATAGGGTAAAAGACTCTAACAAAGTCTATAAATTGTAAAGCCTTTAACCAGGTGCAGCATTTAGAATAAGTGTTGTAAAATTCTTTAGCAAGGTAGATCTAACAATCTTGATACTCCTAACAGGGTAAGCTATCAGAAATAGTTGAACATGTAGCTCTAACCGAGCACTCTTTATTATTGCAGTAGTGAAGTTGTGGGTGCCATCCCCACCGCAGTTTTTCTCTCTAACCAAGAGTTTCTGCGTAACCAAAATATATGTGTTATGGAGTGAATCATGTATGATTGTTATTTATTTGTTTCAACTTTATGTTATGTTATAGCAGTTTTTGGTTTTTGCATAACAGTAAAGATATTGTTGAAGAAAAGTTTTGAAGTACTGATTCACCCCTCCCCTCTCAGTACATTAGCTTTCCATATTGGGCCCAACAATTGGTATCAGAGCTTGAATCTTGGAAAAGGGTTTGACAACCTAAAGAAAAAGATCTTATCAATGGAAGGCTATAAACAATCTTGAAGAATTGTGTATCTGCAAGAAGAGTTGGATCATGCTAATCAAGTGATTGTAGACATGCAAAGACAAATGCAAAAATCATTGAAAGTTAGAAGAAGATTATCTGATGATTTACAAGACTCTCAAGAGCTAGTGGAACAAATTGAAACATCATCTGAGAATAGTATATCTGAAGAGACTGGAGAGATGATTGGAGAATTGAAAGAAAAGAACAAAGCACTAACTAATCAGCTAAAAGCAATGAAAAGAGGACATTAACATTTCAGCACATAGATGACTGATAATCTTGATGCATTAAGGACAGCCGAGGAGAAAGTCAGAAATCTAGAAAGAGAAAAACAACAGCTTGAAGCATTAGTATCTGAAAAGAATGATGAAATCACAAGGTTAACTAGAATTCAACGTAATCTGTCAGATCAATTGGGTTATGCACATCATGAAGAAAATCTGAAAGATGGTGAGAATCAAGCATTGAAACTTGAAGTATCAAGGTTGACCGATGAACTTGAAACAGAGAAGAAATCCAAAGAAACACTGAAGAAGAGTTATGAAGCATCAAAGATGTTGGATGAGCAACTGAATACAAGAAGACCCAACAAAGATGCAGGACTCAGTTACAAAGGAAAAGACTCTACTGAGAAGGGAATCCACACTACCGAGAGAGGAGAATCATCAAAGCAAGCTGGAAACAAGAAGAACATTAAAGGAAAGAAGCCTATTTGCAACTACTATGGAAAACAAGGACATACTGCTAATATGTGCCAAATTAGAAAAGGTAAGCAATCGAATGTCACTAAGTCTAATGATTATTGTAACAATTGCAATAAGTATGGTCACACATCTAACCAATGTAGGACAAAGTTTGTTAGCAATTATCAGAAGACAAAATTCAAAGGGTTTTGTAAAAACTACAATAGATATGGACATAGTACCGAGAAGTGTTGGTTTAAGAAGAAGAACTATATGTGGTTTGCACACCGAGCAAATACTAGAGGCTACCGAACTCACATAGATCCTAATCGACATTATTCTATAGTACCATGGGATTACAATACAAGGATATGGTGTAAATGTTGTGGAAGATATGGACATATAAGTGCCAACTGCTTTATAAGGTTTGGAATGAACAACCGAAGATCATGGAGAAATCCTGGTATGGCATGTTTTCATTGTCACAAAGTTGGACACATGACTAGAGATTGCAGAGATCAACCTAGAGGAGACACTGGGGAAATAAAAGACAAATTACAGATGATTTGGAGAAAGAAGGAAATTGTGTCAAATGAAGAAAGCACCTTACCTACCGAGTTAGGTGCACCTATTCCAAATTAATCGGTAAAGGTATGAAGGGACTGCATTCTTTCAAAGGTTAAATCTTAACAGTTCCTATTTTAAGTTTCTATTATTTTTATATCCAAAGTCATTTTATATACTCTAGTCGATTACTTCTACCAAAATATTCAGTCGGTAAGCACAGTGCAGTCGGTTATAGAAGAAAGTAGTCACAGAGCCTAGTATACACCGAGTTGTCTACCGAGTAACATTCTATGTCTACCGAGTCACAATAATGACACATGAGTGAAACGCTTTACTAGATTCATTGAACCTAGACACACATGTGGAAACGTGTTACAAGATCGAGGAGAAAAAGAACCATTATCACATTGGAAATTGCACTTAAGGATTGTGTATGATTTTGAGGTCATCTAACCAATGAAATATTTTATATGGTTATTCATTCAATAAATCATGTTTGTAAGATCGAAGCAATGAACCAGATCACTGACATAAGAGATCTATTTATACAGCATGGATTGGGATCAGATAGACATTATTGAGGTATGTGTGTATGAGTGTGAAGACAGACATATGTGAAAATAAAAATCATGTGAAAGCACTGAGTATTGAGACTGTTGGAGACAAAAAGGTCACCGAGAAGGATTTCAGAGAACAGTCAAAGAACAGAGTAAACAGAAGGGTTTACCGAGTTACTTTATAGGTTACCAAGGTATGCTATAAGCAAGGTAATCTCATTTTGAGCACATAGAATCTGCTATAACATTCCAGATGTAAAGTTGCAGATATTTGAAAAGATTTTATTGTAATATTTTGAAGTTGTAAGAGAAACCTTTAACAGGGTAAAAGACTCTAACAAAGTCTATAAATTGTAAAGTCTTTAACCAGGTGCAGCATTTAGAATAAGTGTTGTAAAATTCTTTAGCAAGGTAGATCTAACAATCTTGATACTCCTAACAGGGTAAGCTATCAGAAATAGCTGAACATGTAGCTCTAACTGAGCACTCTTTATTATTGCAGTAGTGAAGTTGTGGGTGCCATCCCCACCGCAGTTTTTCTCTCTAACCAAGAGTTTCTGCGTAACCAAAATATATGTGTTATGGAGTGAATCATGTATGATTGTTATTTATTTGTTTCAGCTTTATGTTATGTTACAGCAGTTTTTGGTTGTTGCATAACAGTAAAGATATTGTTGAAGAAAAGTTTTGAAGTACTGATTCACCCCTCCCCTCTCACTACATTAGCTTTCCATATTGGGCCTAACAGGAAAAAGGTCAGGGATTTAGGTGAAGAGAAATTTATTTGGAGGCTTGTTGAAGGATTGGTTCTCTTCTACAAATTTTCTTCCAGGAAAGCTATACCAGGTTGGGTGGCTTCTTTTGATTGTTTATTTTAAAGAAAATATTTTATTTCTTTTATCTTTCTAAATGATGTGTGTTAAGATGTTTGACAAATTTAAAATCCTGTCTGATTATTTCTTGTTCTTAGCTAAAGTCCATTCCTGAAGTTAATTTCTAGTTTATGGAAATAAGTTATTTCCTGGGTGTTAGATTAAATTTTAAGAAAATTGGAAAAAGTTATTATGGCAAACTCTGCCAAGATTTTAATTATGCATGGAAATTGCAAGATTTGGGAGGAATGGGATTTATCAGAGAAACCATTCCCTCTTGTTTGATTTTTGTTTCGATATTTGGCTATGGCAGTCCTTTTTAATGTTTGTGTATCTCTGTGATATAATTAGTAATTATAGAAATAAATTTAACCATTAATTAAATTTATTGTATTATTAAAAGTTAAGGGAAATTATTTTATTATATTATTTTGGAGAAATTGTGTAATAAATAATTTCCCTGGAAATAAATTGGTTTGGAAATTAATTCTGTTTAAAAATAAATTAATTAAATTTACTGTTTTTAAAGTAGTTGTGATTTTTAAAAAAATTAATTAAAAAAAAAATTAAACGAAAAAAGAAATTTAATTAAAAATAAATAAATAAATAAATTAGTTTGGAAATTAATTCTGTTTAAAAATAAATAAATTAAATTTACTGTTTTTAAAGTTGTGAATTTTTTTTAAAAAATTAATAAAAATAAAAATAAACGAAAAAAAATTAATTAATTTAAAAAAATAAAAAATAATAATAATAATATATATATATATAGTATTTTATGTGGTTTTAATTATGTTATTTTGGAAATGAAAGATATTTCAAATTAAATCATCTTTTTATTATATAATTTAATGTGATATAATTATATAATATTATATTCGTAGAATATATATATTTATGTAATTATATTATATTATTATATATAATTTGGAATTTGAAATTTAATTTAGATTATTGATACAATCTAATTGGGTTTATTTGTAAAGTAATCATGAACATATAATTAGGGGGTTAATTTTTATGTGATTGATTTAACCTTATTGGACAAATGACAAAATTGATTTCTTTGTATTAATATAGTTGTATTTTCTTATTGTCTGGAAAATCTTTAATTGCAAGTTATTTGTGCTTTTGGTTGTTTTAAGAAAAGATTGCCTATATTAGGATCCTGTGTAAATGGTGTTTGCAGTCAAGCTTAATTTCATTGCAATTCTGGTTGAATTGTCATTGTGTCCTATGTTATTATTTCTCCTTGGTCAGGTGTTGTTGTATAATCTTGTTGATGTGAACCATTGTGTGTTTTGTCCAAATGGTCAATCTTGGGTTAGTGATTGTGTATCCTTCACCAGTGCTTTGTTAGGATTAGTTATGGTTGTTTGTTTCGCCATAGAGTTCTTGTAGAGAGACCTTTCCTATTAGTGTCCTATGAGAGAGAGTGGCTTTCGAGCGGGGGTCGTGCCCAAAGTGGATGATAGGATAACTCGTCGAAAGTCAGTTAAAAAGTGATAACCTAATAATATATTGGGGGGAAGTGAGATAAATATTAATTAAGATAATGTACCTTGTGCATAGGTGTAGTGCGAGTATAGGGCTCATAATGCTATGAGAAGGCCTGGAATGGCAAACTTACCACCTTGTCTTCACGAAAGGTTAGTAGGGTTCGCATGAGACTTAGTTGGAACCGGAGGCTCGGGAGAGGTTACTAGGAGAAACCCAGGATGGGGGTCGGGACCTATGGAGGCTGTACCATGGTATCCATCGTAAGACATGCGATGACACTCTCTCCTTAGAGTCACTTGTGTTTTGTGAGTTGAGTTACATGAATGTTTGCAGAGTCTTGTAGTCCTTTCGTACTTGTCTTACTTTGCTTGCTTGAGGGTTTTCTACTATCTCCTAGCACGGTGGGGTGGTTCCATTTCGGGATCACATGGTCGGGTGGTAGTGCCACTTCCCATCGGATGTTCAGGATTGTATCTTCAGGCGAGGAAAGGCTTCGTTGGTGTTTCTTGGTTCGTGGATCATGTACCAGCTCTTGTTCAAGATCATTGTTCAGTTGAGACCTTGTGGTCATTGTGTCAGACTTTTATGTAACCTTGATATTGTAACCTTATAATCTGTGGCATTATTGGAAGCCATGTATTTGTGGATATTGTAATAGTATGTCAGTGGAATGTATGTTATTTCAGTTGCTTTAATCTTATGTTAAAATGTTTTATGGAAATTGGATACATTGGAATACTTTCATTTCTTCATTATGGAATTTAGATGTACGTGTAGTTTTTAACTTAAGCATTTAATTTATCTAGTTAAATGGACAATTGGATTAACTATGGTGTTAATATAATCTATGAATTAATCTTCATTGGTAACCCTTAGGAAATCATATGTTAGACTTCCATTGTGTTATTAAACGTGCAATGGTTGCAGCTAATGCACTTAGCCTTTTATAAATAAATAAAAAATGATTTCACCCTTTAGTTGCCTAGTTGTGTTGTTTTCCTTTAGGGTTCTTGGCGGGGCATTACACGGAATTAACAATATCAAGAGAAAGTGGGCTCGCAACATCAAAGGTGGGCACACTAAACTTGGATTGACTCATGGAAGCAATTTGTTGTTTTAAGGAAGACATGGTTTGAGCAAGATTGTTAATTGTCATTTCGGTGGAAGAATTGATGTTAGACATAGGTGATTGAGAAGGCGGTGTAATGTTATTGAAAGAAGGAATGGACTGAGAATAAGGTGGTGGGACATTATGATAAGTAGGAATTGGTGATGATTGGGTAGGAAAAGGGACACTTAAAGGAGGAATAAAGTTGTTGAAGGAATTTCCCCCTTGTGTCACACTAATTGGAACACTTATGGAAGACATACGTAATGATGGAGGATTAAATGAAGAAGAGGGATTGCCCCCATGGCCTATGGTTGTAGGAATGACTTTTTGAATTGAAGTAGCCATGATGTTAGATGCAAAAGTAGGAATACTAGTCATAGGATTAGTCAAAGGAATAGAGGAATTGACTTGTGTTGAAGGTTGTGAGTAACCTAGGGTTTCGGCACAACTCTTGGTAGTCATGACATTAGAATCAACAATATGTGCAATGCCACGCAATATATATCAATTCCATTCTTATCACTTTGCAGCATGCACTTAAGACCCTCAATTAATGGAAGAGCTTCACTATTAGGGTATTCTTGGGACATCCATTGTTGAAAGCTATCAAATTGATTTTCCAATGTAGAAAGTTGATCTAAAGAAACCCTACTTAAGGCTTCTTCTTCATCATGGGGTGAATAGGCACATGATTAGGATGGGAAGAATTTGCATGATCCTCATTAAAGAAGTCGCCCAAATTAGACTCCATCTCCTCGGTAATTAAACCTTGGGATGCCTTAATTCTAATGCTTTGTCTAACGGGGATAGGATAGGTAGGACTAATAGTAGTAAAACTCATGCACTAGAGGGAAAATTTGAATTTTGAATTGTGGAACAAAGCTTACAAAATTGAGTAATGCAAAATTCAAGAAAATAATGATTACACAATTTGAAATTTTTTGGAGGAAGAGGATGACACAGTTTCCAAAAATGAAAGGAAATTGGAATTTTAAAATTAGGGCCAAGGGAATACCACTTAATTTTTAAATTAGAATTTTTAAAATCAGGGCAGACTATAATTAACCTCTTAATTTTAAAAAATTTCTTGAAATTTAAAATGTTAAATTTTGAAGGTATGTCTGATTCTAGAGGGATCAAAATTGATAAAATCATCTAATCTTCTGGATTTAGGCTAGTAAATACAGTCATAACAGTCTCCCAAAATTTCGTGAAAAAAGTCGAGGACCGTGGCGGGAACGCACATGGTCCTACCAAATTTTTTCAAAATTTTCAGGGATGGATATTACGACGATTTTAAAGCTAACCCCAAAAAATTAGTGAATTTTATTATCTCTAGATGTGTGAAATGAAGGCACAAATGTGAAAATAGGACCTTATTAGGGTTTTGAAGAAAAACAGGAATTGAATTGCAATTTTGAAAAAGGTCAAACCTAATGTATAGGGACACCTTGGAAAATGTTTAGAAATAAGAATGTAAATGAAATTGATTTGAAATTCACACAAAATCCAATTAATTTTAAAAATTAGGGTTTGATGACCTAACCACTTAATTTTGAAATTTGAATTTTGGGAAAAAAAAAAGGGGGGGGGAGTTGAAAATTTGAATTGAAGGATTGAAGACAAATCTGAGAACAATCTGAAATCTGATAATTAAATGGAAATCCAAATTTTGCACAAGTTTGAGATGATTTTTGAAAATTAGGGTTTTAACAAGTAACCTCTTAATTTTGTAAATTTTAATTACAAATCTAACAAGACAATGAGGAAATTGAATTTGACAATCAAAATAATTTTCAGATCTAATATAACCACAAGCAATTTTTTACAAATCACAAGTTCAATTTTAAATTTAAAAACTAGGGTTTTGAATTAATTAACCACTAACTCTACAGAAATTTGAAACTTGTAAATGAAAAATATGCAATTGTGTTCAAAGGAAAGCATGCAAGATGTCGGGTTCACCAAAATGTAATGGTGGGAAAATGGTGAATAATAAATCAAGAAGGAAACTACCCTTTCCCTCAAAGAGAGATGAGAGTTTCACTATCGATTACCATTCAAGCACTTTTCACCATTACATTAGAAAGGGGAGAGGATAATTCACTAGATTCAATCTCTTCACACAAAGATGGTAGATTTAATTCTGAATGAATTGGCTATGCTAAGTTGATCCCCTCTTTCTTGTTTGAAATGGAAACGAAGTTGATTGAATTATGTAGTGCAAAAGTGACAAAGAATTGATTATAACTTGAGATCGAAATATGAGATGAAGTTGTGCACCTAGATCTGGCAATAAAATGTCGAGATGAAGTCAGCCTACGAATTTGAGGAAAATTTGCCCGGACTGTGGCGAGAATGTACATGGTCCTCTGAAAAATCCGCGAAAAAAAAAGGGTTCTTCCGCCTCTCCAAATGAAGCCCAAATCCAAAAATACAGTTGCACGCTTGCAACCTACACACAAAAAAGAGAGGAAAATGGGTTGGGATTGGGGGTTTGCCTTTAGGTCAAACCCCAGTTTTGGAATTAACCAAGTAATGAAAGAAATTACATGCAAGTAGATGTAAATGAAAGACTGAATTGTAAATCACCTCAAGGGAGGTTGTAGTAGCAATGTTGATAGAAGTGCTTCTATGGAATTGAATGTTGAAATTAATCTCCTCTTCAATGGTTTAATCCTTGACTTGAATGCAACACCTAGCCTTGAAGGGAGACTTAAGAATGCTCAATGCTTGAAAAGAATGCTTGAATGCTTGATCACCTGTACATACTCCGATCTTGTCCAAATTTCACCTCTTGAACTTATCGGCTTTCCACCATGCAAATGAGAGGATGAATGCCCCTTAAATAAATGTTGGTGGATTTGAATTTCATCATGCACCAACATTAGCAGAGTTTCCCGCCCGAGGCACAACCAACAATGCAACCCTAGGAAGGGTCCTGTCCCAAAATAGGGCAGGGACAGGGATGCCCTGCCCCTTTCTTGGGAGGATAAGGGCGCCACGCCCCTATCCAAGGGGGGATAGTGGCACAACACCCATGTCCTACCCCTTTCTCTAGGGTAGAGTGTGGATGAGGTGATGCAGAGGCCAAGAAAGAAGTTATTTCTACAAGCTGAGCAATTTCTGGTCTCCGATCAAGCTAGAGGATTCAAATTCGCATGCGTGAGGACCCTAATGAAGTCAAAAATTTCTAGGGTTGCAATTTTATGACACTAAAGTAGGAAAATTAAATTCTTAAGGACTGATGATGGCGGTGAGTTTTGTTCTGCAGAATTCGATCAATATTGCAAAGACCATGGAATTAAAAGGCATAAGACCACACCTTACACTCCACAGAAAAATAGAGTTGCTGAAAGGTTGAATCAAAATCTAATGGAAGAGGTGAGAAGCATGTTGAGTGGTGTTTGGCTAGAGTAGAAATTATAAGTTGAACATGTGTCCACGACATGTTATCTACAAAATAGATCTCCCACTTTGGTGCAGGGGCACCCTAGGGACCTAGGTTTGGCCAATAGGGTCAAAATTTCAGCTTCTTGTTTATCTTGTGTTCTTTTATGAAAATAAGGCCATTTTGATGTATTGGGACCTAATTGTGAAATTTTGAGGTCCATTGGGCAAAATGTGTCAAAGTTGCGAAAAGTTGTCATTTTGTCATGACAACTTTTGCATTTTTGTAACTACTTTTTAAAATTGTGGTTAGGAAGGTGGTTTTGGGTGGTTGGAGGTTCCAACTCACTTGGATGGGAATAAATAGGCCTTTGGCACACCATCCAAGGGTTTCTTGTTAAATTTTGAAGAATTTTCTTAATGAAATTAAAGTTTCCTATGTATTTCTGGATGTTACAGTCTATTCATCCATACTATTTAGTATGAAATATTCCTTGTTGGCACTAGAAACCTATTAGTCAGTTATCTTCATTTTTCTTTTTATAGCACTTAATTTCATTGTGATTTGAGTAAGATGTCATCATTTTTGTAAAAACTACCAAAACCCTAGTTGAGGGTAACCAATGGCAATAAAAAATGTATTTAGGGTCGGTCCCACGTAAAAAACTCATACCATTGAGTGGGATGGTCCTTTTAAATATGTACTTTTCATGTTTCATTCTTGCAGTGCTCCAAACTCATTGTGACACGTGCTCATGAGGCTGTTAGTCTGATATTGCTCATGTATCAGACTTGTGTAGTAGTGAGAAGTAGTTTGAAGGTGGAAATGCAAAGTAAACCCCTTAGGGGTTGGAGGAAGGTAGTGAGGGGGTGTAAGGGGTTTGTTTAGACATAATCCAAGGTGTGGTAGGCCTTAGTGGTGATCAAACACAAATATATTATGATTGTCCCAATAATAATGAATGAGACTGTCATCAAAGAACCAGTAAAGACAAAATTTGTTGGTGTGATTCAATGAGTTGCTCTTGTGTGTGGTGAGTAATGGAGGGATGGTTATAGTGACCCTTTCTAACATTTTAAGGATTTTATAAGTCCCAGCAAGTGGAATAGAACTCTTCTTTATCGATTGTCCCAATACTTAGTTGTCATAGTCCTAATAACCAGTCAACTAATGTTGCAAACAGTGACCTGGGGAAGCCTTTAAATTGTTGTTGAACAAAGGTAAGGGTGTATCCATCTTGTGTAGGGTTCCCATGGTCTGACCTAAAGAGTCTAGGTGATAAGGACATAACATTGTGCTTCTTGTCCTTCTTATAGACAGTATTACTTATAAGGACTGATTTGTCTAAAGAAGAAGTATAGGCAGTAACTTGGAGACCACAAGTTTGGTTGTATTTCAATGTCCCAGTCATCAAATAGTGTGTCCATTCTATATGTGTTGATGTCCAAGGCCCAATGAATGCTAATACTTATTTGTCACAAGGGTTCAAGTTTTATGAAATGCAATGGTGGAGTTCAAGAAATATGCTAAAAGGGAGTTGTCTTTGAATCTTGTAAGGTAGAAACCCTATATGTTGATGGCGTCTTTGTGTGTTTAACCACCTTTACTGCATCACACTTCAACATTGGTAGACAAGAATCATATGGAAGCATGGTCTGGTAAGAAGCCCTCTCTTGAGACATATTTATGCCTTTGGCTGTGAGGCATATGCTTATGTGCCAGATGTAAATAGATCCAAATTGGAAAACAAATTTGTTAAGTGTGTCTTCATTGCCTATGGCCTAGGTGTGAAGGGATACAAACTTTGGAATCTTGTGACTGAGAAGGTGTTGTACAGCAAAAGTATAATCTTCTGTGAGTTGAAGCCTACCTCAGTTGACCTATATCTTGGAAAGACAAAGAAAGAGGAAGCATAATTTCAAATTCCTCTAACTCCAAAAAAGGAGGAACATCAAAAATCCATGTGTACATGAAAGAGAGGAGATCTCAAGCAACTCTAAGAGTTTTGATCAAGAAGAAGAACAAGAACCTCCACTTCAGTCATTGATTCAATATTGGATTTGAATTTTACCTATGCTTTGGTTTCTAATGTTGATGAGCCTAGGACTATGAAGGAGGCAATTAATATGTATGATTCAGATTCTTGTTTGGAGGCCATGACTGAAGAAATGGCTTCACTAAAGAAGAATGAAACCTAGGATCTAGTGCCCTTGCCTAAAGGTATAAAACTTTTTGGTTTTAAATGGGTATTTAAGAAGAAAATTGGTCTGGATGGTAGTGTGGAAAAGTACAAAGCTAGGTTGGTCACGAAAGGTTATTCCCAGCTAGAAAAAATTGATTGTGGAGAGATATTTTCTCTTGTAGCAAACCTGACATCTGTCAGATTTCTTTTGTCACTTGCAGTAGCATATGACTTTCAGATTGATCAGATGGATGTGAAGACAATTTTCCTTCATGGTGACTTGGAGGAAGAAATCTATATATCCCAACCTGAGTGTTTTGTGGTAAAAGGTAAAGAATCCTTGGTTTGCAAATTAAATAAATCTCTTTATGGTTTGAAATAGTCATCTAGAATGTGGTACTAGAAGTTTGACACCTTTGTGTTGTCTTTGGGATTTGTAAGATCAAAATCAAATAATTGTGTGTATTACAAGACTGAAAATGGTCATTTGCTTGTCATTGCTATGTATGTGGATGACACGTTATTCATTGGGAATGATAAGGATATGATTTCTGATTTGACGTCTCAGTTGTCAGCACATTTTGAAATGAAAGACTTACGTGTAGCTAGGTATATTCTAGGGATGGAAATCAGTAGGGATAAGAAGAATAGAAAGTTTTGGCTTAGTCAAAACAAGTACTTTAGTACTATCCTTGAGAGATTTAATATGTCATATTGCAAGTAGTTAGTTGTTCCAGTGTTGCAAGGAATGAAGCTTTATGTTGAAGATTGTCCAAAATCTCCTACTGAGATGGAGGTGTAGACACCTAAAATTAATAAAAACAATATTTAATCAATTTAAGCTTGTCAACATACTTAATTGATTTAATTATGTTATCCTTATTCCTCTCGGTTTTAATTAAATCTAATTTAATTAATCCTGTCACTATTGTCCATTAATTAATTTATCAAATAAATTAATTATTTCCCCATTCTTACAAAGTCACCTCAATATTTACTTCCTCTAAACCCACTCAGTTAATTAATTTTAATTAATTAACCTAGTCATGTGATTCCTACAAATCACTTTTCCTAATCCCACTTAGCCTAATTAATTCTTTTAGAATCTCTCATAATCCTACTTATCATTATTCTCCAATTTTAAATTCCCCACTCATGTCACATCAACATTGAGCCTCTCAAAAAAATTCAAATTTCTTTGAATCCCCCTATGCATCCTCATTTTAAAATTTCAAATTCCTTTCGCCCCCTTTTCCCAAGGAATTTTATATTCCTTTTTATTCCTTCAAGGTATCCTTGATTCATGCCCACTACCTCAAACCAATCCTATCCCTTCATGATCAAATCAATCTTGGCCCTCCATTGGCCTCCCCCAATCTATAAATTGGAGGATCATTTCCTCACCAAAGAACAACATCATTCTTCTAATCTTATGTTGCCCATTTCTCTTCTATCTTCTTCCTATTATACCATCATAATGCCCTCATAATCCTTCAATTTTTCCAATCTAAATCTATCCAAATTCATCATAATCCTAAACTCAAATCCATATCCAATAAATAACTCAATCTTGTTGAGCACTGAAGAGAAATCCACATCCACAACAATTAAAAGAGCACATCAAGTGGAGAAATCAAAGGGGCGTCTTCACTTCATCAAGCTCAACCCGAGGAACAAGTGAAGCTTGCAAAGGTATAATGGTGTTTTGGTTAAGTTTAGTTGAATGTTTATCTTTATTTGTGTTTTAACTAACATTGTGCTATATTTCCCTCATGTTCATTCTGGCACGCTCAGTGGGACCCACGTCCCCATTCTGATATTTTTGTGAGTTTTTATGTTTTGAGAAGTTGCAGGTTACGTCTCCAGCGCGAAAGCTTGTACGAATCTCTACTACCTACAGAACAATTATGTCTCGTATCTCGTATGGGCTACTAGGAATTGTCGCATTACTAGGTGGCCGTACCCATACAAGTTTTTGTTCGTGCCTAATATTTTGTTTTGACCCTGTTCTTTCTTCTTTTTGTCTATCTTCCCTTTTGCCTGCAGAATCTCGTACGAGTTTCTATCTGCCCTAGTACGAGTTTATGTCTTGGCTCATATGATTAGGTGATAAAACTCATATTGATAGGTGAATTAACTCGTACGAGTTGTTGTTTCTACTCACTTGTATCAAAAACAAAGGGGAGTAAACCAACGCTTGTCAAAAAATCTAGTGCTTAAACTACTAATCCATCATTCTTGCAGGTTGCCTAGGGAGATACAAGCAAACATTATGTCTTTTTAATCATTTTCTTAGGCACTTAGATCTAATTATGGGTAAAAGAACAACTTGCTTAATGTATTTGAGAAAAGTGTAGAGGTAGGAGAGTATGATCTTGTCTATATAGACAATCAGAAATTAAGACCCTTGAAGCTTTTCTAATTTTTCGCGTGTATACCCTTAGCGGGCCTGTCCTCCTGATTTGGTGAGAGGGGAATGACCCAAGTGAATATGGCTAAAACCCAAGCATTCCAGCTCACTATAATAAATAGGCCTTTTGGAATGAAAATCTTGGAGGACGCAGCTATTTGAGAGTTCACTCTCATATCGATCACTTTGTAGGCCCCTTGAGGTCTAAATCACACTTGTGTGACTGCTATTGTGCTTGGTACTTTGTAGGGCTATAGGCCTCAATCGTGCTTGTGCGACTACAAAGGGTAATCTTTGAACGAAAATCCTTACTAAGAGCCCTAGGAATAGAAGCCACCTGGTTCACCTCTGAAAGGTGGATAATCTTTGTGCAAAGGAGATAGTAACTCCGCCAAGAGACTTGTCATATCGTGCCTCCATTAGCATTTGGAGTCGGCTAATACGGTATTGAGAATCCATTGTATGAGACTCAGCGGTCATATTATGATTAGCTATTGGGTGTGTACCTGAGTCAGCAAGCAAAGGTTTTCCTCCTCATCCAACTTCCTAGGATAGCGCGTTGTGTGGCCAACATGTATTCATTGCTTGATATATCTTGTCAAATCCAATCCAATCCAATCAAATCAAATCAAATCAAATCAAATCCAATCCAATCAAATCAAAACAAATCTAATCAATCCTCAATCCAATCCATCATCATTCGAAGCCAAGTCCTAATCCTCATCTTCATCATATTTCTAATCTAGTCCCTCATTCTCAACATGGCTACCCAGAATTTCAAAGCTTGGTATGAGAAGATGCTCATGGAAGTTCATGAACCACCTCAACTTTCCTACCAAGTCAATCCCATAGCCTCCTATCCATCTATCATATCCCCATCCATTTCATCCTAACATACTATATCCAATCCTAATATAGAGCATATCTCTTACCCTTCCTCTACCTTTGACAAGGGAAATCCATCTTATTCCCCATCTGTATCTCCATATTATCCCTCATCCACATATATACCTTCATCTCCCCACCCATCTACATCCCAATCCTCGTCCTTTTACAACACCTTCATTACCTCTACTCCCCATCCAAATCCTTTAGTCCATAGTCCTCCAAGTCTTAATCCTAATTCCCCAATCCATTATCTCAATCCTTCATCTAATCTTCCATCTAATCCTAATCCTCCAAAATCCATATTATCCACGTCCTCCAAGTCCATCATTCATAATCTTATCCAAGACATGCTAGTAAAGGAGACAAAATCCCCACCTCAAAACAAAGTTGCCAAATCTCCTCAAGTCCTCCATCCACCTATGTCACCTCCACATCAAAACAAATCCCAATCCCTCACACTTCATGATACCCCCATTCCTCCATCTACTCACATCGAATCTTCCATATCCTCCTCCATCACACCACCCCCACAACCCCGAACATGCCAAGGGATTGTTACAAAGTATGATAGCATAGAATCCTCTCCATCTCATGATGTGTCACCCTCCACTCCATCTAATGGTCCCATCCCCTCCACTTCCTCTCATGATCATATGATTCCTCTATCCAACCCTCTCCCTCTATCGTATGATCCTCTTCCATCTCATGATCCAATCACCCCTACCACTCCATCTCATGATACCCTCCCTAGTCAAGATCAAATTATTCGTTTATCTCCATTTCATGATCCCAATCCATCTCACACGCCCGATCCTCCACATAATCTTGATCCTTTGCATAATCTTGATCCCCCACATGAACCTAATCCTCTAGATCCCATCACTCCCATCCAAGTCGATTGTCTTAAAGTGCCTACAAATCCTTCCACCTCTCGTCCCCCTCAAAATGGACTCGCATCTTGTTCCCAAAATAATAAGGGTCCTCAAGATAATGCTTAAGATGTTGGTACATCCTCTATTCCTCCTAAATCCAAAATTCCTTCATGCAAATTAAAATCCCTCCATCCCTCATCTTCCACATCCATTTTGGGCCCCTATGTTCCAACACTCAATCCTCCATTCCTTTCATCCATTTTGGGTCCTCACATCCATCCAGCCACTATCCCTAAGCGAGATCAACAACAACATACATCCTCGAATCCCTTCCGACAGTCTCCCTCCACCATCCCATCCATAAAATCCATCAACCCTTCATCCTCATGCACCCATCTCATTGCTATTGGAAGCAATTTGGATGCCCAATCTAAAAAGCATAAAGCTCAAAATCCACAAAAATCAAAGGATCAACATTTTCCCTCAAAACGACATGCTCAAAATAAAAATAAGATCTGAAAGAAAGGACAATTCAAAAGGCCGCAAAGGCCCCAAAAGAAAAAATAAAAAAACTATGTGGATGCCTAGGCTACTTCTAGAAGAAGAACAATCAAAATTGGCATCCAAACTTTCTAATCCAAAAGCTTCATCCATTCATAAGTCCTCCAATCCTCCATATACCACTCCTCCATCTTCAAAATCCATTTTGGGTCCTTATGTCCCAAAATCCACCATCCCAACTCCATCATCCCCTTCTTCTATTTTGGGTCTTCATCTCCCAAAATCCACTCTTTATCCTCCATCTAATTCAAAACCCTCTCCTCCACTACTCCATGACCCTTCAAGGTGTGTGCCAATATTGATCTTCCACAAAATTTTCAATACCCCATCCATTATCCACCATCCATTTTTCACAATCCCATTTCGTTAGTCCAATCCTTTGCAAATCCTTATCTTTAATCCTTTATCCATTTCATCTCCCCAATTATTGTTACTAACATCTATGAGCATACCTCCAGTTCAAAGAAATATTAAGGGATACCATCCATGTAACTAGATTCTTTAGTCCTCCCTTCCTCCTTCATGCATCCACTATCTTCCATATCCACGTATCGTCATCTTTACCAATCCAAAAAATCCAAAAAAAATCCAAAAAAAAAAAAGTCAAAAATAAAAAAGCAAAAAAAATCAGAAAAAGTAAAGAAAAATCATTTCATCCAATGGTGAAAACCACTTCTTGTGGCACCTTGGGTAAGTACCATGATGAAAACTTGGCAAACAAGCATCATGTGTAATCCCCCCTCTTGCACTCTACACTTGGGGGCAAGCTTCATCCATGCAATCCTACCATCCTATCTAAGTCCATCCTCCTTTCCTATCTTTGATCTTGACTATCCTATCCATATCCTCAATCTCATATCCATCATCCTATCCAAATGAATCCTTCATTCTTATCTTTGGTCTTGATCATATAGAGGCAAAATAATGTATATGCATGCTTTGGAACATACAAGCCTTAACTCCTCTACCATCTATACATCTTTATCCACCATCCTTACATCCTTAATTCCACTACCTCTACAATGGGGCATTGCACTCCTTTGCAACATAGTCCTTGGGTCTCCATCATCCTAACCTCCATCCATTATTCCTCCATATCCATCTACTCAATCCATCTGCCTCCTATCCAAACAATATCTCCCTCCATCGATCCATCCATCCTTTTACCAATATTTGGTTCTCCCTTGTCATTGGTTCCAATCCACTATCCTATATCCACCAATCCACCCCATCCTATCCAATTATATTTTTAATTCAATTCTATCTCATCCAACAATACTCTCGATCTCTTCCAATTCAATCATTAATCCCATCCCCAATCCAATCCTACTCAATCATCCATCCCCCTTTTCATCCTATCTAATCATTTATCCTTCTTCCATCCTATCCAATCTATCAAACTAGGATTTTCTCATCTACCTGAGCTTACACTGACTTGTGCCTAATCCAAACACCCATCCATACCGTGCTAATCAAATCCAAGTAACAATCCTCTCATTCTGCAGACCTTGCACATCCAACTTGCCTTTTGCCAATCATCAACCTGTATCCATATCCATCACCTGCCCATCGAGATGCATCCTTCCCTAGTCTGACAGTTTATCCAAATCCATGTCCTACTCTTGGCAAGAGATGTCATTTGGTCATGTGCATGTTGTTTTCATGCTTAAGCTTTTCGCTTTAATTTTCATCTTGTGTCCCAGGACTATACTTGCTCATGACTGCCCTGATCACCCTATATCTTGGTATGTCTTAGCTGGTGTATAACGGGGCATAGTTTTCATGGCATGGTGTGTTTGAAGGTTTTCCTTGTACGAACCAGTAACCTCGCATTATTGTTTATCAACACTTGCATGATTGTGTGCAAGACATACATGTTTGACTGAGAGTCAGTCCACGCCTCGGATCTTCATATTATCCTGGTTCTTATAATCACTGGTGCCAACTATCCATGGCAATATCAAACCTAGGTTTTCTCTCTATATTTTCTCAACAATAAATCCCATCCATTTATCATTTTTTATCTCATTTCATTCACAAGACTCTAATCCATTCATTTCTCCTTCCCTCTTCATCACTCTCAATCTTTTATCACCTCATCTTCTCATCCTTTTTGAGAGCACGCCTGTGTTCTTTTCCCATATGTCCTCTCAAGGGGGCATACAACTACTTCCTCATCATCCTTCTCGTCATTCTTCCTCATCTTATGACTGGGGCATCATGCTACAAGTCCTTATCATTTTTCTTCTTTGATATAACATCGCTTCATGATGCTATATCAAAAAGGGGCAAATTGTAGACTCCTAAAATTAATTAATTCAATATTTAATCAATTTAAGCCTGACAACATAATAAAATGATTTAATTTTGTTATCCTTATTCCTCTCAGTGTTAATTAAATCTAATTTAATTAATCCTGTCACTATTTTCCATTAATTAATTTATCAAATAAATTGATTATTTCCCCATTCTTCCAAAGTCACCTCAATATTTATTTCCTCTAAACCCACTCAGTTAATTAATTTTAATTAATTAACCTTGTCATGTGATTCCTATAAATCACTTTTCCTAATCCCACTTAGCCTAATCAATTCTTCTAGAATCTCTCATAATCCTACTTATCATTATTCTCCAATTTTAAATTCCCCCTCATGTCACATAAACATTGAGCCTCTCAAAGAAATTCAAATTTCTTTGAATCCCCCTATGCATCCTCATTTTAAAATTTCAAATTCCTTTCCCCCCTTTTCCCAAGGAATTTTATATTCTTTTTTATTCCTTCAATGTATCCTTGATCCATGTCCACTACCTCAAACCAATCCTAGCCCTTCATGATCAAATCAATCTTGGTCCTCCATTGGCCTCCTCCAATCTATATATTGGAGGATCATTTCCTCACCAAAGAACAACATCATTCTTCTAACCTTATGCTGCCCATTTCTCTTCTATCTTCTTCCTATCATACCATCATAATGCCCTCATAATCCTTCAATTTTCTAATCTAAATCTATCCAAATCCATCATAATCCAAAATTCAAATCCATATCCAATCAATAACTCAATCTTGTTGAGAACTTGAGAGAAATCCACAATCCACAACAATCAAAAGAGCACATCAAGTGGAGAAATCAAAGGGGCACCTTCACTTCATCAAGCTCAATCTAAGGAACAAGTGGAATCTTGCAAAGGTATAATTGTGTTTTGGTTAAGTTTATTTGAATGTTTGTCTTTATTTGTTTTTTAACTAACCATTTACCATTGTGCTATCTTTCCCTCATGTTCAGGAGGACATGGCCAAGGTGCCTTATGCAAGTGTTTTTGGTAGTTTGATGTATGCAATGGTCTGTACTAGGCCAGATATAGCCCAAGTAGTGGGAGTACTAAGTCGGTTTATGGTAAATCAAGGACGAGTGCATTAGGATGCTATGAAAAAAAGTGTTTAGATACCTGAGAGATACATCTTAATATGTTATGTGTTACCATGGGAATTTGGTTGGATCACGGAGGACTATCAACATTAAAGGATACGTGGATTCTGATTGGGTAGGGGACATTGACAGTAGAATATCCACCAGTGGATATGTATTCATATTAAATGGTGGTGCAATCAATTGAATGAGAAAGTGGCAAGCTATAGTCACTTTGTCCACTACAGAGGTAGAGTACATGGCAGAAACTCATGCCTATCAAGAGACTATTTGGCTTAAGTGTTTGTGTTTTGATGTTGGGTTTAATGCAGGGAAGATTTATATCTGTTGTGACAGCCACACTACCATTTGTTTGGCAAAAAATCCCACTTTTCATGCCAGGATGAAACACATTGATGTGCAGTATCATTTTGTTTGTAACATGGTGGAAGATGGAAAGGTTAATCTCGAAAAGGTGGACACTCTGAAGAATGTTGCAGATGCATTGACAAATTGTATGAGTACAGCTAAGTTCAAATGGTCTTCTAATTCTATGGTCCTTGGAACCCATGATACTCAATAGTCTCTAAGTGTTCTAGAGGTACTAGTAAATTCTTCATCAAGTGGGAGAATGTTAAGGAAGTATGCCTCAATCTTACTGGTTGAAACCTCTCATAAAATACTATTTTAAAAAATTTCAGTGTGACCTATTCAATGTCTTGGCGAAGTCAAGCAGAGCAATGATTTTGGTATAACATCTAGGTTCGGTAAGACTCTTCAAGCAATTCACAGAAGTCACTCATCTTACCAATTTTGTCGAGACAATTGTCAGGTCTTGGCGACATCAAGAAGTTTAGTGTGACATTGGCTTTCAATAAGATGTTTCTAACACATAGTAGAAGTCACATCTAATGGTGATAATGGTTTCAGTGAGATGTTGCTGAAGTCTTGGTGATGAGTAGTCTCTTCGGTGTGACCTTGGCATTCGCTATGACATGATTAATCCGATAGTCAAAGTTCCTTTCCTTGGCGATAAGACCATTATTGGTACAACTTTATTATGTCTTGGAAATGGCAGGGATGTCAGTGTGACATGAGAGTTTGGTAAGATACTCCATGCTAGTAGCCGAAGTCTTTCCTCTTTCGGATATTGATAAGATAAGCGATGGGTCTTGGAAAATTAAAGGAGTTCGATGTGACATTTCAGTTTGCTAAGACTCTTCAAGCTGGTAGTCAAAGTTATGTTCTTTTGTCGATAAGACCATGTCGTTGAGATGTTGTTTAGTCTTGGCGATAAGCTATTGTATTTGGTGTGGCTTAAGGGTTCGATAAGAATTTTCAAGAAGGATGTTGAAGACATACTTCTGGTCAAAAAGCCAACATTTATAAGACTTGGAATTGTCTTGGCGATGTGTTGTGGATTTTAGTGTGATATTGGAGTTCGCTAAGAGAGTTTTAAGACATTGCCGAGGTGAGGAACTCTTGTTGATAAGCCATGAGATTGGTGGGATTACGATGGACTTGTGTTGACATGTTGAGTTCACTATCGATGGTTCATCCCAGCTAGAGCTTTAGGAGTTCATTGTGAATTCTCTATGACTCTTCATCAACGGTTGGAAGCAATGGAAATTGAAATGAACTGTCTTTTAAAAGAGATATAAATATATGGAAAATAGTTGTGAGGAAGATAATGGTTGATTGATGATTGATTGGTGATTCTACTGGATGTTGAATTGTAGACCGATTGTGAATGTAATCTTCTTTATTATTGCTTAAATAGAAACCAGATCAGGGCATGAAATCTGTAACTTGTATGTAAATTGTTTTTACTATAATATAAGAGATATTGCTTTGATGTGTGGGTTTTTTACTCATAAGGTTTTTCCCACATGAAATCTAGTGTACTCTCTGTAAATATGAATTTTTTCGTTTTGCTCTGTTTTCTTGCATTGTGTATCTTGATGACTGTAGTTTGAAATTAAAAGTAATCCTGGCTTCTCTCCTTTGAGAAATTGACATTCTGGAAGGATTTTCAGCACTATGCTTTCCTTACATTTTCCACATCCCTTGTCAATGATCTCAAGCTGGGTTAAAGTGGAAGCGACATTGTAGGTGTCATTTGTTGGTGGCAAAGTGGGTGTGCTAAGTGGGCAATGGTAGGGATGTTTTCCTTCAAGAAGTTTATAATATTGAAAAGGTTGTGGATCAGTTGGGATAGTGATTTCCCAACCATTGTATGGAAAATTCAAGCATTGATTGTAAACAGAGGGATTGACTTGGATGGAATGGATCCATGGTCAGCCAAGGAGAATATTGTATGGGAGATCAAGGTCCAAAACCTGACATGTAGTCTCAACTATTATTGAGACCACTTGAAGGGGCAGTGTGATTGTACCTTTGGAGACTCGCTCAGTATCATCGTATCCTTTTATTTTAATTTTACTAGAGGGTTCAACCAAATATTCAGAGAATCTCAATTGTTTCATTAATTTGTATGTACATAGGTTTAACCTAGATCCACCATCTATATGGACTTGATTGATTTTATGTTTATGTACAATAGATTCAATGTGGAGGGGTTTTTTATGTGAAGCATCAATGGATGGAGAATATTTGGAGGTAAATACAAGGTGATGTTGCACAGCAAGATTACCTATCAAGGCTTGGAACTGTGAAGCATTGATATCACCAAGTACATGTGACTCTAGCAAGGCCTTTTCAAGAATTTCCTTATAGACAGGCCAGGTCTTGAGAAGCTCAAGGATGGATATATATATAGGCATCTTACCAAGATGATCAATAATGTTATAGAAATTGGAAGATGACATGGAAGCTAGAGGTGAAAGAGGAGGAACTCCTTGAATGGTGATTCTACCTTAATAGGGGGTGGCATTTCAATCATTTGGAGGTGATGGATTTGAAGGTGAAACACCTTGGATGACTATTTTTTCTTGGGTTGTTCTATTGGATACTGAGGAGGAGGGGATCCATAAATGGTTACCCTTTTCCTATGATGTGTAGATGTGGGATTAGCTCCTTGGATGGTTAT
Source organism: Cryptomeria japonica (assembly GCF_030272615.1). Lineage (NCBI taxonomy): Eukaryota > Viridiplantae > Streptophyta > Pinopsida > Cupressales > Cupressaceae > Cryptomeria > Cryptomeria japonica. The sequence continues at coordinate 452,471,775 of NC_081415.1, forward strand.
GGTATTGATATAACTTTCGTAGGTTCAATGAATCCTACCAGGGAGTTGAATCTAGTGGTGTTGTTGGTATAGTCATAATGAACGACGTGAGATGTTGAACCTTTGTTCTTGCCATGCTTAGGAAAGGAGTCCCAATACTTTTTGAGCCTATCATTGGAGTTGTTGTGTTTTACAACTACAACCTCAACATCACCCTTGTCGATAAGGTCTTGAATATAATTCTTAAGTTTTATTCATTTTCTTGTGTCATGACCTTGGACGTGATGGTAGTCACAATATTCATTTTCATTATATCATCAGGGTTTGGGTTGGTTGGGTTCATACGAATGTGTCATGGGAAAGACCATAACACCACCCTTGACAAGCTTCTGGAAAACAATCTCAATAGGTTCGGCAAGCAGAGTGTACTCTTGTTGAGGTTGGTTTTTGTGCGATAGGATGATCAACTAGAAACGGATATGTAGTTGTGAGGTTTGGATGGGTTTTGGGAATTAGATTGGTTATTAGATAGGTTATTGGTAGTGGTTGGTTTGGTTGGTATGGTCATAGTTTGGACACAGTTGGCATCGGTTACTCCATCATTAACAACATATTTTTTTACCAATACTTAGGCTTGTCATGAGATGACGATCCCTGAAAAATCTTTTTGGTAGGGTTTTACGGCAACTTATTCAAAGAGAATTCTCTCTAAAGCTAGACCTTTTTAATGACTTCCTCAAAGGTCTCAAGACAATGACAACTAAAGTGATAGGACATTTCAAGTACAAGGTTGCACTAAAACAACTCAACTTGAAATGACTTAGGTATCTCCCAAGGGAATTTTCTAATGAGATTCTACCACCTTTACAAAAAGTTGGTGAAATTTTGTCCATTACATTAATTTGTGTTACATAGATCGACCATGAAAGTGTCATTCTCAATGTTATGTTCATAATGAGTTACAAATTTTTCGACAAGGTTATGGAATGACTTGATGGAACCATGGGGTAAGGCCAAGAACCAAGCAAGGGCAGGTCCACTTAGACTTTTTGGGAAAATCCTTCGCAAGTAGAAATCACTATAGGAGACCTCTTGACGAGCGATATAGAATTCCCTTATGTGTTTCATATGATCCCCTTTGCCCTTATACTTGTCAAAATTTGGGATCTCAAATCTAGGTGAATAGGGGGCCACTAAGATTGATGGATCAAAAGGACACGGACATATTTCCTCAAATGTATAGGATTTCTCTTGTGTCCCTTCATTTAAGTTCTTGATCAAATCTTTCATCTCCCGAATTTCCTTTACAAGGTCAGGTGGTTGAATCTGGACATTAGGGAACCATTGACCTAAGTTAGATGTTGGTATATAAGTGGACATAGTTAGAATACCACCAACAATGTATTGATAGGAAGAAATGGGCACTTTGGAAGTGATCAGAGGATGCAATGTATGTATCACACTAATAGGTGGTAGACTAACGTTGATGTAGTTAGTGGAATTGTGAAAGGGTTCAGAGGTTCTTAGTGGTTGAGAAGAAGGATTGGAAGTGCTAGCAGGTGTAGAAGTGGTGGGTTGTTGATTGAGGACGAAGTCAAGGAGAGGTTGATCAACGAAGTTATTTTCCATGGGAGTGTCAAGGATGTACCTATCAAACTTCGGAGGTAATCCATCCCCTTGTTTTATAAGCCCAGTTAGGAAAGTGCTAGGATCAATCTTGATAAGTTTTCCATCATTTCTCTATTATTTTAAATCATCCAAGAAGGTTTGCAAGTGCAATGAATGCTCAAGTTGGTCAAAAAAGATTTCCTCTTCTTGATTTTCAGGCTAAAGATAGGAGTTAGGATCAAGAAGCTCATCTCTTTCGATAGCCATATTTTTCTTGTGTGTGTGTGTGTAGACCATACAAGGGTAACCTCAAAATGGTAAAAATAGACAAGAATTAGAATGTTATGGATATGGTAATGTTGAGGGGATAGGGGGGAATATGAAGTGATGATAGGGGTTTGGACTTATTACTTGGATTTGATGATCAAAATATTTGGTCCTTAGAGTAAGATTTGGATTGGATTGGATAGAACCTTGGTCCTTAGATTAGGATTAAGTTATATTGGAATGGGAATGTAGGCATTAATGGTGTGGTCTAAGAGCAAGGTAACAACCAAGATAGGTTAAATCTAGATCTTTTTATTAGGATTTGATTTGGATTAAGTCTTCTCCAACTTAGGATAAGCTAAGTTCCTAAGAAATATTAGACAAGGATGAGGGTTTGGATCAACCCAAATGATTAAGGATAATTAAGAAAAGTAATTGAGATAGATAGTTCATCAAGAACTATACCAATTAGGGATCAATGAAGGATGAAAAGATATAAATCAGACCTTACAAGGTTCTAACCTTGGTTTAGGGATCATAGATTGTGGGATGTAGTTTGGATGAAGAATTGATTTTAATTAATGTACTAAATCCTCAAAGGATCAAGATGGATGATTGTGGAAGATTGGATTGTCAATGGAAGAATGGCAAAGGATGTAGGTTAATTAAGATGACAAAAGGCACTTGTATGATATCATTGGTTGAGTAATGCTAGACAAGGGAATGCAACCACTCATATTGATTTGTTGGGGTAATGCAGTTCTTTGTTCAAAGGCTTGTTTTCTTAAGTGATTTTGATCAAATTGATTGGTAAAGTCATGAGGGTAATCATGAAAACAATATAGGAAGACCTAATGTTTTAGTAAGAGTTTGTGATTCTTGTATAGAAAGCTTCTTCTCTTTAGGATCCTCTTTACATTGAGCTTATTTTTCTTGACTTGATAGTAAATTGACTTTTTGATATGTTTGAGTAGCTTAAGAATATGGCGCATTGATATTTTGAGGAAACTGAGTGCGAATATGGATTAGGCAAAGGCAATGAAATTAAGGAGCAGATGATGTACAGTCGGAGATAATGTTTATTAGTCAAAATGGAGATGAAGTTTTATGGACAGAGATGGTAAACTGGAAGCACAAACAATGAAAGATAGCTTTGATAGGGTCTTGGGAAATTTTGATTGATATTTAGAAAATTCTAGTCAAATTTGGAATTGTCTTCTTGGCAAGAGATGTCAAACATTGTTACACATTGGCCAAGTTTGATGCTTGAAGCAAGTGTGAGATAATGGAGAGCCTAGATTAGCTTAATTTTAACATTACAGGTTTCCACATTTTAAGACACTTGTAAGCATGTATGACCTAGGCTAGAAAGAGGCTACTACTTGCAAAGGCCCTTCGCTATAAATAGAAATGTTGAACACAATGTACCACTGAGAGGGGGGTGAATCAATGGTTCCTAAATTCTTTTCCTTTTTACAACAACCTTAGAATACGGTTTATCACCCTAAGCACTAAACAATAAAACCAATAAGACAAATATGGATATCAAAAGAGACAAATACACAAATACAACCCACAATACCAGATGTATGAGGAAAAGCCAATATGGAAAAAACCTCATTGAGAGATGTTGTTGGAGTCTACTGCTCCAATCCATCCTTGCAAGTGAAACAATGAATTACAAAGATTTAGGGCACCAACCCAATGATTTAGGGCACCAACCCCTGCACCAAGATCCAACTTGGTGATGTACAATGAAATACAATTTTGATACAGTTATAGCATCTAGTTGCAAATGAGCTCTGCAATACTTGATCAATAGATTTATGTCAGTTAACAACCTTCTCTTCTTCATTGGATCTCACATTGCCGATTATCAAATTACTCTCTCTAATTCTTGGCCTCTCTTCTTTCTCTCTTAGCCTCACAACACACTATGTCACACTCGAATACCTTCTTGATCAATCACACCTCACCAATTATCTTAACTGTTAGACCTACAATATTTTACCAGTTCCTTTGTCTCTGTCGATTAAACCCTCTCACTGGTTTTCCTGCTAACTCACTCTGCAACTTTCTTAGAATAAATTCTAAGGAAGATGATCTTTTTCCTTGCTCAAACTCTCTTCACTCTCCTTCTTCACATCAAGCATCAAATTATTTATGCCTCAAGCTCACATATTTATCATCTAAGGTTCTCACCAAAAATCGCACTCAAACAGTGTCATGTTAGGTTTTTCCTTCACCAACTTGATCCATATTGGATTTGATTCGATCTGCTTTACTAGGGAGATGATCTTCATGTCATTGATCAGCACCACCCACACCTCACATTCCAATGTGCATTTTTTTTAAATAGGAGGTCTGCACCATGCTTTTTCTGCATTTCTCTGTCATATGCCATTAATGGATCAGTTGTTTCCTTCAGTAAACGGGTACGAAGATCAAATATTCTTGCATGATAAGTTCAATCGCATGCCATCTTGTCTTCCTCAAGCCGCAATCTTTTGGCATCCTCCATGACTTGCAGTTTGTTCATAAAAGTCGACTTGCTTATTGACAGTTACATCAATGCACACTTCATCAACCTATACTTTATCACCACCTGGTTTCCAGTTGTCATGTTTGTCGACATCCACCTCTGCTTGGTTTTCTATTTCAATTTGACATTCTTCGTTAACCAAGATTGACTACTAGTTCAATTCACCTTACCGATATAACCAACAAACTGAACAGTTACTCTTACCAACAGTACATCCTCCTAACAATTCATCTTGCCTTCTGGTATGTCTTCATGACATTCTTTTTGTTCTGCTCACCGAGTGTTGTTGTGATTCATATAACATTCTGCCTCTTCATCACAAACAAACATCCAACCTTCATACCAGTTTATGCCTTACCGGTAAGCCTGCCTTACCGACAGATGACACAATTCATGTGTTTTGGTAACCTTCCTTTTGTCTGCTTACTCACACATGGATTGACATCATATGTCTTACATTTCTTATACTGGTCACCACTTCTTACACACCTATGACCATGCCAAACCAGTTGACATCAATGACAACTAAATGCCAATAATGCCAACAATCTCCCCCTTTGGCATTGATGTCAACTTACTGCAAGACTTCATACCGGTAAATTTCTCCCCCTTTAACAGAATGACAAAGGGTACTGTATTCTCCCTCTTTGATTTATACCTATCTCCCTCTTAGACTGATACCAATGATTACAGTCGTTACTAAGACATACAACCTTGAACTTTCCCTATGTGGTTCAAGAGTTATAGATGTTTCTATGAATTCCCCCTTAACCATGTAATTCTTTACTAACATAAGTGCATAAGGCAGGTGACACAACTCCCAACTTGTGTCTTAAGTACTCAAAAGTGTTTACCGGTAATGGTTTGGTGAAAATGTCTGCCACTTGTTCTCCTGTAGGGACATAGTCCATCTTTACTTCATGTCCTTCAACCTTCTCTCTGAGGAAATGATACTTGATGGCTATATGATTTGTCCTGGAATGCATCACAGGATTTTTTGATATGTTGATGGCACTTGACTTATCACACCAAATGAGAATACGATCAGTGATGTCCACCTGTATGTCCTTGAGGGTTTACTTCATCTAAAGTACCTAAGAGCAGCATGTAGCAGCAACAATGTATTCTGCTTCTGCAGTTGATAGGGAGACCGAATCCTGCTTCTTGCTATGCCATGAGACCAACCAATCACCTAGGAAGAATGCACCACAATTTGTGCTCTTCCAATCATCAATGCGACTTGCCCAATCAACATCAGTACATGCTTCCAAGAGTAATTCCCCTTGTTTAGGGTACTACAATCCATAACTGAGTGTTCCTTGTAGGTATCTAAAAATTTTGCTTATGACATTCATATGTGATTGCTTAGGTGCATCTTGAAATTTGGCCACCATGCACACTATTTGCACTATATCCGGTCTAGAAGTAGTAAGATACAATAGGTTGCCTATCATGGATCTATAAAATGTCTAATCCACCATCGGTGATTCATCATTCTTGCTTAATTTTCTTTCGGTCACCATGGGGTTATTTACCGGTTTGTAATCCTCCATTTGAAATTTCATCAACATGTCCTTTACATACTTAGTTTGTGAGATAAAGATTCCCTTATATTTTTGTGATATATGCAAACCAAGGAAGTATGTTGATTCTCCAAGCATTGACATCTCAAATTCTAACTACATCTGATTAGCAAATTCTTTGCAAAGGGTGTCCTTATTGCCTCCAAAAATAATGTCATCTACATACACAACCAAAATGATCATGTGGTTTCCATCTTTCTTTATGTATAAATTGTTGTCAGCACTCCCCTTTTTGAATCCTTGTTCTTTCAGGTATTGATCTAGCCTTGAATACCATGCTCTAGGAGCTTGCTTTAAACCATACGGGGCTTTCTTCAACCGGCACACAAAGGTTTCATAATCATATAGCAGAAACCCTTCCAGTTGCTCCATGTACACTTCTTCTTCCAAATTCCCATTTAGGAAGGTATATTTTACATCCATTTGATATACTTTATAACCCTTGTAGGCAGAAAAGGCTAGAAACATTCTACTTGCTTCTAATCTAGCTACCGGTGCAAATGTTTCTTCAAAATCAATGCCCTCTACTTGAGAGTAACCTTTTCACACAAGTCTATCTTTATGCCTAACAATTTTACCTTCTTCATTCATCTTATTTTGGTAGACCCATTTGGTGCCAATGATGTTCTTGTCTTCTAGTCTAGAGACTAATTCCCAAGACCTATTCTTCTCAATCTATTGTAGTTTTTCTTCCATGGCATCCATCCATTCCTATCTTTTATTGGCCTCACTGAATGTTTTAGGTTCTACTTTAGTCATGAGGTAGAAGTTGACTTGTTCATCATTCCGGGCAAGTCTTCTCCTAGTCTGCACACCATCACTTTTATACCTATAATTTACTCTTCTGGGTGGTTCACCTACACATACTGGTTAGGAGCCTTTTTGGATGCTTCTTCTGGTTCATTGTCTGACTAAGCTTCCTCACCTTCATCACCAGAATCATCATACCAGTTTACCTATGTTTGACTTCCTTTGTGCATATCCTCATCAACTCTTACATGCACACTCTCAATGACTCTTCTTAGTCTTTTGTTGTAGCATTTATAGGCCTTGTTGTTTGATGAGTAACCAAGGAAGATTCCTTTATCACTCCTGGAATCAAAACTGCCTAGACCATCCATATCTCTCTTGATAAAATACTTGCTTCCAAATACCTTGAAGTATTTGACTGATGGTTTATGGTCATGCCACAACTCATAAGGTGTCATTTTGTTGTTTATTCTTAGTTGAACCCAGTTCAAGGTATATGCAACAGTATGAACCACTTCCTTCTAATATATGTCTAGCAGACTAGCCTCATTTAACATGGTGTTGGCCATCTCCTTGACTATCTAGTTCTTCCTTTCTACCACACCATTTTGTTGTGGTGTCCTAGTGGCTGAGTATTGCCTTCTAATTCCATGTCTTTCATAGTAATCTTCAAACTCATTTGATGTGAACTCTCCACCCCGGTTTGATCTTAGACATTTTAGTTTGCACCCACTTTCTTTCTCCACCATCTTCCTAAAGATCTTGAATCTATCAAATGCTTGTGATTTATCTTGCAGGAAAGTGACCCATGTCATTCTTGAATAGCCATCAATGAAGAGCATAAAATATCTTTCATCGGCAAGAGCTCTTGTCCTAATTGGACCAAACAGATCTGTATGTACAATTTCAAGTGGTCTCGAGGTGTTGTGTTCTTTTGTTCTAAAGCTCACCTTAGTCTGCTTTCCTTTCACACATTCATCACAAAATGTGCTTACCGGTTTGATGATGGGTGGAATATTTCTTACACACCCCTTTTTCCTTACCGCAACCAAGTTATCAAAGTTTATGTGGCCTAATCTTTTGTGCCACAACCATCTTTCATCCACTTGTCCCAACATACATTGGGACTCAAAACATTCTTTCAGATTGTATACATTACCATATGACCTCTTTCCTTTGGCTACAGTCTGATCGGTACCATCTTTCTTTATCTGGCAATCGGTAGAATAAAAAGTGAATTTGTAACCTTTGTCACACATCTAACTCACACTCAACGGGTTGTTCTTTAGGCCTTCAACATAATACACATCATGTGCCTTCAGTTTTCCATCAATATTTAGAGTACCTTTTCCCTTAATTTTGATGGATGAGTTGTCTTTGAATCCTACTGAACCACCATTCCAATCTTCAAGCTTGATAAATTTATTTTTATCACCACTCATGTGATTGGAATAGCCACTATCTACAACCCATAGATTTTTCCTTTCAGCATGTAAGGTAGTCTACACTATCAGACTTGATTTTGCTTTGTCCTTTTCTTTCTCAACCCATACCGGTTTGGTTTCCTTCTTCTTATCAGCTGCTATTTTATGCTTCAATTTAAATATCAGTTCTTGATCAAGATCTATCCTCTTCTGCTTGATTTTCATGTTTTTATAAAACTTTGTTATATGTCCAAACTCTTGATAGTTATAGCATTTCACATTTTCATTTAAAGATGAATCTTTGAAACTATTGTAGGACATTGGTTTATTCTTCCTACATTCAAAACTTCTATGACCAAATCCATTGCACTAATAACAGACAACATTCATATCCCAAAGTGCATTAAATGGATTTCTACTTTCATAACTCATAGTGGGCTTATTGGTTAATCTGCAATCAGCTATTCTATGTCAAAATTTGTTACACTGGTAACAATAACCATGAAATTTTGGAACATACCAGTTAAGTTGCCTTGGTCCTGCAAACGACTACCTCACCAGGGGTCTTCCTTTCATGCTGTTGACTTTGTTGAATCCTTCATGATCAACTCTTGCATTTCTCCTTGGATTTTCATGTCGATACATTAAGTGTGGCCTCTGGTTTATTGATTATGTATACCAGTTTGTGTGGCGGTTTCTAACAGCATCTGCATATGTCTTCTTACTGGTATCCTTACTTACCGTGAATGTCTTATTCTCTTCACCTTCATTTGAAGAAGTGAACGGTATCTCCTTACTGGATGTGTCTCTATTGTTTGAACTTTTTCCTTCTTCAAATCCTAAGCCACTGATATCTTTAGATGGCTTATGTTTTCTCAACATCTTGTTTAAGGCTTTGATGCTACCTTCATATTTGCTTCTCACTTTCATTTATTCCTTACTTTTTTCAAGCTCCTTTCTGACCTTCACTATTTCAACTTCCAGATCTTGATGCTCCTTTTTCTTCTTCATCAAATCAGAGGATGTAACTTCACATATCCTCTTGGCTTCTTCCAGCTGGAGTTTCAAGTCAGATATAACTTGATTGGACTCATCCAAGGATTGCTTCAAGAGACCTTGTTCATCTACTGCAGAAAGCTTTAACTTCATGAGTTCTCTTCTTGTTGTACTCAGCTCCTCAAGAGCACTTATGAGCTCACCTTCTAGATCCACTTCGGCCTCAATGTCTTCTTCTTCCTCCTCTTCACCAATCGATTCATCAAGTGCCATAAAGGGATTAACTTGTCTGTCATTCTCATGGTAGTCATCTTCAGATGCACTTTCTTCGTCTGTGGCATCCTCAATAGTATATAGGTTGTTCTACTTCCGGTAGCCTCTTCTTCCTTGATGGTAGACATTTCTTTCTTTTTCTTTACCAATAGATCTATTAGAACTTCTGACTCATCTCCACCAGTTTCATTATAAGGAAATTTTGCAACAAAGTGTCCAACTTTACCACAGTTGAAACATTTGAGTGGTAACTTTCTTTTATACTTGTTGGATCCTCTTTTGAGCTTTCTAGCAAAGTTTTCTAGTTTTGTATCTGAGTCTTCACTGGATCCTTTATGAGCAACCTCTTCTTTGCCCTTCTTGATGGATTTGAACGCTTCCTCTTTCCTTGAGGATACATCACTTGTTGTTCTCATTTCATAGGATGTTAGTGAGCCAAATAGCTCATCCATTGTGAAGATCTTCAGATCCTTGGCTTCTTCTATGGCATAAACCTTAGTATCATACTTAGGTGTGAGAGATCTAAGTACCTTCTTGACAAGAATCTCATCTGCAATTTCTTCTCCAAGTCCTCTGATGGTGTTCATAGTTTTATCTAATCTATGAAGGTAGTCTGCAATCTTTTCTTTGTCCTTCATCTTAATGCCTTCAAGTTGACCCCTTAGTGCTTGCAGCTTGGCCTCATTGACTTTTTCATCTCCTTCAAATAACCTCTGCATTTTATCCCAAGTCTCCTTGGCTAATGCACAGTGCATGACCTTGACAAACTCATTATCAGATAGTCCGCTTAAGATAGCATGTTTAGCCTTTGCATTATTCTCGTACTCCCTCTTGGCATCCAAATCAGTGGGAGGAACACTAGGGACATTATACCCATTCTTGACAGACATCCATAAATCAAAACCAATGGAGGAAATATAGGTCTCCATTATTCTACTCCAAAAGGCATAGTTAGATCCATCAAACATGGGGGCTTTAGAGGAGGTAGACTCATTTGAGGAACACTAGGGACATTATACCCATTCTTGACAGACATCCACAAATCAAAACCAATGGAGGAAATATAGGTCTCCATTCTTCTACTCCATAAGGCATAGTTAGATCCATCAAACATGGGAGCTTTAGAGGAGGCAGACTCATTTCTTTCCATTGTGTTATGTTAGCCCCAATTTTAAACTAGTCAAAATTTGAACTTTTGAATTAAATTTATCACTTGGCTAGTCAAATACCTATGTTTCTTAAGAATTTTCAAGATTGGTTGTCATATGGTTTCTTTCAAAAGGACTTCATTGAGTCCAAGTTGATGGTTGTTATATGTCGATAAGTTAGTGCATAATGCTAAATTATCAATGCAATGAGATTCTCCAAATACTATTGGCACCAAAAGTGTTATCGGAAAGTTTGTGTGCTTTCATAAGTTGTCGAACTTGTGAGACTCACCGAATGAGAAGGGATTGTTATTTTTCACAGACGGGTGAAATCACCATCAGCAAGTTGTGGTACTTGTGCAAATCATCGATGAGGAGGTTGACAAGTGATTCTTAAAATGCAAAGAGTGATGTGAATGTTATCGTTGCTTTCGGCTTGTTTTGAAAGTTCTCCAAGAAGCTGATTGAAAAAGTTAGTTATCATAACTAACTTGAGTGAACCACAAAATCAGTTTGTTGAAAGAAATAAACTTTTGAACAAATGCAATCAACAAGGATATAGCCGATTTTTGCATCTTTTAGTGGAATGCTTCGAACTAATGTCACCTCATGGAATGTTTGTTAGAGCGCTTCAAAAGAGATGTAATCTCATGGCATTGTAAAGACTTCAAGGTTCACACAGAATAGATTTGTTGAAAAGGCTTTAGAAATTTTTAAGCAAACTGTGCCAAAGTTCTCCATGTCTACGCAGAATGGGTGTTCTTGAATAGGTTATGGACATGCATCAAAGCAACGACGACAAGGATATCAGTTTTGGCTCATTGCATATTCTTGTAAAATGACTAATCATAGTCAAAACACTAGAATCATTTGACAAGAACGAGTTAAAGAATGTCATCTTACAAAATGAGATGATGATTACAATTTGTAGTAAATTAATTCATTGAATTAATTCCAGAAACATTCAAATTGATGCAAATCATGGCTATATCAATTTGGAGTTTTCGACCTTTCCCAATGTTCCCCCCAGCCATATTGATATGCATGCAAGATGGGCAATCACAGACATGGGACATGAACTATTCCACACAATGCCTTAAAGGAAATGTCTCCTCATAGACCGCCATGATTTCAATATATTCACAAAATATATGTGTTGAAAAGACTTTAGAAACTTTCAAAACAATTTCACTTGGCAAGAATAAATATCTATTTCGAAATCTTTCAGTGTTCTCCAAGTTTTTGTAAGAGATGGAGTTTGGGAAATAGTAAATGAATGCCTCAAATTGATGTCATCTAATGGAATGCAATGATCGTCGCTATGCACCAAATATATTCTTTGAAAAATCTTTAAAAACTTTCAAGCAAATACAAATGGCAGGTGTGAGCCAAAATTCTCCCACCTTTGCCAGCACCCAGCCATGTCAATCTGGGAAATTTTGAGATAGTATACAAACATTCATCAAAGCAATGCTATCTAATAGAATGCAATGATTGTAAGGAAATGCACAAATGGATTTTTTGAAAAGGAAAAAGAAACTTTCAGCAAATGTCTTTGTAGGTGTAAAGACAATTTCCACAGGTGAATTTCTCAAACTTTTGCCATCGTCCTCCTGGTCGTGCCAAAATGGAGCTTAGAAACAATAATGGCTCGAAGTAATATCATCACAAGGAATGGAATGATATGGTTGTGGAATGTACAAAAAATAGATATGTTGATAAAACTTAAGAAACTTCAAGCAAATGCAACTGTCGACTATGAAGCCTGAACCTTTGCCAAAAAATTCTTTGTCTAAAATAATATGTGAACTCTAGGATAGGTTATTGACATGCATCAAAACATAATGCATGGGGAGATCTTGTTAGATATTATGGTTGTAGAATCCAAAGCATGGAAAGGTGTATTAAATGTTTGACATGGAGGCCACCCCGACAAATCCAACATCAATTTCTTACTTCAATGTAATGGGTTTCAAATTGTCTTTTCAAAAAGTGACTTATGTCACTTATTATAATTAAAGTTAGCCTTTTTGAATTTAAATTTGTAAAAGTTAGGTAAGTCCTAACTTATCTTCAAAAAGGTAGTTATTCTAAGCATTGGCTGGGTAGTTATCCTAAGTAGTTAGGCCAAGTGGTTACTCAGGTGGTTATTCAAGGTAGTTATGAGGTAGTTATTCTCTCTAGCCTATATATACAAGGCTTTTGCATTGTAAAAGGGACTCTTACAGAAGGGGAGATGTTGGAGAACTTTTGGATTTTACATTTTGTACTCAAAGCTTTTGAACTTGTATACTTTCAAAAGAATAATCAAGAATGCATTTAATTTGTGCCTCTTGAATGTACTTCTCAATTATTGTTATCAATTTCTTGTATGTTAAATTGACAATTCATTTATGTACTTGTGCAATCTATTGATCTACTGTTAAAATGATATATGTATATGATGAAACACAATCATACCTTGGTATCTTGGTTTGAATGTGATAAGATAACATGTTTCCTTGTAGGTTGAGATTTGTTATCCTTCTTTTGTCTTTACATATCAAACATATTTTGTGCTCAAACCCCCTTGTAATAGTTATCAATTGTGGAATCTCAATGTGTATTCGTATGTCTTCCATTGGGGTTTCTGTTATCTACTTTTATTAGTTTTGTGTTTTCCTTCCTTTATGTACTTTCAGGTTAAAAGTACACAAAAATCTCAAATACCCCCATCATATGAGGGAGTTGCCCCTCTCAAACGCAGAGGAAGATTGTGGTTTTACTACAATCTCTCCAACTGTTCGATGATTTGTCACTGCTCTTCAAGCAAACAAGGTCAGTTTTAGATAAACAACCACAATGACAAATCTGTTTACCAATAGATTTTTGACGACTCTGTTGGGGATCAACATACCAGTGTGTTTTGTTCCTTAGAAATTTCAAGGTACCTTCTTCAGAATGAAGCTTGCCGACTCTATCTAAAATATCGAATTCAAAACAATGGTTTGGTACAAAGGAAAGTTGGAAAGTGACAGTGAAAGTGATGATGAAGACTATTTATATTAAAAGAAGCAAGTTCTTGATGAGCCCATGCAAGTTGAATTCTTGAAGAGATTGTATGGTGTCATGCAGTTTACTCCTAATAAGATTCATCCCTCCTTATGTCAAGTGTTGCAAGATATTGAATAAAAGCATGGAAAAGAGATTGGTTTTCATGCTTGTGATCATTTACCTAAATCAACAACAATCAAGAAAGGTGAAGACAAAAGTGATCTTTCTCCTGTACCAGATACTCAACAAAATCAAAGTCTTGATGATCCTGAACAAGTCAACGTCTTGAAGAGTTTCTACAGTGGAAAGAAACTTGATCCTCATAAAATTAATCCTTCTCTACTCCAAACTCTGCAAAAGATAGAGGAAAAAGATGGAAGAGAGAACCAAATTCTTTCTCGTGAATATATTCTTGAATCAACAATGGATAATAATGATGATGCTCATTCTCCTCCACCTATTTCTCAACAAAATCAGATTCTCAATGATTCACATATCAAGTTTTTGAAAAGATTCTATGGAAATAGGAAACTTGATCATGACAAAGTGCATCCTTCTCTACTTCAAACATTGCAAGAGATTGAACAAAAAGATGAGGGAGAGAATTATTTTCTTGATGATGAACACATTCCAGATGAAATGTTTTGTGATCAAAGTTTTTAAAATGACCCACCACAATATGCATGTGTCAAGGAAGAAGAAGCTATATCAGCTCATAAGGATACATGTCAAAAGAAAGTTCAAGATGAAGTGAGTGAGGAAGAAAAATAAGATCTCATCCATGGATGCCATGAGCATTATGAAGATTACCACAAAAAAGATGAAGTATTTCATCAATCTAAAAATAAGGAGCTTGAATAAAAGGTATCAAATGCTTTCCAGGCATGCATGCAGCCCAAGAATGAAGAGAATGGTGAAGAAGAGATGCATAAAGATGAGACTCAAGTAGTCTTTATTCCCAATTGGTTTCTCAATGCTTCAAATGATGACTTTCTTTATGGAGAAGACATTCCTATTATTTCATCTCCAATTAATGGAGGTGACAGTAGCATTGATGATGTCAAAGTTTTAGTAACTTCTGAGCAACCTTTCACTACCATGACTAGTGGAGAGGCAACTACAAGTGAAACTCTATAGATATCTTCTTTTCTTTCAGAATTGGAGACCGTTACTTTTGAAGATATTGATGAACTTCCAGATCAGCCCCAAGTGAAAGAATATGAATCACCAAGCATCCACTATTTATCATAAATGCAATCCGAGTATGAAACTTTCAGATTTCATGAAGAGTTTCATATAGAAGAAATTAGTGATTCAAGAGAATATAGAAGGCTATATGGACATTGTTGAGCAAGTTGAAAGTGAAAGCTATGTAGATGTATCAACCTTGATGGAAGTGAAATCTATGCCTTATGGAGAATTAAAAGTTTACACCAATCTACTTTTTGAATCTTTAGATCAAGAAGACTCACCTATATCAGAGGATAGCTTTGGGAATTGTGCCAATAGTAAAGTGGGGGATTAAGTAATGGATAATATAATGAAGGAGTCTAATAAAGTTATCTCTCATGATTTTTGTACCCTAGATTGGTGCTTGAAAGCTCCAAATGATGATTCCTTCTATGGTGAAAACGTCTACATCATTCCTTTGTTTTCAAATGAATGCTTTTCTATAGAAGCTGACATTCAAGGGAAAGATTCAATACTTATACCAGCTCAAGCTTCTTCACATCTCAAATTATATGAAGGTTGTCCAATTCGTGGCTCAATTTCTTCCAATCCAAACTATTAGAAGGATCTTCAGACAGAGGATATTGATATGCTTGAAAATATTCCAAAAGTTGCCAATAATGTTCAATATGGTACCAATTTGATTCAAGATAGTCACAACACACTATGTCACACTCAGATGCCTTATTGATCAATCACACCTCATCGGTATCTTAACTGTTAGACCTGCAATAGTTTGTCGGTTCCTTTGTCGTTGTCGGTTAAACCCTCCCACCGGTTCGCCTGTTAACTCACTCTGCAACTATCTTAGAATAAATTCTAAAGAAGATGATCTTTTTCCTTGCTCAATCTCTCTTCAATCTCCTTCTTCACATCAAGCATCAAATCATTTATGTCTCAAGATCACATATTTATCATCTAAGGTTGCTACCAAAAACTGCATTCAAAGAGTGTCGTGTTAGGGTTTGCCTTCACCAACTTGATCCATATTGGATTTGATTCGATCTTCTTTTCTAGAGAGATGATCTTAATGTCATCGATCAGCACCACCAATGCCTCGCATTCCAATGTGCATTTTTTTTAAACTGGAGATCTGCACCATGCTTTTCTACATTTCTCTGTCATACGCTATTAATGGCTCGGTTGTTTCTTTCAACAAATGGATACAAAGATCAAATCTTCTTGCAGGATAAGTTCAATCACATGCCAACTTGTCTTCCTCGAGCCGCAATCTTTTGGCATCCTTCATGACTTGCGAGGTCTTCATAAAAGTTGACCTGCTTGCTAACAGTTACGTTGATGCACACTTCATCGACCTATTCTTTATCACCACCTGGCTTCCAGCTATCATGTTTGTCGACATCCACCTCTACTTGGTTTGCTATGTTGGTTTGACATTCTTGGTTGACCAAGATTGACTGTCGGTTTAATTCACCATACCGGTATAACCAACAAAATGAACAGTCACTCTTACCGACAGCACATCCTCCTGACAATTCATCTTGCCTTCTGATATGTCTTCATGCCATTCTTTATGTTTTGCTCACCGGATGTTGTTGTGATTCATATAACATTTTGCCTCTACATCACAAACAAATAGCCAACCTTCATACCAGTTTATACCTTACCGGTAGATGACACAATTCATGTGTGTCGGTAACCTTCTTTCTGTCTGCTTACTCACACATGCATTGACATCATATGTCTTGCATTTGTTATACCAGTCACCACTTCTTACACACTGGTGACCATGATAAACCAATTGACATCAATGACAACTAAATGCCAATAATTCCAACAAGAAATACCTCAGACAAAGTAGACACATAGAGACTTGGTGGCATTGGCTCCCCCACCATAGCATAGGCACACCAAATCTCTTACCCTGAAGGTCCAAAAACCTTTTGACCGGGGAATTTTGTGTCTCACAATGCAGGGTATGGTAAGGGTTAACTTCAGGGTACAATTCACATCTCTTGTATTAGCAAGTATGGGATCTTGGCCAGTACAACAAAAGGTGTCAAGTTAGAATTTAGGGAATGCCAACACCCTATGTGCGCCAAGACAACCGTACTTTGAGTGTGAACTCGTTTTGGATTGACAAGAACGACAAAAGCTAATACCAATAGGCTATGACTTTTGTCACACCCTCATTTATATAGTGGACCAAATTAAAGTATCACTTGGGTCATTCCCTCTCACTTGCACGAAAGCTTTGAGAGGAAAGCCCTTTAAGAAAATTCATGTTTTATCCTCACCCACCAAAGAGAGGAGAATATACCAAGATGTTTCAGGATCTAACTACAACAAAAGAGGGGGTAGGTCTGGCTTTTTGGTAACCCAATCTTTTGCAAGGAGAGAGAATATACCTACTACCCCACACAAACATGACAAACAAATTCTAACTATTGATGAAAATGAAAGTCCTAATCAAGCACTTAATAAAGAATTTTAGTTTTCGACAAGAGAACTTGCAGGAAATATGTTAGTAGTTTACAACAATTGGTCTTGGACGATCAAAAAACAAGCTGCAAACATAATAAAAAATAGCAAAATTTGAAAGCACTATACTATAATGGAGACGTCAATTAGCAGATAAAGACGGCACTCTGTATATGTAGACATAAAAATGGAGATGTCAATGCAGAAGCGCAGACGTTGTTTTAGGCCTCTGTGAAAACCAATTAGTTTACAAAATTGAGAAAATTGATGCTTATCATAAATAGACAAAAATAAATAGAAAACCAAAGAAGGTTAGATCCTGCAAAGACTAAAAAAATCTAGAAAATAGCATATAACAATTTGTACTTTTTTTTTTTGATTTATGATTTGTTAAATTGTTTAAAGAAACCCTCTGCACAAGAAAATGGTTAGCATGGAGATGTTGATTTACTAATGCAGAGACATCATTTCCAAGGTGGAGATGACATTGTACAGACATTGATGTTGATAGATAGAACTTGCAAAAATAGGATTATTAACAAAAAATCAGTACGGAGACACTGATTAAATATTACAAACAATATTTTGTAAGCCCAAATGATGATGCGAGGCGGAGATGACATTGCACAACCTGTGCGAGATAATCATGGGAAAACTCAAAAAAATATTGTTAAATTAGGGACTTGAGGTCCCATCGAGCATGTCAAAATGAAGGCGTGAAAAGGGGTAGGGGTTAAATGAAGGCGTGAAAAGGGGTAAGGGTTAATTGAGCATGCAAATCTCATAAAATAATAAAAAAATTCTAATCAACTACTTATACCTTTTTCCAAGCCCCTCAAATTCAGCTTAGAAGTGGAATGCTCCCAATGCTCCACTTGATTTGCTCCTTTGTTGAGTGAATGTGGAATGCTCTCCAAGTACACAATAGTGTGGGTGATGGATTATGAAGTGAGACTAAAATTGGGTATAATATGGATGTTATGGATGTCTTGTAGACTCAAATTGACAGCATGATAATACAAATGAAGTGGATGATTTGTGAAGGGAGGAGACTCCACTTTAAATATTTGAGGGGCCCAAAATGGATGGTGCAAATTGAAAGGAAATGGAGGGCCAAGATTGAAGGAAAGTGATATGGATTGGGAGAGGACAAGTGAGAGATCCAAGAGATTTTGCCATAAAGGCATTTATTGTCTCCACACTCCTCAAGGACATGAGGAAGGGATCCCAAGTACATGGGGAAGAGAAATAAGGAATTAAAAAATCCTTGGGAAGGAGAAAAGGAATTAAAAATTCCTTGGGAGGAGAAACATGGGAAGAATAAAAGATAAAAGGAATTAAAAATTCCTTAGGAAGAGGGGACATGGGGAGATTCAAGGAATCCAAAATTTCTTGGATAGACAAAAGTGGGCGGCATTTAAGGTCAGGAGTTGAGATGGGAAAGCCATTTATGGCAAGAGGTTGACCAATCCCTAATCATGGAGATTAGGAATATGCAAGTGGTTAGTGAGGGGATTAGGTGAGATAATGAGGGACTATGAAGTAAAGTGGGTGAGTTAGGAGGATGTGACATGAGGAGAGAGAATGAGTGCGAAATTTTAAATTAGAGGAAATGATAATGAAAATGAGGGGATTAATTAGGTTGAATGACAAGGATTAAGAAGGGGATTTGTAGGGATCAAGATATTAGTTAATTAATTGGGCACTAATTAAATAATTGGGATTAGAAGAAATATTGAAGAGGGTTGAATAAGGTTAGAATGGGTTTTCAGAAGAATGGGGATTTATATAGTTAATTGATAAATTAATTATATGGGTAAGGGGATAAAATTAATTAAATATAATTTAATTAATTTTGAGAAGAATAAAGGGTTAACATAATTAATACAATTAATTATGCGAGAAAGGATTAATTAATTAAAATATTAATTTAATTAATTTTAGACATCTACAATTCTTACTACACAGTGACACATTTTACTTATTTTATTTTATATAAACTTCAGATTTCTTATTAGCAGTTTTTACATGTTTTACTAATGGTGATACTTTTCCATGGTGGTTACAATATCTCTAGCAATTACAATGCTTACATAATACAATTTTATATTAATCCAAGTTGCTTATGTTTATGTTACTTGTGCTTCAAGTTTATGCTTAGATTCTCAAAATGATTGTGATTTTTTTTAACATTTGTCATGGTAATATAATTTAAGATACTTTTATAACTTTACTTGGTTGAAACATCAAAGACAATGCAACATTTTGACTCTTTGAAGCTTTTATGATATCATATTATGTGACACTAGATTGAGCTAAGTGAAATATTATATATTGGTTGTGTTAAACTATATTTAAATGTTATGTAATATCCTTTGAAGTAAATTATATGTTAAGCATGGAACTAATAATTGGGATCATGTAAGGTTGTTAATGCCATTTACAAAAAATTAATCACAAGGACTATCAAAAGATTTTTTAGTTTTATTCTTGCTAAGTGTAGTATCACTTTAGGTACTAATGAAGTATCGAATTAGCTATTATTGGGTAACATCCCATCAATTATGCCTTATTGGTATCCTATAGCTACCAAGTGTAGTCTCACTTTAGCTACTTATGAATTGTATCAAATTGGCTATTATTGGGTAGCATCCCATAAATTATGCCTTCTTGGCATCCTATAGCTATCAAGTGTAGTATCAATTTAGATATGTATGTATTATCATGCTAGTTTTCCGTGAGTAGTAACCTCTTAATTATTTATAGATAGATAACAATTATATTTTATCTTTATTTTTAACACTTTATTGATGTTACTCGTTGAATCTTTCTTTTTTGTGTTAGTAGGTTTTCGATCTAGATCACTCACTACAATAGAGCATGTATTGAAGTGACATCTACTTCCACAATTGTATACTTTCATGAGAGCCTAATTATTTACTTTCTATATTGGCTACTTGATAATATTTTGACTTGAATTCTTATGGTAGTCTTCGTGCAAGTTAAAGTTGAGGGATAGGGAGGTGCAAATTATAATGATCAAAATTGCATACCTTGCAGTTTCCCCAATTTTTGAACTCACTTTGGCTAAGTTAGCCTGTATGTAATGAAAAGTATACAAGAAACATAATTTTTGTTAAGTGTTGGCACATAACCTAATACACACATATGTCCATCTCCACTCATTCCTAGGAATAAGTTGTAACCCTATATTCATCATTTCCTTGTCTAGGGTTAGATTCATAGTCATGCAAATGACCTTAGTTAGACGTGTGATTGCATAAATAACCCATGAGCTTTTAAATTAAAATTTGAACTTTAGACCTATTTATTTCCCCTTGACTTAACTATAATGTATCAACTTAATGTGATTTTTTAATTTGCACCCTTGGAGCTATATTAAAGGATTGACCCTAATTCACTCTAACACTTGGAATTCAAGGAACATTAAAGAATGCATCTTAATGACATTAATGGGCATCAAAATGTTTCTATGTGACATCAAAGTTATAGGGAATAATATATGATTGATTTTTTTATCTTTGTGCAAAGTTACCAACTTGGTATCCTAATGAGTTTTGACACAATATTTCTTTATTGCACAAACTCTTGATAACAAAGTAAAAGATGTGTCCTATTTTTTATACAAGTTTATAAATAGAGGGTAAGACTTTCAAAGGTTTAGAATTATCATAGTTTGAATTTTCTGTTGTAGGATCAAATCCTTGCGTGTGGACTTAATGCTACAGTTGCATAGGATTGATATGCATAAAAGATTACCAATTTTGATGTACTTTATAAAATTTCCCTATTTTTTATAGTTAAAATGAATCAATTGGGAACACCTAGTAGAGTCAAATTCTACATCAAATTAAGATATAAGTATTCAATTTAGTATATTTATTAGTACCAACTATTACTTCTAATAATGGCTAACTATGAATGTTTATAGGTTGTGATGGAACAGGGATGTCGGGATGGTTACAGGTGGGATTATTTGGCCACTTCAGCAGCGAAATGTACACCCCAAGGACATCTGGGGTCGAGCTACATGTCCCCTAAACCTGTTGGTGATGTGAACGACCAGGGGGAGGCCGGATCTAAGGACGATGCAGATCCTAAATCAAGGTTTTAGGTGGACCTAGGTGATGGGGCCCCAAGGGTAGAGATTCCAGAGGGATTACTCTTCATCTTGGAGATTTGTGGGCTCCTCTTTCAGAGATACCCATCACAGGTCAATCAGAGCAGTTTATCCAATATAGTGTCACGATTATTCGGTGGGCCTCTTTGTTTGGGGTTAAACCAACTAGGAAATCATCTTTCCCTCCAGTTGTTGCTATCTCTGATAAAAACAGTGGTAAGGTTCCTCTTTTGATCCCTGACCAAGTCATTGACCATAATATTGTTGTCATGGATCTATCCCTTGTTGGTAAATTTTCGGGCCCTGGACCTAATATTGACCTAGTCAAGGTTTTTGTTGATAAAAAGTGGAAGCTGAAGGGTCAAGTTGAGATTTTTTCTATGCCTAGGGGATTCTTTTCCTTTTCTTTCTCCTATTCTAACGATATCCATGTCATTCTTAGTGGGGGGCCTTGGATCATGGGGCAGTCTTCTCTTACCCTAAAAAAATGGACCCCTAATATGGATATGTCTGAGTCCTTTGATGTTATGTATGTTTGGGTTAGGTTCCCTAGGCTTCCCTTAAAATACTAGTACAAAGATGTCTTTAAGGGTATTGCTGGAGTTTTTGGTGATTTGTTGTCGATTGACCCTATGACTGCTGCCAAAAACAGAATGGTTTATGCTCGCATTTGTGTGGGGTTTAGTAGATCTAAGGATCTTCCATCTTTAATTGACCTAGTTTCTAAGTTGGGGTTGAAGACTCAGGCTATTGAATATGAGTCTCTACCTTTTTTTGTTTTGTGTGTAAGAAAGTTGGTCACTGGGCAAAAAGATGCCCTCAAAATGGAAAAAAAGATGATCCTAAACCTAATGGGCCTAGGGTCTAGAAGCCCAAAGCTAAGAAGGGCGAGGCGGGGGAAGATCCTAAGGTGAACTTGCATGCGGAGGTTTCCATAGCTCCTATAAAGGAAAACCAAGATGGGATGAAGACCCCTCCTATTCAGGTGGTCATAGCTATGGAGATGGCCTCTACGCAAAAGAAGGTTGATGATGGCAAGGAAGATCTGAATGAGAGGTCGACAGATAGTAATGACAAGGATAAGAACAATAAAAAAGAAGATGGGAAATTGGTTGTTCATCTATCCCATGATGTTGGGTCCAGTAACATTGTTCTAGGTAATAATGGAGTTGGTCTTGAGGGTTTGGTGCACTCAAATGGCCATGAAGTGTTCTTTCAAGGATTGAATATCCTCGCCTGTGCTTGGTTCATCTTTTGGCATGTCAAAGCCTGATGATGGTAAGATTTCTTACCTTGAGGTTTCTTCAACCCTGAATATCAAGGGAATTCTCTTCAGTGTGGATCTGAATATCATTCTGTCAAACTTTGTTCAATCTCCTATGGATGTGCAGAGTAGAGATGAAAAAGAGAATATTAACCTTGAAGATATCAAGTTTGATGAAGATAGGTTGCACTTCAAAAGGAGTTCATTCTAATTACATGAAAGTAGAAAGGAGAAGGAAAAAATCTAGCAAGTCCCTGGGACAAGGGTATCCACTCTGAATAGAACTAAAGCAGATTCTGGGCCTCCACGAAGTGCGGGCAGAAAATCAACAAAATGGCAAAGGGAGGAGGAATGTCTCCAAAATATTGTTGATGGATCACAGAAGATGATCCATGAAAGTCTTTTCAACTCCCCTGGTAAGAAATGAAACTTTTATCTTGGAATATTAGGGGGCTTAATAGTACCAATAAACAAGACATTGTCCACAACTTTGCTAGGGATCATAGACCAGATATTCTTCTTATCTAAGAAACTAAAATACCTAAGGATAGAGTTGAGAAACTTAAGTTTTTCAAGTTTTGTGAAACTCAAGGTAGTAGCTCTGATGGTGCTTCTACGGGTGTTGTTACTGTATGAAACACATTTTGTTCAAGGAACGCCTATCTGTGATGACAGTAACCATGTTGCTACATTGTTCAAGCATACTAGAGATGGCTTTTCCTAGATTATGTCTAATATTTATGCTCCCAACAATAAGGCTTCTAGAAGGAGATTTTGGATAAAACTTTCCTCTTTTTCATAGAAACCATCCTGATGTTCCCTGGCTTATTATGGGAGACTTTAATACTCCTCTTCAAGAATCTGATAAGTTTGGAGGGTCCCAAATTCAGATGGATAGTAAAAAGGATTTGGCTAATTTTATTAATGATCAGTGGCTCATAGACCTTGAGCTATCAGGTGCTAAATAGACTTGGACCAACAAAAGGGTGGGTGATGAGCTCATCCAAGGGACATTGGATAGGACCCTTATTTCCACATATTGGCTTCATCACTATTTTTTCTCTCTGAATGCAATTTCCAAAATCAGATCTAATCATTTTCCTATTAGTTTTTTGGTGGAAGAAGGCGGTTCCCTTTCAAATTTGAGAAAATGTGGCTTTCTCACCCAAGTTTGCATAGTTCTATAAAGATTTGGTGGGATGTTGAGATTGATAGTACTGTTATGTTTTGTATAGCCAAAAAGATCAAAGTTGTGAAGGACAAAGGCAGAAAGTGGAACAAGGAAACCTTTGGTGACATATTCATGATAAAATATGCCCTTCAATCTGAGCTGAATCTTATTCGGGATAAAATTCAAAGAGAAGGATATGTGGGGGACAATTTTTCAAGGAACTTGACATTCTATCAAAATATCATAATATTATTTGGAGAGAGGAAACTTTTTGGAAGCAACGATCTAGGTCTCTTTGGTTAAATGTTGGAGATAAAAACACTAGATTTTTTCATGTTACCACATTGAAGCATAGAGCTCCAAATAGAATTGATCATATTATTAAAAGAGGAATAAAACTTGAGCGTGAGTAGGAGTTTAGTAAAATTGATGTGGAGGTTTTTGTGGACCTTTTAAAGGTTGATCCTTCGCTGGACTTGGAGGCCCAGAACAGGCTTCTGGATTCCATCCCGAAAATTTTGACTGAAGATCATAACTGAATGCTTTCCGCTATCCCTTCTAATAAGGAGAACAAGAAATTTATTTTCTCCTTCAAGGGAAACAAGGCTTCTAGCTCGGACAACTTCCTCATGTCCTTTTTTTAGGCCTTCTGGGATATTGTGGAAGTTGATGTTACCAGTGTTAAGGAATTTTTTGGGGCTAGATCTCTGCTTAAAGAACTCAATGCTACCTTTATAGTTCTTATTTTGAAGATGTAGGGAGCCAATTCCTTGGATGCCTTATGTACTATTAGTTTGTGTAACTCATTTTATAAAATTATCTTGAAGGTGTTAACCTCAAGACTGCTGAGGATTCTGCCTCTTCTAATTTCTCCTCAACATAATGGATTTGTTCTAGGTAGACAGATCCTGGATTCTATCATTACAGTTCATGAGAACATTCATTCCCTGACTATCTCTAAATCTCAAGGCTTTTGTTGAAACTTGATATTTCAAAGGCTTATGATAGGTTGGACTAGGCTTTCCTTAAGAAAGTTCTTGTTGCCTTTGGTTTCTCTGACAGGGTTACTCAACTTATTTGGCAAATTATTTCCATAGTTTCATTGGTTATGATTGTTAATGGATCCCCATCGCATTTTTTCAATTCCTCTAGGGGTCTATGACAAGGGGACCCTATCTCTCCTATCCCATGCACCATCATGGCTGAGAGTTTGGAAAGATTTATTTAGAAACAAGTTGCTAATGGTTCCTTAAAAGGTCTAAAACCTTCTTTAGTTGGCTTGATTTGTTCTCACCAGCAATTTATGGACAATACTATTTTGATGGGGAGTTCATCTGTTGGAGAAGCTAGGGTTACTAATAATATCTGTAGTCTTTATGAGAGAGCCTCAGGACAAATGGTGAATAGAGATAAAAATTCTCTCTTTTTTTCTCAATACTCCTAAGGCTAGACAAAAGAAGATTGTTGATGTCCTTGGTTGTTTGGTGAGGGTGTTTCCCTCTACCTATTTGGGACTACCTCTGGGACCCAAGCCTCTCGATTCTTTCTGGCTCTCCTTGATTGATAGCTTCAATAGAAAATTAGCAGGTTGGAAACGTGCTTTATTGAGAAAGGCTAGTAAAGTTCAACTTTTGAAATCTACTCTTCAAAATTTGTTGGTGTATACATTAAGTTTATTCAAGATCTCCTCCAAGTACGTGGATATTACTGAGACAATTCAAAAATGCTTTCTATGGTCAGGTGTGGAGGAGAGGAAAATAATACCTTTGGTAGTGTGGGAGAGTGTGTGCAAACCCAAGAGGTTTGGAGGATTGGGGCTCATGTGTATCTGTTGTCACTGAGGATTGCACCCATGATGCTAAGTTTGAAAACAAGCAATCCTATGAAAAATGGAAACACCTTCGAGCATGTGGGTTGCTCAAAGTGAAGGTGAATCTTCGAAGATCGCATCAGCTTCCTGTTTAGTGAATCTCTTGTAAATAATTTTGATAAGAAAAAGGATAGAAACAGATAGAAAGCTTGCATGTAATAAAAATCTATTCTAATGAAGGTGATGCACCAAATATCTTATCTGAGATCTGCAACCTGCTTAACTCACAGAACCTTCAACAAATAAACTTGATTTCTTCATGACTCATCTGAACATGTACATGCATAAACATTTCCTAGAAAGGGATGAATTTAATGCACGCATGAATAAAAACAACAAGTTTTCACAACTTCAAGCAATTAAAATCAACTAACACAAACTAGAACCTGCAACTAACACATATCTCCTTGCACCATAAATTGACTGAATGTGATAAATTAGAGGATAAAAATCACAGGAAATTATCAAATCATTCATTCACTACATAATACAAGAAGTGCCAAGAAGGAAATTTGCTGCTATATTGCTGAAAAATAAAGGAGAGTTGTTGTTACAAAACTCAAATATTGCTGAGCTACAATGCTTTTTTGCAAAAATATGTATGCAAAAAAGAAAGAACCAGAGGGAAAAAAGAAGGAGAGAAGGAATATATAGAAATCATGATGAATCCCCTTCAAAACCCTAAAATGACTGTATGAGAAAAGCCTTGGGCGAATCTGCCCCAAAATGGCATAAAAACTCATGCATAATACTGTAAAATAATAATCTTTACTACTCAAAATGACTGCCACTAATCCTGTATGAAGAGAAACCCTCATTACTGAATGTGGAATTTCCAGTCTCACCCTGAATAGCTCCATTGAAAAAATGAACTTCCTGTTTAAAAATCTGCATGTCTAAATGCAAAAAAAAAGAGTTATCCCCATTTGAAAGTTGCATGATGAACTGAACTATAACTGTATGGAAAAGAAATCCCACTGAAAAAAAAAATCTTATGCATTCCCTGGAAACTACTCTCCATGTTGAAACTTGTGTTAAAAATGGTTGAAAAAATGCATCTCTTTGTCTCGCAAGCTTTCCAATGGTATGTAACACTTGCATATTCAAACAATCAATAAGCATCTGCATTAATCTTTCATGAGGAAATTCATCTCCTTGCTTGGCGGGATTTTCACCATTCAAACAACCAGTTCTAAGTCCACCATGCAATTTTTTATTGCCAGCCACTGGATCGCCTGCATGAACCATGGCCGCTTGCATTAATTTTTCGTTTACTTTCTAGCGGGCCCCGCCGTTTGCTTTTATCTCTACTTGTTTTTTTTCTTCATCCTAGGCCCATGGGAATGAGCGACGATAATGTACTTTGAACCATTGAACCACTTTGAACCGGTTCAAAGTTTAAGTTCAAAGTTGACTTTAAAAAAATATATACATCTGCTCGTCTGTAGCCTTTTGCCACCTGTCAGCCTCTGATTTTCTCGCGGGTCCACTTTGTCTGCCATCTAGACTGGACCCACTTTGTCACCAAGTACTCTATATCTTGTGGCACATCCTCATTCATTCTTAGCCCACCTGGACGACCACCTCTACTTCCACGTCATCAGTCACCAAGTCGTAGGTGATAATCAGTGAGCATCTTCATCATGCGGTATAATGACGGTCGTTGATCTGTCATCAAACTGCTCGATCTTTAGCACCTTAGCCGCTCACCTTTTCTGCACGTACTTTGTCACCAAGTCGCGGAGGTAACTGGCGAGCTTCTTTCTATAATGATATAGCGATAGCCCTTAGATCTTTCAGACTACTGTTGATCTTCTCTTAATTTGCTCCACCTTTAACCCCAACTGATTTTCTCTCTTGTGTCGTGTGTCAACTTGTGTCACCCTCTTATTGGCTCATGAGATTCGCCTGGGCACCACCTGTCTATCAATCCTGCCATGTGTCTTGCTCTGTCATATATCATTTTTCAGCCAAACTATTCCCTCGGTGAGCCATTTACCAGTCTCATTGAACCTGCAGTTTTATCGACAAGATTATGTCGATGAAACTAAGCCTTCAGTGAAACCTTTTCGGGACTCATCGTGGCCAAGATCTGCTTGATGTCGATGGAACTGAGCTTTCGATGAAACCTTTTTGGGACTCATCATGGCCAAGATCTGCTCCTGCTCAATAATTCATCCATTCATACCATGTCACCAACCACTGGATCGCCACCTATCTTGTCGCGTGTCACCACGTGTCACCTTATGATTTTCTCAGAGTCCACCTTGGCACCACCTGGCCTGCCACCTGTTGCGAGGGTATTCATTCCGAGCACTTCACAACCATAGTACAACAATAGTCATGGATAGCCCTGGAATGTCACTCCACCGTCCAATCTCCCTTGATCTGCATTGGTTTGCACTTTCCCTGCACTACTTCGCACATTCCATCGGGTCATCGAGATATCATCAAACCTGCTCATCCAATATCTGATGGCGACACACACCACTTTGCAATCTCTATCGGGCCTTTAGCGTAACATATCATGGGTCTTACCGATGGACCTGGGCTCACCTTGTCGCCAAGTCACGGCGATAATTGGGTTTGCATCTTTCCATAGTGCCTTAGCAACCACCGTCTGATCTTTTGCCTAACTGTTGGATGTGATCAATGTGCTCGATCTTTACTCTTGGTCTTTTCGGTCTGATGTCAAATTTGGGTCACCTTGAGATGTGCGTGCATGCAAGGTCCACCAGGCCACAAGTTGCCTCTTCTTGCTAAAAGCCCGTAAGCTTTGACACTATAGTTATATGTGACTTTAGTTTTAAATGTGATAAACTCCCTCCGCGCGGCCAATGTGGGATAAAAGGTCTTCCTGCCTGGCGACTAAAATTGCTTGGAAACTCTAAGGCCTTTTAAAACCTTCTTCGGTGCCTAAGTAATAAACTTTACACAGGCCAATTGCATTTGCTCTGAGTTTCTTTTGGCCTTACATCAGCCACACCATTTCATCTGCAATGGAGCATAGATATCTCTGTGATCTACAGCATGCTGAGCTCAACCCTCGTGGGAGCCACATTTTAACCCACATGTTGTCTTACTTTCCTGTATCTGCACATGAATCAAACAAGTTAGAGGAAAAAGGTGTATTTTTTATTTCTTGCTCATGATTTGGACCTTTTCAAAATAAATGCAAGGCTTCATTAGGGCACCAAATTTGGCATGTGCAAAATTTTGGTAACAGTATCAAATTCCTTAATTATGCTCTTCTTGCTAAGAAAGTCTAGAGAACTTTTGCTTGCCAACGTGAATGGAATACTTTGTGGCATAACAATTATCTTCATGGTTTTCAGCACTTTCATGTTTTTCTTAATTCCCCACAACTCCCAATTGGATCTCATCTTTGGAATAATATCATCAAGGCGAGGGGGGTTGCCTTACTGGGGTCCAGTTGGAAGTTGGGAAATGGTAGGAGTATTCTTTTCTAGGATGATTGCTATATTGGTAATACTCTGGTGGCCTTAGATCTTATTCTTGGTTTTTTTAAAGATGAGTGTATTGCCTTATTTGGCTTAAGAGTGGTGGATTATTGGGTTGATGGGGAGGTGGGTTAATCTATCTCTGGTTAGTCCCGCCCTTGGCCCTTTGCAGTCATCTTTGAACTCCTTCTCTTTGGAGAATGTTAACTCTGAGGATGCTTTAGTGTGGAGTTCTTCTTCTTTTGGGTCTTTCTTTATTGCTTTAGCAGTGTGTCAGTTCGTTAATTCGCCTCCTTCTTCCTGGTGGTCCAAATTATGGATCAAACATTTGATTCTGAAAAATCAATATCTTTTTTTGGCTTCTTTACCTGAACAAGATTCTCACCACAAAATATTTGCAAGAGAGGTTTGTATATTCCTAACAAGTGTTATCTCGGTTTGAAAGATGTTGAATTTGTTGATAATTTATTTTTGCATTACCCTTTCAATGCTGATGTTTGGTTTCAAGTCTTACAGCTATGGGAATTATGCTGGATCTTTCCTTAATCAATCAAGGAATTTATTTTTCATTGGAAGGCACCTTTCTATTGTTAACCCCCCGTCGAATTTCAATAATAGATTGGTTTGCAATGACTGTGAGCTTAGAGTTGCTAAGGCTTGGGAGGTGCAAGGGGATATCTCTTTGGCCTTGAAATATAATCCCAAATGTAGAGATGTTAAATCTTGGAGCAGGCCTCCTCGGGGATGGGTCAAGATTAATTTTGATGGGGTGGCCAAAGGTAACCCTATGCCGGTTGGATGTGGGGGAGTGTTAAGAGATCATAATGGCATGCTCATTTCAGTGGTGGCACTCCCCTTGGGAACCTAGTCCAACCACCTTGCTGAAGGCATTGGGGCTTTCCAAGGCCTAAATCTTGCTAAGCATCATAATTTCAAAAATGTTTGAATAGGGGAGATTCCAAGAATATTATACACCATCTCAAAGTTATTTCTAAGTTGTCATGGAATGTGGAAGGGTGGATAAATAAGGCTAGGGAAATTATCAATTCTTTTGAGAAGTGTGTTATTTGCCATATTTATAGGGTATCTTTAATGTTGTGGCCGACTACCTTGCTAACAAAGGTGTTGATAGTGCGAGACGGGTGACATGGACCAACGAAGATAGGGTGGAAATTGAATTCAACATGCTTATGTTCCATGATAGAATTAAAAGCGAGATTATTTCCTTTAAGGACAATGAGTAAGAAGGCATTTATTACAAGAACTGATTCTAGAAAGATCGCCATCCTTTTCTACTTGGCATGCGCTAGTAGTGAGTGGATTAATCATTGTGCCAAAGAACAGACTGGTGAGATGATGAAAATTGTGGTGAATAATCTTGATAGTGCTCAATAGGACAATATGTTGATTAATTTGGAGGAGGATAAAGACAAGAGCTAGGTGGATTCTAGCCCTTGTAAGAGGACCAGAGGGAACATGAAGAGGAAAGATGCCTCCTAGACTATGGATTATCAAAATTTAAGGTATGTTGCTAATAAAATGAGTCAATTAGACGATGGGGTTGCAGAGACCTTAAAGAGCCTCATGTAGTTATTTTTCTAGTTTTGTCTCTCTGTCGATGTTGGTTCTTAGTTCATTATTGTTGGTTTTGGTGCCTTTCTGGGTTTTTGCTGGTTTTTTGGCTTCAGGTTGTATGGTTCTATTTTTAGCAACTTGTTTTGTCTTGTTGTTCAGTTACATGGGCTTAATGCTTTGATTTTAAACATTTTAGAATCTTCTTTGTAAAGGATTTTGGGGCCCCTTCAAAACCTGTTTTTGCCTTAATCCAAAACTATTACTTCTAATATATATATATATATATATATATATATATATATATAATTTAATTAATTTCTTAATATTTTATGTAAACAGATATTTTATTTCCCGATAATGAGGATACAATATATTTACGACATTTATTAAGTGACAAAATGAAATTGAAAGAGTGCATAGTATGCACTTTTATATCTTGCACAAGTCACTCAACATACTTATGCCTTTATTTCTTATTTTCATTATGTGACTCTTGCAAAACATGGTGGTGGTGTCATTGATTTTTTAACAAAATTTATATGACATTGTAGCCAAAGTTATAAAGATAGTATTGGTGTTACTTTTTTTATAATAATTTTTTTATTCATAATTGCCCTTCAAATGCCAAGTCCTACTTTACATTTTAAAATAGATCATAAATTATATAACAACAAAATCCCTTCAAAAAAACTCTCTTGTTAAAAATATCCTCTTCCATATGAAATTTCAAATTACATTTTATAATAGAAATATAAGTATGTTGATAACCATCTGTTGGTGTAATATTTTATTCACCAAGTGGATATATCATATCTTGTATGATATTGCACCTAATTAATTAGTTTACTTAAGATAATTAAGAAATTTAATTATTTTAATCTAAGTAGCTAATAATGACATGTGTACACCTTGACTTGAGGCTCACAATTGACATCACTGCCTCATCAACTCTTGATTAATGGTAGTGAGGTACCACCTCTATTTGTTCAAGACCATCTCTATCTTAGTCCAGTTAAGTGTATTGATCCATCGATTGGTAATTTTACTCTTGAATTCTTATTTCGATGAAGTTAACTCACCTATTAATTGAGAGTGATTGAGAGGTGACTCACTTAGGTCTTGAACTTGTCATCTCTTTGGTGCATGTTGTTAGAAGTATGATTTTCGTTGCACCAAAAGATCGACTTGTTAATGCCCAATATAACCACTAGACTTATAGAATCCATAGGAGGTGGTTAAGCCATGTCACAAACCCAAGCATTGCACTTCATAGCACAAGGAGACCAAGGGCACACACCTTGCAACAATCCCTTCCAACGCAAGCGAGGGGGTTTGAACCTGTGACCTGTGTTCGGATACCACTTGTTAGAAGTACGGTTGTCATTGCACATAAATATCAACCTGTTAATGCTCGATATAACCACTAAACATAGAATCCACAGGAGGCAGTTAAGCCATGTCACAAACCCAAGTATTGTGTTGCACAACACAAGGAGATCAAGGCATGGGCCAAGGGCACACACCTTGCAACACATGCTTCCAAGATACCTATATATTTGTATGTTTCTGATTAAGAAAAAATAGGATTTGAGGGGACCCAAAACCCTACATCAAAGAGTTAAAGATAAAGCATTAGAGTATCATCAAAATCCTAGGTCTAAGAAACAAAACCGGTTGCAATCTATAAGCAATACAACCCAGCAGCCATAGGAAGACCAACAAAAGGTCGGTGAGATGTTGGAAAAAACAACACACATACCACCTACTTAAAAATGTCTAAGGCTTGGGAGGCTTCCTTCTCAAGCAGCAGCATAGCCTTGGTAGCTTCCTTAAGGTCCAAAAGGTCCTGTGGAAGAGACTCTTCCACTAGTTTAGTGCTCTGTCTAGTTCTCCTAGTAGTGTGAGGAATCATCTTCGAGGTCGAGGCCCCAATTTCATTTTCCATATCCACAACATTCTTCTCATTATGAATTCTCTCTAGTCTGGAAACCAGAGCGTTTATATTGATCGTAAAAACTTTCATCATAGCAACACTATTCTCCATAATTTTCTTCATACCTTCCTCAATTTGCATCATCTTCTGGTTGATCTCATTGTTCTTCTGATCATATATGCTCTTTAAAAGTTCAATTGCCTCACCATTCTTCTTTAAAATCTCCATCATCATACCTTTTTTCCCCCACAATCCAAGTAGCATAATCTTCTGTATCCTGGGCCGTCCTCTTATTATTCACCATCTATCTATCTTTACGCTGCTTAAGTTCACCCTCTTCAATTTGGAATTTTTGGCTCTTAATTTTAAGTGCAGAGTCTTAATTTCATGGAAAGTCCACTTGTTGAAATGGTAAAGATCAACCGAGGAGCTCCTAGCACTGCCCAATATGTCAACCATGGATTTCAGCTTATCCTGTAAATCCTCTGAGTCTACATCCATTGGCTTAGAATCCTGGGCTTCATACTCATGCGAAGATGACTTACCCTCCTCCTCAGGATCAGACATATGAGCCATGGAATTAGCCCCCGACCTAGGAGGTGAACTGGCATTCTCCTCCTCCTTAGAGTCAGACTCCCTAGGGTCATCACTTGGTTCATACTCCTTATCATCACTAGAGTCATTTTGAATTTGCTTAGCCCTGACCTTATAGTACTCATAAATCAGGAGGATCAGACCTTGATGGGTAAGAGGGCTAGCTTTAGGATTTTTAATGAAATCCGCCACATTATCATTCAGAGAACATGCAAGATAATAAGGGACACAAATCTTAATGTCATGGCGAAAATGGTTTAAAAGGACAAAATGATAGCTATAGATTTTTGTAAACCTACCATCAACAGTGGCATGCTCCGTAATTGCCCTAAGAATTTTACTCGAAAAAAGTTTAATTTGAAAAGGGGTAAAGTAAGATTTGTTTAACTTTACCAAATTATTCCTCTCCACATCAAATTTAGGGAAGGTTTTCACGGCACTGTTAGACAGCTTCCAATTTGGATTTTGTATAATAATAATCAATATAGAATAACAATATTCTATCCATTTGGATTTGCGATTAGTTTATAGGCATTTTGGCCTTAGATTGAATTCTTATTTATGGATAAGTCTAACAATGTATCAGAACCATGAGGTCATGAACTTAGTCCATGATCTTAAAAGGTTGACTATGCTCTTCTCTTACATTGAATGATGATTTAGAAAATTTAAAAATAAATACATCATTTGTGGGTTAATTTTGTAGGTAGGTTTGGGTAATCTTTGAAGTAAACTTGATCTCATTGTCAAGTTCACAAAATGAGAGAAATTCAATTTTACCTTTGGAAGCATCTAAATTGGACATTGGAGGCTAGATTTGCAAGGGTTTAAAGTTGGAAGGTGCATGCTAAATTATGTAGTTACCTAACCTTTCAAATAATTTTGGGATAACTCTACAATCATACTCAAAATGCCCAATAACCTTAAGATCAACTATCAAATCATCAAAATTGAAACACTTTTGCTTGCTCTAGATTTTTGCCCCCTCTATCATATAGATTGTACAATTGTGAAATTTTTAAAGAAATATCATACAGTATTGTAGGATTATGCTTGCATACTAATAAATTGAATATTATAATAATAGTGCTACTACCAGCACCACCACTAATAATGGTGCAACAACTACCACCTAACCACAAATCCCTTGCTCTCTCTCCTTTTCTCCATAGTTGAGTCACCTCACTATTTAACCCATAGGTTGAAACCACTAATTCCACCATGAAATTAGGTTTCCATAAAAAAAAAAAAGTTTTGAGTTTTAGAAGAGCAATATTACTGTGCAAAAGTAATTTTTTGAATTTGGTTGGTAGTTTAAGAATATTTTGGTGAGGGAATATTCTAGAAGACAAGTATTATTCTCATTTGAAATAGTGTGACATTATTGATATTTTCCTCCACTCCTTGACCCCTTTCCAATGTAGTTTTAATTTATAGTGCTAAACTTTAGAGACCTTATTCGTGCTTATATTTGGTATTTTTCTAAGCAATTTTTTAAAATGAGCTAATTTTTCAAGAAATTATTACTTTCAAATTGTCTGTTGGAACCAATAGTGTTGTGTAAGGCAAGTTTGTAGAAATTAAGAAATTCATAGGAAGTGGGTGGAGCTCTACAACCAAGGGTGAATACAAACGGTCCTTGGTAGGAGGTCGGCTCTCCGTCCGGGGGCTCCCAAGCCTATTGGGAGGCCACCGCATTTACTCCTGCTCGTGCCTCCATTAATGGAGAAGAATAGAAATGGGGTTGGAATTAATACCAACCAAAGTAATAACAGTGGGAAAAAAACATTCCGCCAAGCCGTTCAAGGGCTCTGCATGACTTTCCCAGATGAGGCGAAGTTCGAGCCAGAGGTCCCTCATGATGCAACAGCAAGCCAAGCCCACGAAGAAGGTGAGGTTGCCTCGGCTGAGTTGTCATTAAACCTAATTCTTCCAAGACTGATTGCATTTCTAAGGAAATTTCTAGGCTTAGGGATTCTATGATTTTTTTAGCAACCCTTGATGTAGATAGGATGTCGTTTAGATAGTATTTAAATAGATGGTTTCAATATATTTGGTGTGAAAAACTTGGCATTCATTTTTCTTTCTGTAGAATGTTACAAAAAGGGTTATTCCTTATTTTTTCAATGATAAAGAAACACAGAAGAAAGTACTCGATAAGCAATTTTGGAATGTAGGAAATGCTTGTTTTAGGGTCGTTCCTTGGACCCCTGTTGCATGTAATGAGGAAATCATGGCACTCTCTGACCCTAAATGCGTAGTTATTAAAAATGTTCCGCCATTCTTATGGAACTGTATCTCAAAAATTACCGAACCTCTAGGCAAAGTAATTAAAATTGACTCTTCTGCTACCTTATTACCCCATATGGATGCGAGGGTACTCATTGCTTTCAATCCTGGCTCGATTTTCCCCTCTGGAATAGATATATGTATTGAAAACCAGTTATTTTCATGTCCTTTAGAGTATTTGGGGGGGAATCAATGCATGTCATAAATGCAAAAGAAGTGGGCATTTCCTTAAAAATTGCCCTCTGATAGGAGGGAAAAATGTTGCCCCTTCCAAGAAGACCTTTGTTCGACACCCTTTACATTCAGCCTCAGAAGACCCCTCGAACCCTAAGCAAACTAGCCCTACTCCCCTCCCATTGCACCCTGAATCTTCATCTCTCGGCCCCTCCATCAATACACAGCCTAACTCTACCGACCTACCACCTCCACCTGACCTTGATCCCCCACCCTATCACCCACAAGATTGCCCTAATCCATCCAGTGCTCCTCCCTTGATTGATGAGTCTTTACTCAAGTATCAGATGGCCTTGAAAGAGGCCAATTTAGCTGCCAGTGTCTCTATCCCACTAGAATCTGTTGTAGTTGGAGTCTCCACTAATAAAGGTGGACCCAAAACTCAAAATTCACAACAAATTGTCCTTGAAATTTTGAAAAATGGTTGCAAAACACATAAAACAACTTGAATTATCAATAAGTAACTAGAAAAAGGAGATTGAGTCCTATACCATGCCCTTCCTCCAAGAGTTGATCGAAGGGGAGGATGGTAGTGCTCATGATACCACCAATGCTACCAGTTTTGTAAGTCAATCCCCTCAGGAGTCTGAATGTAGGGGCAATTACGACATTCCTAGGGAGAAGAACATTCCTCCAATATCAAATGCTCCCTTGGAGACCAAGGTTGAGGGTGAGGAAGCACCACACCCCACCAAACCCCTTGAGCTGACATCTGGTGACATTGATGGGGAAATGGGGCTTACCATTCCCCCTTCCGGCCAAACCTTAGAGAAGGATCATGGTACTGGACCTGGTTTGAAGTCTGACAAATTTGAGATTATCAACAATGATGGGGATAATCCATTTTCCATAGATCTTAGAGCTTTTTATTTTGGAACTAATAATGGGGGAGACGACCTAGCTGGAAATAAATCTAAGAAAAAAAGGAGGAAAAGATCTCCTAAGGCCGCTAAAGAGACATAAGTTAGGAAGGAATCATTGGGACCCGAGCAGCTCTCTGAGCTTAGGAAGAAAAGAGGTAGACCACTTTAAACAGTGGCTTTTGATGCTAGTCACCTCTCTAATCTTGAGGAATGGCCCAAGTGCTTCGAGGGATTTAAGTCCCTGGTAGACACTCCTGAATTAACCTCCTAATGTTGAAAGCCATCTCATGGAACATCAAGGGACTTGAGGCCCCTGATAGGAAATATGTGGTCAAAAGATTTCTAAATATGCACAAGGACATTGATTGCCTTATGCTCCAGGAGCTAAAATCAGTGGGATTTACCTTAGAAGTTGGTCTAAAATCCATCTAGAGGGAGGCCACTCCCTTCTACACCAATCACCCTAAAGGAAGAGGTGGAGCTGCAATTTTATTAAACCCTAAATGGGCGAATAAGGTCACTAAATGGGGACAATCGCCGTGTGCAAGGGCAGTATGGGCTATCATATAGAATAACAATTCCACCTTTGGCATCTGTTCAATCTATGCCTCTAATGACTACCGAGAAAGAGGGATTATGTGGGAATGGCTTGCAAACTTGGAAGACATCCCCTGGCTCTTGGGAGGAGATTTCAACATGGTAATTAATGCACAAGATAAACAAGGAGGAAACAAGGTGGAATGGAAGGGTGCTGAGAGAGTGCAGTGGGAAAGGATGGTTAACAAGATGAGGCTGATTGATCCTTTAGCAAGAAAGAAGGGAGAGTATAAATCAATATGGTACACCTAGTGTAATCACCAACAGTATAATAAGAGAGTCTATTGCAGGCTTGATAGATTTTATTTCAACAGAGATTTCTTCGAAACTGTTAAAAATGAGGAGGGTATTCAATATGATGTCATACCATATACACTATCAGATCATCATCCTATTATGGTTGGGCTAAAGATAACTGATAGTAGGGTAGCCCCACCAAACCCTAGCTCAAACTTTATAATGAACACTAGTCTACTAAAGGATGAGGAGCTCAAGTGTGCCATGTGTCTTGTCAGAATGTTTAATAAATACGGTAATAGCCAAGTGTCCAACATTGACAGATGGAACCAGAATGTTAAAACTTGGACCTCACTCTGCCAGGTTGTGGGTAAAAAGAAGGTTAAGGATGCTAGAGCCTCTGGGTTACAACTGCATAGTGCCCTCCAAGTGGCTAAGCTGGACCTTCAAGGGGATCTTGGGAATGTATCACTCACCAATCAGCTTATTAGGGCCAAGACTGATCTTAGAAGATTGTAAAATTAGAAAATCAAAGGGTGGAGAACTAGGGCTAAATTAAATTGGTTGGATACTGGAGATCAAGGTTCTAAATTCTTCTTCCAGCTTCTTAAGATGAAACAAGCAAGAGAGAAAATAGACACCATATGAGAGCAGAATAAGAACCTCTTTGAACCAACTGAAATTCTTGAGTGCTTTGCTCAGTTCTACAAGGATCTGTTCTCTGTTGAACCAGTTAGGGAGGAATAGGAAAATGCCAGAAAGATAGTCATGTCTTTAGTCCCCAAACTTATTGATAAGGAGGATAGTAGGATGCTTGAAATGGCTATTTCAAAAGAAGAAATCATGAAAGCTATATTGGCCCTTAGTAATGATAAATCCCCTAGCCCTGATGGGTTTCCGATAGAATTTTATAAAGAAAATATTGAATGGATTGTTGATGACCTTCATTCCCTATACACTGAGGCTATACACATTGGATCCTTGGGAAAAAATATTAATCAAGTTCTGATCAAGCTTATTCCTAAAGAAGGTGACATAACCCTACTTAAAAACTGGAGGTCTATTACACTGTTGAATGTGTCATACAAAATCTTAGCTAAATTGACTACATGCAGATTGGAGAAAATCCTACCTAAGATTGTCAGTACTACTCAAACAGGGTTTGTTAAAGGACAATATATACTAGAAAACCTAATTACCTGTTGGGAATCACTCCACTAGGCTAAGGAATCAGGACAAAATGGAGCCATGTTACTCATATACTTTGAGAAAGCCTATGATAGGATAGAATGGGATTATATCATTCAGATGCTTCAATCATTAGGCTTCCCCCCTGGATTTTCTAATATGGTAAGAACTTTATTATGTGATGCCAATGCTTCTGTTGAAGTAAATGGGATAAGGTCCTCCAATTTTGCACTAACTAGATCCATCAGACAAGGATGTCCTCTAGCCCCAACCTTATTTGTCCTAGCTATTGATGCAATGTTCTACTTACTTAAGGACTCCTCTATCACTCCTCATGTTAGGGGTATATCCTTACCTAACCAAAGGAAATCTGTAATGTCCAATTTGTTGATGACACTACAATATTAAATAAGCTCGAGGAAGAAAACCTTGTTGCTCTGCTGAAAAATATTGATCTATTTTGCCTAGCTTCTGGCAGTAAGAATGCTATGTACAAATCCAATCTCCTTGGTTGGAATGACAACCCCCCGAGCTGGCTTTCAAAACTCTCTCTCAAATGGTTGGGCCCTACTTAGATTGTAAAATACCTAGGTATCCCTTTCTTTGTTCTTCCAAATCTAAAAGAAATGTGGGAATGGGTAAGGAATAAAATTGATAAGAAGCTCTCCAAATGGAACAGGAACTTTCTCTCCTTGGCAGGAAGATTTCAGGTGTGTCAAAAAATATTGGCCTCATATAATATCTATTTCTCATCAGCTTGGCTCTTTAGGAATTACCAATTTAATCATGTTCAAAAGCAGATTAGGGAATTCCCATGGTCGGATGGAAAGGGTACTAGGAAGCAGCATGTAGTGAAATGGGAGTGGTGCACTATGCATAAACTATTTGGTGGGATGGGGTTGAAAGACCTGAAACTACAGGGCATTGCCCTTGCCTCCAAGTGGATTCTTAAGGCCATGGAAGGTAATGAGCCATGGAAAGTTCTTATAAGAAATAATATTGTATCCTCGGTCCCTAAGAAAGCCAAGAAATGGAAAGATCTCCCCATTCTTGACCTTCTTCTTGGATAGATTGAGGTATCCCCAGTTGGTTTTGATATCTTTAAGTCCTTATGGAAGGCTTGGGAATAGGTGAAGCACTTGGTACATATCAAAGTGAATGGTACTATACATGGGCATATTGTCGATAACAGATCAATATTGTGGAATCTATTCCATAATGGAAAACCATTAGCCACTCTCCAAGGCTTCTCTGCACGAAATGGCACAATATGGGTATTAAATACTTTGAGCAGCTATTTGAGATTGTGGGAGGAGCTGAAACTTACCTTCTCTA
This sequence comes from Cryptomeria japonica, assembly GCF_030272615.1. Lineage (NCBI taxonomy): Eukaryota > Viridiplantae > Streptophyta > Pinopsida > Cupressales > Cupressaceae > Cryptomeria > Cryptomeria japonica. The sequence goes on from NC_081415.1 coordinate 452,511,802, forward strand.
TCCTGACATCCCAGAGAAAGACCTATAACATACTTAAAATGGCTTTATCCTCTGCTCTCCCCACTCTCACCCCCCTCTCCTCAACCCCCCCCCCCATCTTTGCACTTTGCTGGACCGATGGCACACCTCTCCCCTCCCTTAAAGCTAAATGCATCTATTCTTCACTTACCGAGGCTAATACCATTTTTCTGCACCTTAACAGATGATGGGGTCTAAACTGGGAACCAAAGGACTTGAAAGATAGGTTGTGTAAATTTTGGATGGCTCGTAATGAACCAAAAAAATAATTCTTTGGTTGGCGCCTGTTGTTAAATAAACTCCCCATAAAAGATAAGGAGGGTAATTTCCTAAACTGTAACATATGCAGAGTACCTAAAACTGTGAAACATATATTTTTTCAATGCCATTTTGCAAAAGAAATATGGAGATTGTTTCGCTTTAATTTGGAATCTAACTCTGTTGAATACATAGATCTTATTCTAGGCTATATCAAGGACTGTAGGAAAATTGCAAATATCTTTTGGTCTTATTTTTCTTTGGAGGTTCTTTGGCTCATGTGGAAGTATCGTAATGATGACATCTTTAATAACAGTACCAGACACCTCACTGAGTCTCTTAGGAGCAGCGAAAGGAAAATTTCTGATTTTCACTGAAACTCTTAAATCACCAACAGTGTCCTATCATATTCCTTTGGAAGCCAAATTCCAATAAAATCCTTTCATTTTTTCCAATCTAGACCATCTAGTTGTTTCCTCTGCAACTGCGTCATAATTCTATTTTGTTGGTTGGCATGCCAAAAGTGGCCACATAAGGATCAGAGGTTGAAAGATCAATGGAAGCTAGTTGTTGGCTTTCTCCCTGCCTAACTGTATGTATCTAGGGGCTCTTTGTATGGCTGCATGAAAATTCTGAAGTGAGTAAGGTTCTCCCTATTTTAAATGTTCTGGTAGATTATTCCAGCGTTGAGTTAACCCTTCTATTGTGGTTGTCCTGTCAGTTTGAACCAAATGCTCATACGCTTGATAGACTTCCTCTCTCATTGGAAGTACTATCTTACTGACATCATCTCGTATCAGTAACTTTTGCCAATCATAATAAAGAACCCTTGGTGCTTCTGATTCCCTTCTCAATGGTAATGGATAGTCAAGCTCTAATTTTTCATACTCCCTAGCTTGTGGCCCTATGATAATCACATTTTGGATCCATGACATTAAAGCTCTGATATGGATATCCCTAATATACAATAAAGGATTTCATTCCCTGTCTTGGGGTACAGCATAGTTATGTAAGTATAATTCACATAACAAATTCTTCACAGCGGTGGAGAGGTTTGATAAGCATAATAGAATTCCTCAGGTGTTTCCAAGGATGGATTAAGGTCCCTAACAATGCGGTTTAGTCTAAGGTTCAGACACCGCTCTTTCAAATGTACTACATAAACTCTTGGGGGTGCCCTACACTGCATCAACTCAAGAACCATACCATAAATCACTTCTACCTTAGCTTCTAATTCCTCAATTCTATTATCTCTCTTATCAATCTCTTTTTGCTGCTTATTAATTATCCCCTGCAACTTATTCTTCTCTATTTCCCATTACCAATAAAATGTTAAAGCAATAGATAAACTACTTAGGGATGGAGGAGGTCTAATAGGTCCTACCTTAGACCGTGGAATTTCTTCAATAAACTCCTCATTCTAGGCTGGCATATCTCCCATATTTTCCTCAGGTTGCTGTAGAGCATCCTCAACAATTTCTTCATATTGCAATGCCACAGAAGCAAGATTTGCTAGTTTATCCGTAACAACCTCTTCTTGAATTTCTTCTTCTATAGGGTTTTCTTGAATTTCTTCCTCCATGGGGTGTTCTTGAATTTCTTCCTCCACAGCATTTTCTTCTTCTGAAGTTTCTACTGAAATAACCTCTGCTAGATTACTCATAGGTTGAGTCTTTTGTGTCCTTCTTCTTGTTCTCCCTACATACACTTTTGGAACGGCTGCAGGAGTTTTTGTTCTTGTCCTACACCTCTTGGCTGCAAGAGGAATCTGAGTTACCTGCGGCCGGATAACAAGTTCTTCATTGGATTCATCCTTTTTTAACTCCTTTCCTTTCCTTTGCAGAACGGGTGAATCTCTTTGAAGAGAAGTAGAGGGTTGTTCTTCAATTGACTCCACTTCAATATTTTCTTCTATCATAACTGTGGCTCCTTCAGCAACAAGCAAACCCTCATCTTCATCAGAAGGATCTTCTGCAACATTCTCTTCTTCAACTGGGGGGTTATCTACAACATGGGCATCCTCAATCCAAAATTGCAGTATATCCTCAAATACACCCCATTCCATTTGTGAAACATCTCTCAGGGACCGTTGTACAAGTATCTTAACTAGTCCATGATGGCTAACGGAGCAATTTCCATTTTTTCGCGTCTCCTTAACACTTGTAGAGATGAGATGATATAAAAAATTAGGTGCATTAACTCACCGGCCATGCCGCAGATGGCTAAGTAACTTAAAATGAGGTGAATGTAGATTTGAATACCGCCCTTCACATGTAATATACTTCATGATATACAAAGCTACTTGAGGCTAGTGTGCTGGTAGAGAAACCCTTCTAGTTCCCTGTCTATCCACCATTAAGGGTCCGTTAGTGGAAGCTGTGAACTCTGCCCTAGCACTCCTTGCATCTTTTGATTCTAGAAAGATTTCTCCTTCCTACAGCAACTTTGTTACTTCTTCTATTCATTGTTTTGTAGCAATTACCCTCAAACCTTTAACCGTAGCTTCCCCTTCATGAAAGGAATGCATGAATTTTGCAACAATTTCTTCGTTGTAATCCCTAATTTTCAAGAAGTAATCCAACCAGCCGTGGTTTTGGAAATACTGCTCACAAAGACCATCCTGCAGCAACCCTTCATGGATCGTTGGCTCATGGTGAATTAAATCACAACCCATCTTTTACTCTGATATTTTTCTCTCTGCAGCTGAACCAGAATATTTGAAAGTATTGCTAAAAATGAAATTTCTTTACATATCTTAATTCTGGCGACAGACTTTATTATTCACTTGCGTGAAATAATAACATAATCAGCAATGATGGGAAGCATATCAATTTAGGGTACCAAAAAGGACTGATAATTAATCATGTTAGGTCCCAGAGACAACTGAGAGGGGGGGGGGGGTTTTGAATCAGTTGTCTAATAAATTCAAACCAAAAACTAATTAACCAACTTAATGCTTAATACTGGTAAACCAATTAAGTATGTCGGTAGACAGTGTTAACAGTAAATTGCTATACCGGTAAGGACTAATGCATGAAACAAAACATAAAGTCATCCACAACACATGACACCAATATTTGTACGTGGAAACCCTGTAAGGGGAAAAACCATGGTGGGAAACCTTACCCACAATCAGATGATACTACTACAGATAGTAAGTGTACATAAATGGGGTCTGCACATACAAAAAGGGCAACAGCCTAGAGCTCACTGCTCAATCACAAAATGGGAGTCACACTGACTACAATTGGATGGTTAAATCCAATAAGAATGTACTGCACAAAATACCATCTTCATATGTTGGATTCAGTACCGGCGTAATGTTGATATGCTTCTACAAAAACCTAATTTCACCTTCAAATGATGTCTTCATGTATATCCCTACTTGATCTCACATATACCTTCACTTAATTCTTTTCCGCATTCCACACTTGATCTTACAAATAAGATCTTACATTTATACCATACCCTAAGACTAATTTTAGTAGGTCGACTCTACAAGATATTACAATAAAACATTTTACAAACAATATAATATCCGATGCAATAACCGATTAAACATGTCGGCTTAATGCATTTACAACAATAATAAATCATCTCCATAGCGTGCCATGTTGATCTGGAAAAGATAAACCTATCGGTGTAACCCTAGATAACCTGGACCTATTTGTCGGTAAAGGAAAATGTGCAAATATGAATATACCAATGATTAATTCTTCAAAACAAAGTGCCCACATGATGTCTTCGACATTACCAAGTGTCTTCCATATCATTCCAGGTACCGATGAACAATATATCCTGTCGGTGAACCATATACCAGTAACTGTTGCATAGTTTACTTGCTTGCCGGTGAATGTTGTTGGATCTCAAAGTAGGTGTTGACATCAATGACAAAACCATACCAAAATACCAACAATCTCCCCCCTTTGGCATTGATGGCAACACAAGATGGAAAAACCATCAAAGTGCCAAAATAGAAATGCCAAATACAAAAACTAACAATCTCCATTTCTCCCCCTGGGAGTAACATGTGTTTATCCAAAGATTTAATACCAATCTCTCATACAAATTTCTTATACCAATCTCTCCCCAAAAAGATAATGTGTTTTTCCATAGATATCTCTCCCCCTTTGACATCAAATGTCAAAGTCACAAAAGGTCAAGTTCATACAAAATACCAACCAATTCAATATACCAACTACTCCCCCTGAGAAGTAGCTTCCCCATCAAATACGGGAGTAAAAGATTTGTCTTTTTAATTCTATCGGTTGATGACAATCATCAACTATCTATGTCTCTACCGGTGGTGGTATGACTCCAAGCTGGTCTCTGAGATATTCAAAAGTCTCCTTAGGCAAAGGTTTTGTGAAAATATCTGCAAGTTGTTCTTTAGTATTCACATAAACCAGTTTTATCTCATTTTCTTCAAATTTTTCCCTTAGAAAATTCAGTTTGATAGAAACATGTTTTGTTTTAGAATGTAATACCGGATTCTTAGATATATCAATCGCTGTAGTGTTATCACAGTATATAGTAATGGGTTCCTTGCATTTTACCTTTATGTCTTTCAACATTTGCTTAAGCCATAATACCTATGTACAATTAGTTGTTGCTGCAACATATTTTGATTCTGTTGTTGATAAAGATGTACAACTCTGTTTCTTACTCAACCAAGAAACTAATCTCTTTCCAAGAAAGAATGCTCCTCCAGTGGTGTTTTTTCTATCATCTACATCTCCTACCCAATTTGCATCTGTGTATGCACATAGGTCAAAATTTTCATCTTTAGGATACCATAATCTAAGATTTGTTGTGCCTTGTAGGTACCGGAAAATCCTTTTTACTGTTGATTCATGATTTTCCCTAGGATTACTCTGAAATCTAGAAACAATACATACTGCATTCATAATATCAGGCCTGGTTTGTGTCGAATACAGTAAACCTCCTATCATAGATTTGTATCTAGTTGGATTAACAGGTGTAGATTCATCCCTTTGAGATAATTTGTAATTTGTGGTCATAGGTGTGCTTACTGGTTGAGAGTTCTCCATCCCAAATTTCTTTAGTAATTCTTTCAAGTACTTGGATTGACTCAAAAATATACCTTTATCAGTCTGTGAGAATCTGCAAACCTAAAAAGAATTTTATTTCTCCAATCATAGACATTTCAAATTCTTGTTGCATTTCTAGAGAAAATTCCTTACATAATCCATCTTCTCCTCCAAAGATTATATCATCAACAAATACTTCAATAATCAAGATGTCATCATTAGTTATTTTGTAGTATAAATTGCTATCTACATTTCCTTTAGTAAAACCAATCTTCAAAAGATACTTATCCAACCTTGCATACCAAGCTCTTGGGGCTTGTTTCAATCCATACAGAGCTTTTCTTAACCCACAAACCATATCATTGTCATCTATCAAAGAAAATCCATCAGGTTGTTCAATATATACTTCTTCTTCAAGATCTCCATTCAAAAATGCACATTTAATATCCATTTGATAAACTTTGTAGTCCTTGTGAGCTGCAAAGGCCAAGAATAATCTAACTACCTCAATTCTGGCTACCGGTGCAAAGGTTTCATTGTAATCAACTCCTTCTTTTTGAGAATATCCCTTACACACTAGTCTTGCTTTATTTCTAACAACCTTACCATCTCCATTAAGTTTGTTTCTAAATACTCATTTAGTTCCAATTACATTTTTATCTTTAGGCCGGGGAACTAATGTCCAAGTATTATTTTTCTCGATTTGTCCTAATTCTTCTTCCATAGCTTTAATCCAAAATTTATCTTCACATGCCTCATTAATAGCTGATGGTTCAATTTGAGAAATAAGGCATACCTCTTCATTTGCCATTCTTCCTCTTATCATAACTCCTTTAAATTTGTTTCCAATTATCTGATCCTCAGAATGATTCAATCTTACATACCAGGGTGTCTTAGTTTGCTGTTGTTCTTCAATTATTGTGGAATCTTCTGATGATACCGGGGTTACTGGATCTTCATTCTGTACCGGTGGATTCAGTATAGGTTCATTTGTCACAATTTTTGTTGCTGGTTCAGAGTCTATGTATCTTGAAGTTCCTCTGAATTGTTCATCAATCTTTACATTTGTACTCTCAATAATTTTATGCAATCTTTTATTAAAACATCTATATGCCTTGCTCTTAGATGAATAACCAAGAAATATTCCTTCATCACTTCTAGGATCAAATTTGCTAATATACTCATCTCTTCTAATATAACATTTACTTCCAAAAATTCTGAAATACTTAAGAGTAGGAGTATTACCAAACCATAGTTCATGAGGGGTCTTACCGGTTTCACCTTTGATGTGAACTTTGTTGAATGTATAGACAGCAGTGCTAACTGCCTCTCTCCAATACACATGTGGTAGATTTGCTTCTGATAACATACTTCTAGCTGCATCCAAGATAGTTCTATTTTTCCTTTCAACAACTCCATTCTATTGTGGTATCCGAGGTGCTGATAACTGTCTTCTGATTCCATTCACTTCACATAATGTATTAATGTCCTTAGATGTGAATTATCCTCCTTGATCTGATCTTAAACATATGGTTTTCATACCGGTTTTATTTTCAACCATTGTTTTGAATAGTTTGAACTTTCCAAGTGCTTCTGATTTCTCTCTGAGAAAAGTAACCCAACACATTCTAGAATAATCATCAATAATTAGCATGAAATATCTATCACCTTATAAGCTTCTAGTTCTAGCTGGATCACATAAATCAGTGTGAATTAAATCAAGAGCATTATTTGATTTTTCTGGAATACTTTTGAAACTAGCTCTAACTTGTTTTCCAAATTGACATTCCTTACAAATTGTATTTTGAGGTTTCACAATTTTAGGTAGATCTCTAATTGCCTTAGAAGTACTGATTTTGACCATGCAATCAAAGTTTACATGACATAGTCTCTTATGCCATAACCAACTTTCATCTATATGTGCAATTAAGCATGCCTTTTCACTGTTATTCAAATGAAAGATATTGCCTCTAGTCTAATTACCGGTTGCAATTTCCAAACCAATTCTATTCATGATTTTACATTTTCCATTTTTAAATTGTAGCTGAAATCCCTTCTCAACTAATTGACCAACACTTAAAAGATTATGCTTTAATCCTTTAATATAGTAGACATTGTCAGTGTTATGCTTACCATCAAGAGATATTGAACCCTTACCTTTGATTGAACAGGCTTTGTCATCTCCAAATCTTACTAAACCTCCATTGTATTCTTGAAAGTTCAAGAATTTACCTTTGTCTCCAGTCATATGATGTGAGCATCCTGAGTCAATGATCCATTCATCCTTTTATTTCAACTTTAGCTACTAGGGCTTGTTCTACCGATTGAGAAGTAGGTGCCAGTTGATCTTCTGTTATAGCAACAAAAACCCATCCGTTGTCTGTTGGATCCTCATCAAAATCATCATTCACACCTTCATCAGCAATGTAACAAGATTTATCTTTGTTCTTTTTAAATCTGTATCTCTGATACTCAGGATTAGGCTTGTTTGTTCTTCTAGCTTCTTCTCTTAGTTTATTATGTCTATCAGGGCATCTTGAAGCCATATGACCAATCTTATTGTAGTTAAAACATTTAAAGGGTGCTTTACCTTCATACTTACTTCCAATTGGACCTTTTGTCATTTTCCTTGCAAATAGTGCTTCAAGTTCTTCAAGCTCTTCATTCTCCTTTCTGGATTCTTCAAGTTCTCTTGCATAAAAGGCTCTCTAGTCTGATTTGTCAAATGATGGAGTAGATGGTGTTGATGCTTTAAAGGCCAAATCAGTCTTTATAGTAGCAACAAGACCAAATTCCTCAATTTCAAAGGCTGAAAGTTTTCCAATCAATGTATCCCTAGTTACTGATGTATTAGGCATTGTTCTTAACTCATTTATAGCATTAACCTTCATTTTATATGCCGGTGGCAAACCTCTTATGATTTTTGAAACAATTTCATCCTCACTCAGAGTTCCTCCACAACATTTAATACCCAAAACAATTTCATTTACTCTTTCCATAAAAGCAAAAATCCTTTCATCTTCTTCCATTTTCAAATGTTCATACCTGACTCGGAAGCTTTCAAGTTTTGCAATTTTAACTATGGAATCTCTTTCATTCAGTGTTTCCAAGTGATCCCAAATAGCTTTAGCAGTAGACCTATCTGATAATCCCATGATTTGTTGATCTGATAATGCACTCAAAAGTTCTTCTCTTGCTTTGCAATCATTTTCTTCATCTTTAGCTAAAGTAGCTGGAGCAGTCTGACTAGCTACAGCAGCAGTATAACCATTCTTAGTAACTTCCCAGATGTCTTTACCAATGCAATTCAGATGTGTCTCCATTCTGATCTTCCATATCCCATAGTTGGTTCCATCAAGTTTAGGATTGTCCTTCCTGAAATAATTAGTAGACATTGGATCTCCTCAAGTTGTTAAACTTCTGCAAAAGAGGACTAAGCTCCGATACCAATTGTTAGGTTCCGAAGACAACTGAGAGGGGGGGGGGGGGGGGCGGGGGGGTGAATCAGTTGTCTAATAACTTCAAACCAAAAACTAATTAACCAACTTAATGCTTAATACTAGTAAACCAGTTAAGTATGCCAGTAGACAGTGTTAACAGTAAATTGCTATACCGGTAAGGATTAATGCATGAAACATAAACATAAAGTCATCCACAACACATGACACCAATATTTGTACGTGGAAACCCTGTAAGGGGAAAAACCATGGTGGGAAACCTTACCCACAATCAAATGATACTACTGCAGATAGTAAGTGTACATAAATGGGGTCTGCACATGCAGAAAGGCCAACAGCTTAGAGCTCACTGCTCAATCACAAAATGGGAGTCACACTAACTACAATTGGATGATTAAATCCAATAAGAATGTACTGCACAAAATAGCATCTTCATATGTTGGATTTAGTACCGATGTAATGCTGATATGCTTCTACAAAAACCTAACTTCACCTTCAAATGATGTCTTCGTGTATATCCATGCTTGATCTTGTATATACCTTCACTTAATTCTTTTCCGCATTCCATACTTGATCTTACAAATAAGATCTTACATTTATACCATACCCTAAGACCAATTTTAGTAGGTCGGCTCTACAAGATATTACAATAAAACATTTTATAAACAATATAATATCTGATGCAATAACCGGTTAAACATGTCGACTTAATACATTTACAACAATAATAAATCATCTCCATAGTGTGCCATGCTGATCTGGCAAAGATAAACTCATCGGTGTAACCCTAGATAACCTGGACCTATTTGCCGATAAAGGCAAATATGCAAATATGAATATACCAATGATTAATTCTTCAAAACAAAGTGTCCACATGATGTCTTCGACATTACCAAGTGTCTTCCATATCATTCCAGGTACCAATGAACAATATATCCTGTCGGTGAACCATATACCAGTAATTGTTGCATAGTTTACTTGCTTGCCAGTGAATGTTGTTGGATCTCAAAGTAGGTGTTAACATTAATGACAAAACCATACCAAAATACCAACAAATCATATTGGAAAACGAACCATAAAGTACCCCCCCAGCTTAACCTAGCACGTGTCCACACAAGCTAACAAGATTTTGGGTAGTGGAGCGGATTTAAATAGGATATAATCATAATGAACTAATAAATGCATAATTAAAATAAAATACAATATACACGTACCTATAATTGCATGAAAATGAAGGCGAAATGAAATGAAGTGACAGGTAAGAACATGGGATGAAATGTAGTGGATGGAATTTTATGTACGGAGAAGAATATTCCCATATAAAATGGAAATAGTTTATTATGATACGGTAAATAGGTTCACTGTTGAGGCTGCAGGAACATCTCCTTTATCAATCTGCACAAGTGCAACAGGAAGCTCATGAATTGATACTGAGTTGTTGGCAGTTGCTGCAGGAAGCCTGTCAGTTAGTGCAAGAACTTTTATTTCGCTTTGTGGAGCAAACTGTTGCAGGAACTCCTCTCTAGTAGCTGGCTTGTGATATAGTCGTAGGCGGTGTCCATTTACTAAGAGTTTAAATCAAACAGGATCTATTGTAGACAAAGGGACTACTCCATTCTAAAAAACTTCTTCTATCTCATAAGGACCTAACCACCTTGTTTGAAGTTTTCCCATAGCATCTTTATATCTGGAATCATACAGGAGTGCCCAATCACCAACTTTGAATTTCTTTTCTCTGATATATTTATCATGTCATCTTGTTCTTTGGTTTTGAATCAATTATGTCTGTTGAATAGCTATCTTCCTCCATTCATCAAGAGCATTTAACTATTGAATGCGTTCTTTCTGTGCTTCAAACAATGTCATATTTAGCTGTAAAGTTGTTCTCAAGGTTTTATGTTCAAATTCAATAGGCATCATTGTTGTTTTGCCATAAACCATCTCAAAAGGTGTGAAACCAATTGGTGTTTTCCAAGTTGTTCTTTATGCCCAAATTGCTTGTAAAAGCGGATGAGACCAATCTTTCCTATGAACAGACACTGTTTTTGTAAGAATAGCCTCAAGCTCTATATTTGTAACTTCTACTTGTCCATTAGACTGTGGATGATATGGAGTAGATTTCCTGTTTCTTATATTGTATTCATTGACCAAAGCTTTTATCAAGGTTGATGTAAATTGAGGTCCCTGATCTGAGACAATTTCCATTTGTACTCCATATCTTGTAAATATCTCTTCATAGAGAAACTCGGCCACCTTATTATCTCTTGCATGTTGTATAGCTCTAGCTTCTACCCATTTTGTTACATAGTTTGTACATACCAAGATATAAGATTTGCCATTAGAAGGTGGATCAATGGGGCCAACAAAATCTAATCCCCACTTGTCAAATGGTGTAACAGATATTTGAGGGTATAGTGGCATTTCATCAGATTTTGTAGGTTTGCCCATTCACTAACATCTGTCACATTTCCTTATGTACTGAGTTGCATCCTTGTGTAATGTGGGCCAATAGTATCCGGTATTGAGTATTTTCAGTGTTGTCCTTTTGGCAACAAAATGACCTCCACATGGCTCATCATGACATGCATGTAGGATGTCATATATTTCATCTTCTTTGACACATCTTCGCATGACTTGGTCAAGTCCAATATAAAATAGACAATCAACAATCCATAAAAAGTTAAAACTTTTCTCATCTAGAAACCTTCTTTCCTTAGGAGAAAAAGAAATTGGCATCTTAGCTATAGCTAAATAGTTGGCAATATCAGCATACCAAGGAGTGTGAGCCTGTATGAGAAACAAATACTCATCTGGAAAAGTGTCATCTATCATTTTAGAATCTTCCTACAATTGAAGGCGTGAAAGATAATCTACAACCACATTAGACTTCCCTGGCTTATCAACAACTGTGATATCAAATTCCTGCATCAACAATAACCAGTGAGCTAATCTACTAGTGATTGATGACTTATTCATGAGATATCTAATTGCAGTATGATCAATATGCATAAATATGGGATACCCTGTAATATAGTGTCTAAAATTATTAAGGGCGTATATGACAGCTAGCATTTCCTTTTCAGTAACTGTATAATTCAATTCAAGTCCCTACAAATTCTTGCTGATATAATATATTGCATTTTCCAACTTGTCAACTTTTTGTCCCAGCACTGCTCCTATTGCATAATCAGATGCATCTATATGGATTTGGAATGGTAGAGACCAATTTGGCCCTTTAAGGACTAGTGCTTGAGTCAAAGCATGCTTAAGCTTTAAAAAAGCTTCATTGCATGCTGAGGTCCATTTAAATTCTGCATCTTTAGTAAGTAGTGAATATAAGGGACTTGCAATTTTGCTGAAATATTTGATAAACCTTCTGTAGTATCCAACATGACCAAGAAAACTTCTCACATCTTTTTGCTTTACAGGGTCATTAATATGCTGAATGGCCTCAATCTTTGCTGGATCCACCTTTATGCCCTATACAGATATATGATGGCCAAGGACTATTCCTTCTTCCATCATAATAAAACACTTCTCACTGTTCAAAGACAAATTGTAGTCTTCACATCGCTGCAACACTTTCTTCAAATTACCCAATGCTTGATCAAATTCAAAACCATAAGTTGTGAAGTCATCCATGTAAATTTCCATAATATCTTGAGAAATATCAGAAAAAATACTAATCACTGCTCTTTGAAAAGTGGTTGGAGCATTACACAACCCAAAAGGAAGAACAGAATATGCATATGTGCCCCATGGGCAAATAAATGTTGTCTTGTCTTGATCCTTTGGGGCTATCTGTATCTGAATGTAACCACTAAATCCATCAAGGAATGAAAAATATCTCTTACCAGCAAGAGAATCTAATACCTGATCCACAAATGGGAATGGGAAATGATCTTTTCTTGTTGCCAAATTTAGAGCTCTATAATCAACACATACTCTCCATTTGCCTCCTTTTTTAGGCACTATCACCAGAGGTGATACCCATTGACTGTCAAAGATAGGATAGATAAACCCAGCTTTTAACAATTTCTATAATTCATCTTTAACTATCTCCTTCAAGGCAGGATTGACTCTTCTTTAAGGTTGTCTAAGTGGGCAACAATAATCCTTTATGTAAATACAGTGAGTACAAACTGTTGGATCAATCCCACTCATATCCTTGTAATCCCATGCAAAAGCATTTTTATGGAGTTTCAGCAAGTCTACAAGGCCCTCCTTTTGAGTATCTAATAGATCTCCATTGATTCAAATATTTATTCAATTCCACCTCTATCTTAATAGTAAGATCAATCTGGTTTATATCAGAAAAATGAGAAAAAGATAATTCCTGCGGCAACAGAGTATGCAAAATATCAGTGGCTGCAGGAAAGTCCAGACCTACAATATTCGGAACCAATTCTTGCAATTTTTGATCTTCTATAAATTCATTTATCAGTATTTTATAAAGAATTGATTCCTCATCATATAACTGCTTGAGTGGTCCTCGATTAATCATCATAAGGTGATTAATAGAGTCAATTTCATCAGATTCCTCTCCCAAGATAGGCCAAACAACTTGTTGCTACTCAAGTTGTGGTTGTGCTGGAGAATACAAGGCTAATTTTTTGTAGAACTCCCATCTGAAATAGTCATGTCTCCTGATCTACACCCTATATATGTATCAACTGTGGCAAGCCAAGGTCTACCCAAAATGAACGGATATCCTCCCAATGTTGCTTTTGGAGATAGAATCATAAAGTCTGCAGGATATTCCCAGGAATCTAGAATAACTATGACATCCTCTATGATACCGTCAGGTTTCACTGTAGAGCCATCAGCGAGTTGTAGAACTGTAGGTGTAGTCCTTAAACTATTGATCTCTAGATGTTTCATTACTTCCCTTGTCATTACATTAATGGCTGCTCCTAAATCAATCAAAACATTCCTTATTTGACTGCCATTAATGACTATATTCACAACAGGACTACTTGGATCAGAATACTTTGGAATTGCAATTTTACCTAACATGATATCAGCCAATTGACCCATAACATGCACTGTTTGTGGATCCTTTTTTCTTCCTGCCAGGTTTCTTTAGGCATGCCTCTCTTAATGCCTTACCATATATAGGGACATCCTTTATTGCTTGCAACAATGGAATTTTAACACAAATGTGCTTCAGTTGATCAAGAATATCAAAACTTTGTTGTTGTTCAGTGGGAACTTCTTTGTCTTGCAGTCTATGGGGAAATGGTGGTAATATTTGATTCTGAGGTATTGTATCTTTTGGGTCAGAGATTGGTTGCTCTTCCTATACCTCAGTAATAACTGGATGAGAGGGATTAGGTAGAGTTGTCGTAGATCGAAGGTGAATATCATCTAGTGATAAAGAATAGGTTGGGTATTGATTAGCATCAGCTGAATAAGCTTGTTGTTGTTGCTGAGATTTGATATTTGGATTAGGTGTCAGTTGAGTAGGCAACTGTGTTGGCTTAGGCAGTGCAGCTATAGCTATAGGAGGAGGCATTAAAGCAGGAAGTTGTGGCTACTGAACAAGAGGCTGATATCCAGAAGATTGGGCTGGCCATGATTGGTTCCCCCTCCATTGAGAGGTAGGTTGCCAATTCCCTTGAAACTGGTTCCCTTGACCCTGAGATGGATACCAGTTCCCTTGTGGTTGTTGCCACTATGGAACTTGATTAACAAATTGCTTCCCTTGGCCTTGTGACCCATACCAATGTGGATAGTTACCAAAATTTTGAGAATATTGTGTTTGTCATTGGTTGTTTGGTGCATAAGAATTACCACTATAACCAGAAAAAGAAAGTGGATCGGGTGGCATACCTTGTCTTTGAAAATTTGGTCTTCTTTGAGAAACATAGAAGACTTGTTCATCCTCCCCTTGAACTAGTTTGAAGTCAAGTACTTCCATATTTGCAACCATCTTACATCTGCAATCTTTCTTTCGTTGTTTACAATGAGGACAGAATTCTGCAAGGAATGCATCAACTTCTGCATGCTTCTTCTTAGCTACCAATGTATCCAACTGGGTAGCCATATTTTTTATTATATCCTCCTTGAAGTCTTTTAATAGATGACTAAGTTCCAATCTAGAAACTCCAGTTCCAGATGTTGATAATGGTGCCCCTGGCTTAAATCTCTTGTTCTTCTTAGATGTAGATCTGGAATACTTTTTGCAAATTTGCCATATTTTAGCCCAACTAGATTGTGTAATGTCACCTCCACCCATGAGATCTAAGGAATTGGTGCATTCATCACTGATACCCCTCAAAAATATCAATTTGAGGGAATTTTCATTCAGAGTACTATGCTTGGACTTCTTGACACTAAACAAAAACCTTTCCAGATAATCCTCAAGACCCTCATCTTCAGTTTGTGTCATTCTAAAGATATCATCCCCATGACGATCAGTGCCTCTACAATAGTCTTTGTATCTTGCAAGAAACAAATGTTTCATCTCATCCCATGTGTTGATTGTGCTACTACCCAAGCTCATAAACCATCTCAAGGATGACTCTTTTAAAGTGGCAGGAAAAATTTTGAGTCTATGGGCATTTGTAGTATAGTTAAAACTTCTATAGAGAACATCAAACTCAAATAGAAATGTGTCAGGATCCTCTGTCACCAACCCATAGAATTTAGGAAGTGAAGATGCTGGAATGTTCTTGAGGTTAGCATTATCATGCTGATCAGAGATGGGAAACTCAAACGTTGGACCTGGTGGTGGTGGTGGATTATTCCCAAAAGGAGGAGGGTTCCCTTACATTGGACCTGTTGGGGTTGTTCGTTGGTATTTTGGTATGGTTTTGTCATTGATGTCAACACTTACTAAAACACTAGCTCTTTGGAGATCCAGAAGCATTTACTGGTATATGGTACACCGGCAAGATATAATGATCACCGGCACTCGGAATTATATGGAAGACACTTGGTAATGTCGAAGACATCTTTTGGACATCTTGTCCTGGAGTTTTGTTCATCGGTATATTCATATTTGCATATTTTCTTTTACCGGCAAATAGGTCCAGGGTTACCAAGGGTTACACCGGCAGGTTTATCTTTTCCAGATCAGCATGGCACGCTAAGGAAATGATTAATTATTGTTGTAAATGCATTAAGCTGACATGATCAATTGGTTATTGCATCAGACATTATATTGTTTGTAAAATGTTTTCATTGTAATATCTTGTAGAGCTGACCTACTAAAATTGGTCTTACGTTATGGTATAAATGTAAGATCTTAATTGTAAGATCGAATGTGGAATGCGAAAAAGAATTGTGTGAAGGTATATGCGAGATTAAGCAGAGCTATACATGAAGACATCATTTGAAGGTGAAGTTAGGTTTTTGTGAAAGCATATCAGCATTACACCGATATTGAATCCAACATATGAAGATGTTATTTTGTGCAGTACATTCTTATTGGATTTATCCAACCAACCGTAGTCAGTGTGACTCCCATTTTGTGATTGAGCAGTGAGCTTTAGGCTATTGGCCTTTCTACATGTGCAGACCCCATTTATGTACACTTATTATCTGCAGTAGTATCATCTGATTGTGGGTAAGGTTTCCCACCGTGGTTTTCCCCTTACAGGGTTTCCACGTACAAATATTGGTGTCATGTGTTGTGGATGACTTTGTGTTTATGTTTCATGCATTAATCTTTACTGGTATTAAGCATTGAGTTGGTTAAGTTGTTTTTGGTTTGAATTTATTTAACAACTGATTCACCCCCCCCCCCACCTCTCAGTTGTCTCTGGGACCTAACAATTGGTATCAGAGCTAAGTCCTCTTTTGTAGAAGTTTAACAACTTGAGGAGATCCAATGTCTACTAATTATTTCAGAAAGGACAGTCCTAAACTTGATGGAACCAACTATGGAATATGGAAGATCAGAATGGAGACACATCTAAATTGCATTGGCAAATATGTCTGGGAAGTTACAAAGAAAGATTACACTGTTGTTGTAGTTGGTCAGCCCAGTCCAACTACCTTGGCTAAAGATGAGGAAAATGATTGCAAAGCAAGAGAAGCACTTTTGAGTGCATTATCATATCAACAAATCATGGGATTATTAGATAGGTCTACTGGTAAAGCTATTTCGGATCATTTGGAAACACTGAATGAAGGAGATTCCATAGTCAAAATTGCAAAACTTGAAAGCTTCCGAGTCAGGTATGAACATCTGAAAATAGAAGAAGATGAAAGGATTTCTGCTTTTATGGAAAGAGTAAATGAAATTGTTTTGGGTATTAAATGTTGTGGAGGAATCTTAAGTGAGGATGAAATTGTTTCAAAAATCTTAAGAGGATTGGCACCGACATATAAAATGAAGGTTATTGCTATAAATGAGTTAAGAACAATGCCTAATACATCAGTAACTAGGGATACATTGATTGGGAAACTTTCAGCTTTTGAAATTGAAGAATTTGGCCCTGTTGCTACTATAAAGACAGATTTAGCCTTTAAATCATCAACATCATTTGCTCAATCATTTGACAAATTTGATTGGAAAGCCTTTTATGCAACAGAACTTGAAGAAAGCAGGAAAGAAAATGAAGAACTTGAAGAACTTGAAGCACTATTTGCAAGGAAAATGCCTAAAGGTCCAATTGGAAGTAAGTATGAAGGTAAAGCACCCTTTAAATGTTTTAACTGCAATAAGATTGGTCATATGGCTTCGAGATGCCCTGATAGACATGCTAGACTAAGAGAAGAAGCTAGAAGGACATACAAGCCTAATCCTGAATATCAAAGATAAAGATTCAAGAAGAACAAAGACGAAACTTGTTACATTGCTAATGAAGGTGTGACTGATGATTCTGATGAGGATCTGGCAGACAATGGATGGGTTTTTGTTGCTATAACAGAAGATCAACCGGCACCTACTGCTCAACCGGTAGAACAAGCCCTAGCAGCTAAAGTTGAAATAAAAGATGAATGGATCATTGACTCAGGATGCTCACATCATATGATAGGAGACAAAGGTAAATTCTTGAACTTTCAAGAATACAATGGAGGTTTAGTAAGATTTGGAGATGACAAAGCCTGTTCAATCAAAGGTAAGGGTACAATATCTCTTGATGGTAAGTATAACACTGACAATGTTTACTATGTTAAAGGATTAAAGCATAATCTTTTAAGTGTTGGTCAATTAGTTGAGAAAGGATTTCAGTTATAATTTAAAAATGGAAAATGCAAAATCATGAATAGAACTGGTTTGGAAATTGCAACCGGTAATTAGACTAGAGGTAATATCTTTCATTTGAATAACAGTGAAAAGACATGCTTGACTGTACATATAGATGAAAGTTGGTTATGGCATAAGAGACTCTGTCATATAAACTTTGATTGCATGGTAAAGATCAGTACTTCTAAGGCAGTTAGAGATCTACCTAAAATTGTCAAACCTCAGAACACAATATGCAAGGAATGTCAATTTGGAAAACAAGTTAGAGATAGTTTCAAAAGTATTCTAGAAAAATCCAATAATGCTCTTGATTTGATTCACACTAATTTATATGGTCTAGCTAGAACTAAAAGCTTACAAGGTGATAGATATTTCATACTAATCATTGATGATTATTCTAGAAGGTGTTGGGTTATTTTTCTCAGAGAAAAATTAGAAGCACTTGGAAAGTTCAAACTATTCAAAGCAATGGTTGAAAATGAAACCGGTAAGAAAATCAAATGTTTAAGATTAGATCAAGGAGGAGAATTCACATCTAAGGACTTTAATACATTTTGTGAAGTGAATGGAATCATAAGATAGCTATTAGTACCTCGGACACCACAGCAGAATGGAGTTGTTGAAAGGAAAAACAGAACTATCTTGGATGCAGCAAGAAGTATGTTATCGGAAGCAAATTTACCACATGTATATTGGAGAGAAGAAGTCAACATAGCAGTCTATACATTCAACAAAGTTCACATCAAAGGTGAAACCGGTAAGACCCCTCATGAACTATGGTTTGGTAATACTTCTACTCTTAAGTATTTCAGAATTTTTGGAAGTAAATGTTATATTAGAAGAGATGAGTATATTGGCAAATTTGATCCTAGAAGTGATGAAGGAATATTTCTTGGTTATTCATCTAAGAGTGAGGCATATAGATGTTTTAACAAGAGATTGTAGAAAATTGTTGAGAGTACAAATGTAAAGATTGATGAACAATTCAGAGGAACTTCAAGGTATATAGACTCTGAACCGGCAATAGAAATTGTGACAAATGAACCTACACCAAATCCACCGATACAGAATGAAGATCCAGTTACCCCAGTACCATCTGAGGATTCCACAACAACTGAAGAACAACAACAAACAAAGACACCCTGGTATGTAAGGTTGAATCATTCTGAAGATCAAATAATTGGAAATAAATTTAAAAGAGTTATGACAAGAGGAAGATTGGAAAATGAAGAGGTGTGTCTTATTTCTCAAATAGAACCATCATTTGTTCTGATTGAATGAAAAACGGGTTTTACGGACCCGAAACCATTACAACATAGTTAAAATAAAAAGCTGAGAAAATAGAGTCCTCATACAAAGTGACTGGTCCAAAAAACCAGCGAACAGAAAAAATAGCTAAACAACAAAAAATAGCAAAGAACCCAAGGAGACACTACATAGTAATTTTCTTCAGCAGATCCTCTGCCTTAGTCACCAGCTCGTCATAGGTCACCCCAACTGATTTTAGCTCCTCCAGGTCCTTATTCACTTTCTTTTCCTTCCTCTTTCCACGGGTGCGATTTCTGGGACCTTGGACTTCCCCGGTTCCTTCTGCATCCAGGTCAATTTCCTGGGTTTCCTTTTCATCATCGAGCTTGCTGATGAGGGTATGGGTGTTGTTGGCTAAGATTTTCAGAATGCTGAGACTCTGCTCCGCAATGTTCTTGAGGCACTCCTCTATCTTGTCCACTTTGGCAACTATATCCGAGAGCATTTTTTCGTTAGTTTCCTCCAGGGTTTTTCTATCCTGTATCTCCTTTTTAATTTTCTCAAACCGGAGATTAAAGGCGTCTCTGATGTCTTCCGCTTTGGCAATTGTGTTCTTCAAATCTTCAATATAATTGGCCATAGTGTTCCCCTCTCCAATGTTAATGGTCTCTAGGATCATGACTCTGTTGCAAAATTTTTTGTATTCATCCACAGTATTCTTATTCCCGTCAATAAGTCATTCAATGGTTTTCATAAAACCCTTCAAGGCCTCGAGGTGAGGACCAGGAGAAGGAGTAACTTTACCAGGGGTTATCTGTTCATCTTTAGCAGTATGGAGTGCAGAAATAGTGTCAGTGGCCCTGAGGGTCTCCTCCATAGTCTCCATCTCCAGGCTTTGTTCAGCTTCTAGGGTTCCTGTTTGCTTGTCCTCTTTCAGTTCCTTGCCTATGTCCTCCGGATCTTTGCCAGTCTCCTCTATTTTCTTTTGCTTCTTCTTGGGTTGGGCTTGGATTTTACTTTTTTCCTTCAGCACTCCCTTAGGGTTCTTCTTCTCCTCAGGGAAATCAGAGTCCTCTTCTTCCGAAGAAATACTAATCAAGGGTTTGCAATAGAACCATCATCTATTAATGAGGCATGTGAAGATAAATTTTGGATTAAAGCTATGGAAGAAGAATTAGAACAAATTGAGAAAAATAATACTTGGACATTAGTTCCCCGGCCTAAAGATAAAAATGTAATTGGAACCAAATGGGTATTCAGAAACAAACTTAATGAAGATGGTAAGGTTGTTAGAAATAAAGCAAGACTAGTGTGTAAGGGATATTCTCAAAAAGAAGGAATTGATTACAATGAAACCTTTACACCGATAGCTAGAATTAAGGCAGTCAGATTATTCTTGGCTTTTGCAGCACACAAGAACTACAAAGTTTATCAAATGGATATTAAATGTGCATTTTTGAATGGAGATCTTGAAGAGGAAGTATACATTGAACAACCTGATGGATTTTCTTTGACAGATGACAATGATATGGTTTGCAGATTAAGGAAAGCTCTGTATGGACTGAAACAAGCCACAAGAGCTTGGTATGCAAGATTCGATAAGTATCTTTTAAAGATTGGTTTTACTAAAGGAAATGCAAACATCAATTTATATTACAAAATAACTAATGATGACATCTTGATTATAGAAGTATTTTTTGATGATATAATCTTTGGAGGAGAAGATGGTTTATGTAAGGAATTTTCTACTAAAATGCAGCAAGAATTTGAAATGTCTATGATTGGAGAAATAAAATTATTTTTAGGATTGCAGATTTCACAAACTGACAAAGGTATATTCTTGAGTCAATCCAAATACTTAAAAGAGTTACTAAAGAAATTTGGGATGGAAAATTCTAAACCGGTAAGCACACCTATGACTACAAATGACAAATTATCTCAAAGGGACGAATCTACACCTGTTAATCCAACTAGATACAAATCTATGATAGGAGTTTTACTGTATTTAACATAAACCAGACCTGATATTATGAATGCAGTATGTATTATTTCAAGATTTCAAAGTAATCCTAGAGAAAATCATGAATCAGCAGTAAAAAGGATTTTCTGGTACTTACAAGGCACTATAAATCTTGGATTATGGTATCCTAGAGATGAAAACTTTGAATTAAGTGCATACACAGATGCAAATTGGGTAGGAGATGTGGATGATAGAAAAAGCACCACCGGTAGAGCATTCTTTCTTGGAAAGAGATTAGTTTATTGGTTGAGTAAGAAACAGAGTTGTACATCTTTATCAACAACAGAATCAGAATATGTTGTAGCAGCAACTAACTGTACACACGTACTATGGCTTAATCAAATGTTGAAAGACATAAAGATAAAATGCAAGGAACCTATTACCATATATTGTGATAACACTGCAGCAATTGACATATCTAGGAATCCAGTACTACATTCTAAAAAAAACATGTTTCTATCAAACTGAATTTTCTAAGGGAAAAAGTTGAAGAAAAGGAGATAAAACTGGTTTATGTGAACACTAAAGAACAACTTGTAGATATTTTCACAAAACCTTTACCTAAGGAGACTTTTGAATATCTCAGAGATTAGCTTGGAGTCATACCTGTTGGGAAAAATGGTGTCTCAACCTTGCATTTATGCGAGGTTACTACTTATAGTAAGTTTTCATTTGAGCACGAAATGGTGCGAAACTCTCCCTGAAGCTTCTGGTTGGCTAGATAAGCATTCTGGTAAAGTTGCGTCGCAAGGTCACAGCTAGTTTTGAAGATATTAAACTTTTCGTCTTGGAGGGGTGCGATAAAATGTTTAAACTTAATTTTGGGGGATTTAGAGGCTCCAAAATGCCCTAAAAAGTGGTCTTAGCTGGTGTAGCTGGTTACAAGGTGATAGAGCACTTTGCGAGCTTTCCGGCGCTTCAAACGGTTCGTCAATCGGACACCCGGTTCTCAAGTTATGGCCTCCGGAAGTTTGTACTCCTGAAATAGGAAAAATAATTTGTATCGGATACATAAATGAGCTGTAAAAGGGAGCGACACATGTTGATGTGTGCTTTAACATGTCATAGGGCATCTAGAAGGGAGATAAGGTCGGCTACACCTTATTGGGTGGTTTTAGCCCATGGTTTTGTAATATCGTTTGACGGTTTCTTGTATTGTATCTCCTATTTATGAGGTGTGTGAGATAGAGGTTGTGTGTAAGAGTCTTATGGCTATTGAGTTGTCTCTGACTCTCTGATTAGTGGTACTCCTGCGAAGAGCTTGCTCTGCAAGTATGTTGTAATCTGTTTTTGATTGCTGAATAAAATATTGAGCTGCTTTTGGAGGGTGGGGTTTTTCTCCCGAAAGGGTTTTCCCCACGTAAATCATTGTGTTGTGGTATGATTGCTATTATATCTATTTCTATTTTCTATAACTATTGTAATGATCTGAAAAAATTTTGCATTACCCTCCTCTCAAGGTTAGTGTAGGAAGTTGTTTCCGCTACTTAACTTCCTTACAAGTGGTATCAGAGCTTGATCACCTTTGGTTTCAATTGTGGGCAGTTGGGTTTTTTGAACTAATCCAGATTTGAGTGGGAGCTTGTGCAGAAGACACTTTTTGATCTTGTTGCAGGAATATTCAGATGGCGAGTTCGTCAGGGAGAATAGAGGTGGAGAAATTTAATGGAAGTAATTTTGAGATGTGGAAGCTGAAGATGGAAGATCTGCTAATAGATCGAGATCTTTGGGATGTTGTTGATGTGAATGTCCAAAGGCCCTCAGATCCTACTGCGGCAGCTCAGTATGATGTTATGGACCGAAAAGCCAAGGGTCTAATCAGACTGTGCCTGGCAGACTCTGTTCTAATCAATGTCCATGAAGAAAACTCTGCAAAGCAGCTATGGACTAAGCTTGGTGAGATGTATCAAGTGAAATCTTTATTAAATCAAATTTTCTTAAGAAAGAAATTGTATTCCTTGAAGATGGAAGAGGGTGGACGAATTGCAGACCACCTGGAAGCATTCAATATGTTGGTAGCTCAATTAGTATACGTCGGTGTTAAGATGGACGAGGAGGAGAAATGTCAGATCTTGCTTTGTTCTTTGCCTGATTCGTAGGATTCTCTTGTTATGGCTATCTGTAGTACTTCTGTTGTTTTGAAATCTGAAGACGTGGTGGGTGCCCTACTCGGTGAAGAGATGCGAAGGAAGGTATCCATCAGTTCAAAGGAAGCCCTAACCGTTCATGGAAGACCTAAAGAGAAAGGCAAGAAGAATGAGAAGCGCGGCAAGTCCAAATCCAAAGGGAGATCGAAATCTCCTGGAAAGTCCAAAGTCATTTGCTGGAATTGCGGTAAACCGGGTCACATCCGTAAGGACTGCAAAGAAGAAAAGAAGAAGAAGAAAAAGAAAAAGTTCAATTCTCATTCTGAGTCCGACAATGAAGATGGCGATGCATTTATTGCGGCTTTGGCGACTCATGCAGGTAATGATGTCTGGCTAATTGACTCAGGTGCATCTTTTCATATGACTTCCAATAGAGATTGGTTTTCTGAATATGAAGGATTTAATGGAGGTAAGGTGTACTTGGGTGATGATTCACCTCTAGACATTGTTGGTCGAGGTAAAGTTAGAATCAAGTTTTCTAATAGTAGAATAAAAAGGATTAATGGTGTGCTGCATATCCCTGGATTAAAATGAAACCTGTTATCTGTGAGCAAACTGATAGATGCAGGTGTGCAGGTAGTCTTTTCTGAAGCAGGATGTAAGATGATTAAGGGTGCTATGGTAGTTGCTAGAGGTGTCAGGTTTGGCACTTTGTATAAGCTTGAAGCATACACTATTGAGTGTAATAGCACTTCTGTAAAAAGTAAATCTGCAGATACTTCACTAGAAGATTTGAAGGTTTCACCTTCAGCAGATGGAAATGGTTTTTGGGTACCTAAGGGTGCTCTTTCGTCTGAAGCAAAGTTACCTGCAGAGAAGACTATGTTATGGCACCAGAGACTTGGTCACATTGGAGAAAAGGGTCTAAGGACCTTGAAAAATAAAAACCTTGTTGAAGGTTTGAATGATTGTAATCTTGACTTTGATTTCTGTGAGCATTGCATTTATGGAAAAAAAAACCGTGTTCAGTTTTACTCGAGTTCTCATAAAACTTGTGGTGTTTTGGATCTTATCCATTCTGATGTGTTTGGTCCAGTAGATGTCTCTTCGATTGGAAAATCCACATATTATGTTTCATTTATTGATGATTTTAGTAGAAGGACATGGGTATATTTTCTAAAGAGTAAATCTGAAGTTTTTAGTCGTTTTAAAGAATTTAAAGCAATGGTTGAGTTGCAGACTGGAAAGAAAATAAAATGTTTGAGAACTGATAATGGCGGTGAGTTTTGCTCTAATGATTTTGATAATTTTGTAAAGACTGTGGAATTAACAGGCAGAAGACAACTCCGTATTCTCCACAGCAGAATGGAGTTGCAGAAAGAATGAACAAGACACTGATGGAGAAGGCTAGGAGTATGTTGAGTGGTGCTGGTCTCGAACAAAAGTTTTGGGCTGAAGTTGTTGCCACTGCTTGCTACCTGATTAACATGTCTCCTACATCAGCTCTTGTTGATAAAACGCCTATGGAAGCATGGTCAGGTCACAAGCCTTCATTGAGACATCTTAGAGTTTTTGGTTGCGAGGCATATGCACATGTGCCAAAGGAGAAGCGAACAAAGTTGGAGAACAAGGCTGTGAAATGTATCTTCATCGGGTATAGTTATGGTGTGAAAGGATAAGCTTTGGGACCCTGTTGCACAAAAGGTAATTCACAGTAGAAGTGTTATTTTTAGAGAAATTAAGTCTCCTTCTGTTACATTGCAGCCAGAACAGACTAAAAAAGAAGATGTGATTCAACTTCCTTCTACACCTGAAAGAATTGAATCGAGACCCCTAGATAGGCAAGAATTTGAGGAGAGCTCGTCTAGCTGTGAATCTTCAGAAGAGGAGGAAGAACCTCCAACTCAGCTTGTTCGAAGGTCTACAAGACATAGACAACCACCTGAAAGGTATTCACCTGATGATTGGAGATGTATTTTTGCTCTGAATACTAGTGTGGATGAACCGAAATCTGTAGAAGAGGCATTAGGTATGAATGATGCAGAATCCTGGAAGATTGCTATGGAGGAAGAAATGGCAGCTTTGAAAAAGAATGATACATGGGATCTTGTACCATTGCCTGAAGGACGAAAACCTGTTAGTTGTAAATGGGTGTTCAAGAAAAAGATTGGTTCAGATGGAAGCATTGAGAAGTATAAAGCAAGGTTGGTTGCAAAAGGCTACTCTCGGGTTGAGGGTGTTGATTACGGTGAGATATTTTCTCCTATTGCAAAAATGACGTCCATTAGATTTTTGCTTTCTATTGCTACTGCTTATGATTTAGAGGTTGAGCAAATGGATGTGAAAACTGCTTTCCTTCATGGTGATTTGGAGGAAGATATTTATATGACACAGCCGGAGCACTATGTGGTGAAAGGCAAAAGTAATTTGGTCTGTAAATTGAAGAAATCTTTGTATGGCCTCAAACAAAGTCCTAGGATGTGGTACCAGAAATTTGATACATATGTGTTGAGTTTGGGATTTGAATGTTCTAAATCAGATCACTGTGTTTATTATAAATCTTATGGTGATCATTTCTTATTCATTGCATTGTATGTTGATGATATGTTATTCATTGGTAAAGGGAAAGGTATGATTTCAGAACTGAAGTCTCAGCTCGCTGCTAAATTTGAAATGAAAGATCTTGGTGCAGCAAAGCACATTCTTGGGATGGAAATTAGAAGAGATAGGGTGAACAGAAAGCTATGGCTAGGCCAGAGTAAGTATGTGAATTCAGTGTTACAGAGGTTCAACATGCAGAATTGTAGACCATTGAGTGTTCCTTTTACAGTTGGAATGAAACTATCTATTTCAGATTGTCCTACATCCCCATTGGAGATGGAAGACATGAGTAGGGTGCCTTACCAGAGTGCGGTTGGAAGCTTGATGTATGCTATGGTCTGTACTAGACCAGATATTGCCCAAGCAGTGGGAGTACTTTCTAGATATATGTCTAATCCTGGTAGAGTTCATTGGGATGCAGTCAAAAGAGTCTTCAGATATTAGAAGGGTACTTCAGAGTATTCTTTGTGTTATCATGGTAATTCAGTTGGAGACATGACTTCCTTTGATATCCATGGTTATGTGGATTCAGATTGGGCAGGTAATATTGATAGCAGAAGATCCACCAGTGCTTATGTGTTTACTTTGTTTGGTGGTGCAATTAGTTGGATGAGTAAGTGACAGGTTGTGGTTGCTTTATCCACTACTGAAGCAGAGTATATGGCAGCTACTCATGCTTGTAAAGAGGCCATTTGGCTTAAGAGACTGTGTTTGGATATTGGAATAAAACAAGGTACAGTGACAGTTTACTGTGACAGTCAGAGTGCAATTAGCCTAGCTAAGAACCCGACATTTCATGCCCGGACCAAACATATTGATATTCAGTATCATTTTGTTAGAGATATGGTCGAAGATGGTAGGGTGAAGCTGGTTAAGGTGGAAACTTTGATGAATGTTGCAGATGCTTTAACTAAGGCTGTGAGCACAGAGAAGTTCAGATGGTGTTCAGAGTCTATGGGCCTTATGGCCCCTAGCAATTGATTCATTGTGTTGACATTCCCTTCCGCTCTTGCAAGGTGTTCGACAAGTGGGAGATTTGTTGGGAAAAATGGTGTCTCAACCTTGCATTTATGCAAGGTTACTATTTATAGTAAGTTTTCATTTGAGCACGAAATGGTGCGAAACTCTCCCTGAAGCTTCTGGTTGGCTAGATAAGCATTCCGGTAAAGTTGCGTCGCAAGGTCACAGCTAGTTTTGAAGATATTAAAGTTTTTGTCTTGGAGGGGTGCGATAAAATGTTTAAACTTAATTTTGGGGGCTTTAGAGGCTCTGAAATGCCCTGAAAAGTGGCTGTAGCTGGCGCAGCTGGTTACAAGGTGATAGAGCACTTCGCGAGTTTTCCGGCGCTTCAAACGGTTCGTCAATCGGACACCCGGTTCTCAAGTTATGGCCTCCGGAAGTTTGTACTCCTGAAATAGAAAAAATAATTTATATCGGATACATAAATGAGCTGTAAAAGGGAGCGACACATGTTGATGTGTGCTTTAACATGTCATAGGGCATCTAGAAGGGAGATAAGGTCAGCTACACCTTATTGGGTGGTTTTAGCCCATGGTTTTGTAATACCGTTTGACGGTTTCTTGTATTGTATCTCCTATTTATGAGGTGTGTGAGATAGAGGTTGTGTGTAAGAGTCTTATGGCTATTGAGTTGTCTCTGAATCTCTGATTAGTGGTACTCCTGCGAAGAGCTTGCTCTGCAAGTATGTTGTAATCTGTTTTTGATTGCTGAATAAAATATTGAGTTGCTTTTGGAGGGTGGGGTTTTTCTCCCGAAAGGGTTTTCCCCACGTAAATCATTGTGTTGTGGTATGATTGCTATTATATCTATTTCTATTTTCTGTAACTATTGTAATGATCTGAAAAAGTTTTGCATTACCCTCCTTTCAAGGTTAGTGTAGGAAGTTGTTTCCGCTACTTAACTTCCTTACAATACCACCACCGGTAGAGACTTAGACAGTTGATGATTATCATCAACCAGCAAAATTAAAAGACAAAACTTTTACTCCGGTCTTTGATGAGGAAGCTACTTCTCAGGGGGAGTAGTTGGTATTTTGTATATGAACTTGGTATTATTGTAACTTTGGCATTTGATGTCAAAGGGGGAGAGATATCTATGGAAAAACACATTATCTTTTGGAGAAATTGGTATGGAAACTTTGGAAAACACATGTTGCTCCCAGAGGGAGAAATTTTTGTTTATGAGAGACTATTACTCTCTGTATTCTGGTTATGATCTTTTTAGAGATTGTTGGTATTTGGCATTTCTATTTTGGCATTTTGATGGTTTTTACATCTTGTGTTGCCATCAATGCCAAAGGGGGAGACTGTTGGTATTTTGGTATGGTTTTGTCATTGATGTCAACACCTACTAAAACACTAGCACTTTGGAGATCCAAAAGCATTTACTGGTATATGGTACACTGGCAGGATATAATGATCATCGGCACTCAAAATTATGTGGAAGACACTTGGTAATGTCGAAGACATCTTTTGGACATCTTGTCCTGGAGTTTTGTTCATCAGTATATTCATATTTGCATATTTTCTTTTACCGGCAAATAGGTCCAGGGTTACCTAGGGTTACACCGACAGGTTTATCTTTTCCAGATCAGCATGGCACGCTAAGGAAATGATTAATTATTGTTGTAAATGCATTAAGCCGACATGTTCAATCGGTTATTGCATCGGACATTATTTGTTTGTAAAATGTTTTTATTGTAATATCTTGTAGAGTCGACCTACTAAAATTGGTCTTAGGTTATGGTATAAATGTAAGATCGAATGTGGAATGCGAAAAAGAATTGTGTGAAGGTATATGCGAGATTAAGCAGAGCTATACATGAAGACATCATTTGAAGGTGAAGTTAAGTTTTTGTGAAAGCATATCAGCATTACACCGGTACTGAATCCAGCATATGAAGATGCTATTTTGTGCAGTACATTCTTATTGGATTTAACCATCCAACCGTAGTCAGTGTGACTCCCATTTTGTGATTGAGCAGTGAGCTCTAGGTTGTTGGCCTTTCTGCATGTGCAGACCCCATTTATGTACACTTACTATCTACAGTAGTATCATCTGATTGTGGGTAAGGTTTCCCACCATGGTTTTTCCCCTTACAGGTTTCCACGTACAAATATTGGTGTCATGTGTTGTGGATGACTTTGTGTTTATGTTTCATGCATTAATCTTTACCGGTATTAAGCATTAAGTTGGTTAAGTTGTTTTTGGATTGAATTTATTTGACAACTTATTCACCCCCCCCCCCCCCCTCTCAGTTGTCTCTAAGACCTAACATTGTTACTATAGGAAATTCTTCTTCTTGTGGACCAAAAAGGAACTAAAGACTACCTTCTGGAAATTCAGATTCAGGGTGATTCAAATTCTGTGGGGCTTGATAAAGTTTAGCAAAAGGATTTATATCTAGGAAATTATCTTCTGCATGATTAGGATGAGTGGGCAGAAATCTACCTCTGGCATCTCTTCTTCTGCTATGCATGCAAATTCATGAAATTTCAAACAATTAATTGGAAACTAAAATAACCATAAAAGGTTCTCAGTTTGACACCATCCCCGGCAACGGCGCCAAAAATGTCTACCCCAACTATAATGATAATAATTACTCAAATTGAAATCTCAATCCGAAGTTTGGACATTCATCTGGTAGAGTTTGCTATTTTCATGGATGGTATTCATTTAGTTATCAATCCAGGAACATAAAACTTGAAATGGGTCTGCAATATATATGCACTGAGCTCCTTAAATGGTTATTCTGCATTGTTGCAGTAACTAACATTACGCAAAAAGGAAAGGCAAGAATGGAAATCATAAAAGGATACATGAAAGCTTTATAAAACAATGCTGGAATGATCTAATGTAAATAACAAAAATCACACCGTTCTGTCTTGGCTGCAGGAACAGTCAGTGGATCTATTTCCAGTGGCTGCAGGAACAATCCAGTCATGAACTTCTACTGCAACTAGGTAAAAACTAACTTCAATAAACATAAACACAGGATCACTCACCAAGTGGGCCCCCTTGAATGAGTGATATCAAACTTCTAGAAAAATACTCTTAACAGATCAGAACAACATATCTTTCATTTATTTCTTTCTAAAATCGATTACATGTTCTAAAAGAAAACTCTAGAATGCTTTCAAAAACTCTTTGCACAATTCCTTTCTATCTTGTCTAACCTCTAAGAAAAAGGAAGAGCTTATTATAAAGAAAAGATAAACTACAATGGACAACTCAAATCACACCCAGAAGAAGAGGCGGATGATTGCAGATGAAGGAGATAACTAGAGCTTGGCTGCAGGAACCATGGATCTAAACTGAACCACAATCTTTGCACGTCATAGCGATATTTTGTGAATTCAATACGCACTAGAGTTAAACTTCCATAGTGAAGTATAACTGCTCTGATTATGCCATACATTGTGCTTGCTTGGATCCCCTTCAATTTGATCTCCAGTTATCTGTGCGTGATTCTTCAGTCTTTGGGTGCAAAAGGAAATCATCCACTACAGCATCATTTATTATCTGCACTAAAACAAAACAACATACAAGGACATGCATATGTATCTTACTCAATTAATACATTCATTAACTCACATATGACATTATCCTAAATAATCTGCATATCAATAGGGACAAATCACTTGGCTGTAGGAATAAATTGGTATGGTTGCAGGAATTAACTGACAAAGTTCAAACATGATTTCATAAGTTCAAGTTTAACACATGCATTACATATAGTCAATTCACAATACTTTACTATCAAAATGCAACCCAAAAGATGCCAATAACCTAAGAATTTTGATAAAAAAACATGTCAAAGTATCAACTTATCAGGAGACTCATTATTTACTCTATCTCTATGCAAGTCATTGTTGAACTTAAGCTAGACTCTGACAAATTTGACAAAATGGATCAAGGAAGGGGCTACTATTGTTTACATCCAAGAGTTATCTCACAAATTCACTTGGGAGAGGGATGAGCTAGGCAAGGCTACATTTGAGCAAGCACTAATGGCCTTTATGAGGCACCTGGAGCATAGATAGATACACGTGGAGATCACTCGGGAGGAAGTTGATCTGATTCATGAGCGCACCTCTCACCCCCACAAACATGCCATACTTGATGGTCGGGTGGAAGTGTGGCAGGATGGAAACTTGGGGTGGGTGGCTTGGATCCCCCCACTAGGAAATAACTCTTCACCAGATTCTAAAATCTTATTTACCTAGTTTTATAATGTTTTTTGGTTGCAAATATGTATATCTAATGTAATCATCCTTCTTATAGTGGAGGTGCTCGTTAACTGTAGGTGCCTTGATACTGTTGAACTCAAATTTTCTAGATGCTATGTAATGATTATATGATATCTAATCCAAAAAAAAAATGGGATAATTTTTAAAAAGTTTTGTAGTGGTGTAAATGGTTCCTAATTTTAGTGTTTGTTTTTCTTAAAAATTATAGATTCTCATAGGTGATGTTGAGGGGCTTTGTTTAAACCCATAAAATAATGTTTTTGTGTGCAATGTTTTTGAATATCTATAATGTTTTTTGAACTTCTCATTGATGCAATCTATTCTATCCCATTCTATATCAAAAATTATAGTCTGATCTCTATGATCTATGACATTTGTAATATACTGAGATCGAGACCATTTTATTGATCTGGCTGGTGGTAATTGCAATCACACTAATTATAAAGTGTCACCTTCATACTTTACTAGAGGGTCCCATAATTATGTAAATTTGGGGGGATACAATCTTATGAATTTACATTTACTTTATTGGTTTCATGGTTGAGTATTCTTGGGAGAGATGATAGAGTCTCTCACTCCCTCCTTTCCATTTGAGTATTCTTAATAACATGTAAGTTTAAATACAATTAATATGAAAAGAAAAATCATAATACAAATAAATATTTCTAAAGTAAATTGATGAACTAAAACAACTTCTTTAAGATAATCATATTAGTTTGTTAGATTCTTTTAATCTAACATCAATAAATATTGTGGATGATAAAATTGTAAAATTGTAGAAGACGAATAACAATAATGAAATTATTCAAATTCTCACAATTCAATCAATCACTCACTAAAGCATGGAATTAATGTAATCAAATGAAACAACAAAATGATTATACCTTTTGCATGCTTCCATATTGCTCCATTGTAAGTATTTGGAGTATGTAGGTATGTGGGTTGATCTCGCAATTAGCAATAACCTTATGATAGCACAATGATTATAAGTTTGCAATGATAGTATGAATTCTCAAAGACTATGGAGGATTAATGAGATGGAAGACGGTTGGATTTATAGATGCTAACTGATATAGATCAACGATGTAGATTGGCCAAAAGAATCAATGGATGAGAATGGTTGTGATGACATGTAGGCTAAATTTAGGAGTTGGCTAATTGCATGAATAAGTTAACTAGTTGCATGAATGAGTGAAGAGATTGCATGGAAAAGTTACATAGATTTGATCGATGAGCAGACTAAAAGTAACTATGAGTTGAGTTGGTGAAGTGGAGGTGCATGAGAAATAACCAATGAAATTTTAATTTAATTGATGTGTATGAGTGAAAAACAAGCATAATATAAACTTATCTATTTTGGGATGAAATTAAATTAGAAAAAGCAATAAATTTTAAAATAAAACTATTTATTTAACTATAAAAGAATATTTAGCTAATGAAATAATTAAAATCATTTAATTATTGTGAAGTAGAAGAAATTATGAAGAAATTGACTAAATAAAAACAACTATTTGATTAATATGTGTGACTAAAATAAATGGAAAAATTAATCAAATATTCAAAACTAGTTAATTAATATGAAATAAAAGAATGATTTGATGAATTAATTAAATAACTTAATTAATTTGAAGGAAAAATTCTTATTAATTAATTCTAAATTATTTAATTAAGGTGAATGAGGAAATATGATGAAATAATTAAAAACTATTTAATTATTATTGATGAGAAGAGGAAAAGTTAGATTACTGAAATAATAAAATTATTTAATTAATGTTGGTAGAGGAATTGATGAGAAATGGTGAAGAGATATGATAAAAATGTGTTAGTTATTTTTGGGTTTCTACAAATATATCAAATGTTCATATTTAGAGATCTTGTTTGGATATATCGTTCAAGAATGAATAATGTAATAAGATGACAAGCATTAAGATCTCATATCCATCACTCGTTGCTTAATTTAAATATAGTGTTGCTTTGTTAATGAATTCTAATGATTTCTTGTAGCAATTTCATATAGATCTTCCTAATCCACTTCATTGTGATATTTACTTACCATTTGTTTATGTAGTTCCATCTTTTAGATCTTAATGATAAAATTGAAGATATTCATCTCCTCTTTCATGACAATTCCTATGGAGTTGCATCATCTTCTTTAGATGTCAAGAGGGCACATTCATGCCTTCTTGTTATTTCTCTACCTAATTTTTCTTCTATAGTGGCAAATTTTGTAGTTATACACAAGTCTACTAACTTGACTCGATTATCTTTCTTATCGATGCCCTCTATGAGACCACCATATTCTTATTTATTTGGATGTCTTACCTATGATGAACATCATACATCAATGATTATTGTACCCAAATATTGCATGATAGTTGATCACATTGGCAAATTGGCTTGGATATTAGTGAGCGACATTCAAATAATTCAAATCTTTGCCTTTCGGTCTTATTCTATGTTTGTTTCTTCAAGGTTCTAAATTTTCACTATTGCAATAAGGTTAGAAACTCCAAGTTTTATTGTGGCACCTTTTGGCATTAACATGTGATAATACTCAAAAACTTCTTGAGATACCGAATAATCTAAGTTTTATTCCCTCATATTACTTTTAGGAATGGGAAGATATCTTGTCTACAACTTTCACTTTGTTTCTTCCCAATGGGAGATGTTGGTTCCCAAATCAACAGATTCAAAATTCTAAAGAAATAGCTGCTAACTTATTAACAGACTTAGAATAAGATTTGGCCAACGAACAAGGTTCAATCTCAAGACTGAACACTTTTGCACTTTTGCCTCTGAAAGACCAAGGTGGATATACCTAGCAATGCCTAAGTGAGTGAATCTATTACAAGTGTGAGCATTTCTTATAGAAAATATGTTGGGAATCTATATTTAGTGCTCCATGTTTATGGATAAATAATAATTATTTGACTAATTATTATTATTGTTATATTAATAATAATATATATTATGATTTGAGTTGTTTTAACAACTCATATGGTTTGAGTTGTGTCTTGTTATGCAAGTAACAATCACAACTAAATCGGGAGGTTGTTCCCTATAAAATAGGATTAGTAAATCCTATATATGTACATATGTATTTGAATGAAGATGAAGTGAAGGATGGATTGTTTTTTAATAGAATCGTTTTAGCATCTCTTTGCCCATATTTCTATCATGGTATTAGAGTGATGGTAAATCTTGGGCTATGGGCTATGCATTTGTAGCTACATGTGTATTGTCAACGATTTAAGCTTTAAACTTTAGAATAGTGTGATTGTGGGTTGTTGAAAGAACAACTTCTTATTTTCTACAAAGATCGCTATATGTTGACTTATCAACATGATTTGATTGTTCTGTAGATGATTGTGAATTCAAATCTCAGTTCTTGGCAAATTCAAGGCAACCATCATCCTAATTGTCTTCAACATAGGCATCAACAATTGCCAAAACAAAGAAGGCGGCCCCATTGCAATATTTTATCTATAGATTAGCAATTGCTTATCCAAGTGCCAAATTAATTAAAAAAAATTGTTTGATCATTTTCCAGCATTTTATGTGCTTTATCACAAACCAATCCAAAGAAGGGGAAAATCAAAATTTTGAAGTTCACAACCGGCGGCCTAAGCAAATAGACATTCTCACCATCATTTGGTGTGGGAACATGGAATGCAATGGTGTTTGAGCTTGTGATGACATTTTGGCTTGTGTACATAGTGTATGTAATTGAGTTATGATTGGATCATTGATTTGAGAATCTATGTGCAAATAGATTCATGTATTCTCAGTGACTTGCGGGTCTCTCCAAGCGGCTTACATTGTATTTGAATTGATTGATATATTACTGGCAGTATATTTTCCTTGAAGACCAACATTTTTGGTGATAGGAAGGTTTAATTGGAGACTTTGTTCATTGTTGTACAGTTTTGTGAGTTTCTATTTTTTTGGCTGAGCTTCATTATTTTATTTTGTTTATTGTAGTTTTTTATTTTCTCAGCTCAAATTTTCTATAGTGTTTGACTGGGAAAATTGTAAAGTTGGAAATGCCATATGATTTTGGGATTGTAGTCAAGTTTTATTATTTATTGTTTGATTCTCCTTAGTTCATAAGGATATAGTTTGACAATAGAGTCCATCCTTGTGTCAAAGTTTTATAGTCAAGGTGCATTATCGGTTGAGCCTGACACCTTAGATTAAAAGAGTAATCATGGACAAATTAACTTTTATTGAGAAATTTGAGGGAAGAGACTTTCATACTTGGAAGATACAGATGTAGTTACGTTTGATTGAAAAAGATCTATGGGATGTTGTCAAACTGAACTCAGTAACACCAACTGATGCAAATGAACTTGCTAAGTGGAACGTAAAAAATCAGAAATCTTTGGGAACTATTGGCCTTGGCTTATCAAAAGCATATTTACACCATGTGAATTTTGCAAAGTCAGCAAAAGAGATTTGGGAGTCCTTAAACAAGCTTTTTGGATCTGAAGCAGAAAGTGCCAAGACAACATTGAAGCAGAGATTATATGGATTGAAGATGGAGAAAGGTACAAAAATGACATATCATATCAGTAAGTTTCACTCTCTTCTAAATTAGCTAGCTGGGATTAATGAGAAAGTAAAAGACGATGATGCTAAAGCAATACTTCAGAATAGTTTGCCTAAACATATGTCTGGAATGGTGTTCACATTAAGCAAGGTAACTATTAGTCTTGAAGGAGTAATATCTACTCTACTTGATCATAATGAAGACTCAGAATCTGAAGAGGTCTTATTTGTACGAAATAAAGAAAGAAAAGGAAAGTACAAATCTCAGACTATTCCTTCAAAAGGAAAAATTAAATGATTCTATTGTAATGAAATGGGACATGTAATCTTGAATTGTAAGAAGAGGGCACAAGATCTATTAGATGATAAACTGGATCATCATGCTTCCTTAGCTGAAGAAACTAATTGGGAAAACCATACGAAGGATGAAGAGCTATCATGTCATAGTGATGAAGAATATGTGCTTTAGATAACTTCAAAAATGGAGGCAGGAAGCAATGGAGGCTGGAGGACACTCTGCACCCTCTTGTCAGTCACCAACGATGGGGCCACTTATCAGCTTTGGTGGCACTTTATTTTCTAGTATATGTTTTGTTTTTCAGTGTTCCTGGTTGTGTAATAAGTGGAATTTCACATTGTGGGGGGATATAACCAATGTTCCAATCCCATTTGTGATATGTATGGTGATTTCTATGTAACTTCCCTGACGTGCAAACATAGTGGCGAACAAAAGCACCAGAGTAAGTCAGTTCATGGATCTTGAAAGAGTTTGTGGGAGGATCTAGAAAACCACACAAGGTGAACAAATGAGTGGAGGTTCTTGTTCATGTCAAGGTTTGTGGTAAGCCTGTTTAAAACCATGGGAGGAGAGAGCCTTTCTTTTGGATCAAGGTCATGAGTCACATAGTTGGACATGCCACGAGTGAGCATACTGCAGAGGAGTGTGTGAATGTTTTTCTACCATGTTCGCACTAAGGGGGGAAATGTTGGGAATCTATATTTAGTGCTCCTTGTTTGTGTATAAATAATAATTATGTGATTAATTATTATTATTGTTATATTAACAATAATATATATTATGGTTTGAGTTGTTTTAACAACTCATATGGTTTGAGTTGTGTACTGTTACATGAGTAACAATCACAACTAAATAGGGAGGTTGTTCCCTATAAAATAGGATTAGTAAATCATGTGTGTGTGTGTGTGTGTGTGTGTGTGTGTGTAAATATGTATTTGAATGAAGATGAAGTGACAGACAAAATTTTTTTGAATAGAATCATTTCAGCATCTCTCTGCCCATATTTTTGTCAAGATATCCCAATGAAAATATACCAAGGAAAGTTTCAATACCACAAACTCTGGCTACAATCCTGGTTTAGACATTCACTCGGTTATTGGGACTGGTTATACATTAACTCTACTCCTACTCCTACAAACAAAAATAAAAAGTTATCTTGAAGATTGGTGATTCTGAAACAAATTGAGAAGAGGAACCAATGCCTATCATTGGGTGAACAGAGTCCAATCTGCAAATAATTCAAAACTTGCTATAACATACACTCATTGAGTTACATCGAACACTTAATGGCTTGCACATCATGTTCTTTAAAATCATAACAGGTTGAAGAACATTTCAACATACACATATTGCATAAACCTTGAGACAGATTTTAACCCTTCATTAAAAGAGACTCGTACATCAAGATCACACATTCCTACTTGAGGAAGACAAATTGATATGCCATTAACAGAAAAAAATCATACAAGATGTACACAAAGAAATGAGACAAC
This sequence comes from Cryptomeria japonica, assembly GCF_030272615.1. NCBI lineage: Eukaryota > Viridiplantae > Streptophyta > Pinopsida > Cupressales > Cupressaceae > Cryptomeria > Cryptomeria japonica. The sequence goes on from NC_081415.1 coordinate 452,549,351, forward strand.
TTGCAAATAACTTTCTTCATCAATCTTCAAAAAATCTAAAATATTATAGCAGAGGACATATGTAGAGAGGAAATGTTATATCTTTATACTCCTTCAAAATGGCTCCTATTACAGACTAGTTCTCAAAATGTTCAGATCCTTTCTCACTGGCCCTGATTTCCCTTTTATAATGACAAGGGATAAAAACAAGCTTCAAGCCAAGCAAGCCAAATGTCAAAAATTGATTGCCTAAAAGCTAGATAATGCCCTAAGGCATCTATTACATGTAAAATACAAATTTTTTTGGAGGCATTAAAGAGGGCGGTTGTGATGATGACTTCTAGAAGCTGAAGTCATAGGCTTCATGGGACTGATGAAAGGACTTCCTTCTAATGCAACACTTGTCACAATAAAAAATTGAACTTTGGCACTAGATACCAAGTGCATTGGGAGATAGTATGTGGGGGTCGAGTGCTCTTATCAGCTTGTCCAAAATGGAAACCTGCACAAAAAGATACATGGGAAACAAAAAATGAATAGGACATTGACTAATCCTCTTCTCCAGGTTAATCATCCTCAAGCGAGTAGTACTTTTTGTGCCAATTATCAATGTCATCGGTAGGCCAAACAAAAGATTTTAAATTCTGTAGCTTATTCATGGCCTCCCTTGTTTTGTGAGCAAGTATTGTTGCAGCTTCCAAAGTGAATTTATGATACAAAGAATCTACATCAATGATCTTGTTTATGATCAACTAAAATGTATCTTGTTGGGCAGGATCTTTAGCCAATAAATTTAAAACTGCATTAATTGCCTCTAATCCTGTGAAGCAGTCACAACAGGAGAGTCCTCAAGGAGAACAGTTTGGACCATGCAATAAGAGTAAACACAACATAAGCAACACAACATGATGGAGGAAATGCAGAATCACTTAAATTATATCAAGGAATTCAAATACAAATTGGTTGGCAACATGCGGGCTTACAGATTCGACAGACAAGCCTGACTACAAACATGCTCAAAATACAGTATCTGGGCTCAAGCAAGAACGAGATCTAGCTTCGAATCTCCTAAAATTATGATTAATCTTCTATAGCTAAATATTTGTCTTCCATATGATTAATTAAATCGATTTATATGATATTCATAGCTCTAGGATGATCTACATCGGCCCAAGATGAAAATAAACACCAGTGAAGAAGTGTAACGTGTAGAACAACTAAGTTAGCCTCCGCCAAAAGAATTCCTCCGAAAACAACATAGAATGATGTGTGGACCCAAGGGAAGGTTGGCCATGAACCAAGGAACATTGGAGGATACGAAATTAGGCTCCAAAAGCTACAAAAATGATCTGCAAAATTCTCCATTAGCAAATAGGTCCAAGCGGCTCTGGTGCACATGTTAGAAAACTGTCCCACATTCTGGAAGTAACTTGTTGGAAAAAGATCCAAACAACCCACAAACCTAGGGTGAGGTAGATGAATATATGCCCATGAACAAAATCCAGCTCCACAAGATCCGGTGATTAAATGTGGCAAAATGTAGAAAAGAATGTTGAAACTACAAGGCAAAACTAAACTGAAAACAAACTAAAATTTAAATGTTTTCTATTGATGCAAGATTTCCAAGAACCAATGATGCTCCTGCTTCAGACATCTGAGGTTGATAAAAAAAGAAGTGAACCACTAACTTTGTGGGGGCTGGAGGAAAACCAAGATGGTCTACCTCATCCTGAGAAATCCATGATGAGTCTTCAACTGGTTTGTCCTTCCACTTCACACGATACTCTCTACATTATTTTCCTTGGGTGCTATGCCCAATTCTGCTATCCAAAATCTCTTCAATCTGGTTTGGTTCCCTCTGGAGCATCTGTTTCTCCAAGTCTGTCAAGTTATCTTCATTGAATTTTGCCTCATGATACCGATGTAGGTCTGCAATGTTGAAAATAGGTAAAATACCCAAGGTATCAAGTAACTCCACTTCATATGCATTTCCGAAACTAAATTTCCTCAATATCTTACAAGGTCCAAAATTCCTCATCTTCATTTTATTATAGGTACCAACTGGAAATCTTTCTTGTCTCGGATACACCATCACTTCATCTCCAACTTCAAATTCTTTGTGTCTCCTTTTTTCATCTGCCTTATCTTTATACTTGTTGTTCATGTCCTCCAAATGTTGTTTGATCTAAGTATGTACTGTATTCATATGTTCTGCAAATACTTCCACTTCTGCACTCCTTTTGTCCTCATTGCTTATATCCCTTAACTATGATATGTCTATAGGGTGTACTTTGGTAACAATCTCAAAAGGTGTTCTTCTGGTACTCATGTTCACTAAATTGTTGTAGGCAAACTTTGATTGTGCAAGAACCAAGTCCCAACTTCTGGTTTTCTCTCCAACTAAGCATCTCAACAAATTTCCCAAACTCCTATTTACTACTTTTGTCTGTCCATCAGTTTGTGGGTGAAAAGTAGAACTGAATTTCAAATCTGTCTTCATCTTCCTCCAGAGTGTTCTCCAAAAATATCCAACAAATTTAGTGTCTTTATCAAAAACTATGCTCATAGGTAGTCCATGTAGTCTCACCACCTCCTTGAAAAATAGGTCAGCTATATGCACAACATCGATTGTCTTCTTACAGGGTATGAAATGTGCCATCTTTGAGAATCTATCCACCACCACAAATATAGAACCATTCCCTCTTTGTGTCTTAGGCAATCCAAGTATGAAATTCATTCTTATGTCCTCCCAAGGTCTCTCTGGAACTGTCAAATGTTTATACAATCCAACATTATGACTACTACCTTTTGCATGTTGACAAATTCTATAGCTTTGAACAAATTTCCTAACATCCTTATGAATCTGAGGCCAAAAGTAATTCTCATTAACCAAGGCTACTGTCTTATCAACACCAAAGTGTCCTGCTAAGATCCTCCACTATGCTTCTCTTTTATTAGGTTTTCTCTTATAAAGCTCTGGGGTATACACAACTGATTTCCTCTAAACAACATCTCATCTTGAATGAAATAATCTAGCCACTCACTCCTATCCGCTACAACAGGTTCTAAGCAAGCTCTCCAAGGTTCTGCAAATTTAGGGTCATTCTCATACAAGTTCTTCAATTCCTCAAAACCCAATACTTCCACTATCATTTTTGTCAACAAGTTCCTCCTTCTACTTCAGGCATCATCAACTTTATCTAACTTCCCACTTCTATGCTTCAATACAAAGGCATAACTTTGCAAGAACTCCACCAACCTCATGTGTCTTTGATTCAACTTACCTTGCATGTTCATATATTGTCAAGCTTGATGATCGGTATACAACACAAACTCATTAGTAAATGATGTCTCCACTTCTTCAATGACTGAATTATTGCATAAAACTCTTGATCATACATATAATATCTCCTTCTTGCATCATTCAATTTTTCACTAAAATAAGCTATTGGTCTTCTCTTTTGACTTAATACTGCTCCAATTGCATCACAATCCACTTGAAATACTTTGCTACAATCCGATAAAGCCAACACAAGTTGCTTTGTCACTTTCTTCTTCAACAACACAAAACTCTTATTTTAGCCATATGTTGAAATCCTTCCTATCTCCTCTCATTGTTTATGTCATAGGGCTACAAATTGAACTAAAATTTTTGATGAACTTCTGGTAGAAACTAGCTAATCCATGAAATGATCTTACCTCCCCAATGCTTTCTGGTGTAGGCCAATCAAGAATTGCTCCTACCTTATCAGGATCCATCTTCAATCCATCCACAAATATCACAAACCCCAAATAGACTGGCTCTTCCTTCATGAAACTACCCTTTTTAATGTTTATCAACAACTTCTCTTCTCTCAACCTTGCAAAAAATTGTCTCAAATGCAACATATGTTCTTCCTTTGTCTTACCGAAAATCAAGATGTCATCTAAGTACATAATAACAAACTTACCAAATAATTTCTTCAATACCTCCTTCATCAACCTCATGAAAGTACTCGGTCTATTAGTCAGTCCAAAAGGCATCACCAATCATTCATAATGTCCTTCATTTGTCTTGAATGTTGTCTTCCACTCATCCCCTTCTCTAATTTTGATCTGATGGTATCCACTTTTCAAGTCTATCTTTATGTAATATTTGGCTTCACTTAAACATTCCATTATGTCATCAATCATAGGCAAGGGAAATCTATACTTCACTATGATCTTATTTATTGCTCTAGAGTCACTACACATCCTCCATTCTCCATTCTTCTTAGGTGCTAATATTGTTGGAACTGCATAAGGGCTCAAACTTTCTTTGATCAAACCTTTCCTTAATAACTCCTACACTTGTTTATTCATCTCCTCATTTTCTGTTGGTGTCATCCAGTGTACTGCTTTCTTAGGCAAACTAGCTCTAGGAATCAGGTCCATGCAATGACTAATACTTCTCACAGGAATTAATCCATCAGGTACATTATTTGTAATGATGTCTCCATACTCTGTCAACAACTCTTTTATCTCCTTCGGTTGTTCTTATTCATGCTTCAGGTTTTCAGTCTTCTTAGGAACTAAAGCAAAACACATATTCTCATACCTTATCCCATCCAGGAATTTCCTTCCATCTACCAAGAAAATTCTAGCATTAGTACAAACTTCACTCTTCAAAGGTTCCTCCAAAGGCGACAAGGTATGTTTCATCCCATTTGCAACAATAGTGTATATGTTCCTTCTTCCATCATGTATTTATTGTCTATCATATTGCCAATGTCTACACAACAAGATATGACATACATCCATTGGCATAATATCACACAAAACTTCATCATGATAAGATCCAATCTTCATTTTTACCAAACATTGTTCACTTACTAAGACCTTATGATCATCCTAAATCCATGCTATCTGATAGGGCTTAGGGTGATTCAATCTCTCCAAATTCAGCTTATTCACCATCTCTTTCGAAACAAGTTTATCTATACTACCACTATCAATTATATCTTTACGACACTTACCAACTACTATACATCTTGTCTTGAACAAATTCTTCCTCTGTAAGGGTTCTTGTTGTCCCCCGGTATGATACAATGCTCTTCTCATCATCAACAACTCTCCATCCTCTGATATGTTAGCTGATCCAGTAGGTTCTTCTTCCGCCAATATTGTTCTTCCATGGTTCTTTGTCCTCTTACATTCAAAAGCATGATGTCCTCCTCCACATTTAAAGAGGGTTCCTCTAAACACTCTCTTTTCCTATCTTTTGTCTTCTTTTCCATAACCCTCATTCTGACAACCATCATTTTCTTTTCTTCGGTAAAAATTTATGTCATCCCTCTGGTATGAATTACCATCTCTACTAACTTCCTTGTCTTTATTATGATCTACACATGGTCATCTTCCTCCTATATAGGATCTTCCTCCCTGAAATATTCCTCGTCTACCTCTTTACTTTTTCTCATGTCTTTTATTCAACTTCTCCTCTGCCTTCAGGGTATATTGATAAGCTTCCTCAACACTCTGCAACATGATTAGACTGAGTTCATCTTGTATCGACATTCGTAACCAATTCAAATATCTATTGACTTATTCAATCTCATCCTCGATGTGTCCAGATTTGATATTCAACTTGTAGAATGCTTCAATATACTCCTTCACACTAGATTCCTTTTGCTTTAGGTTCTGCAACTTCTAGAATAGATTCACTTGATAATTATCAAGCATGAACTTCGATTTCAACTTACTAACCATTCGCTCCCAAGATTAAATCTTTTCTATACCTCTTCTTTGTCTATCTACTTCAAGTGTTCCTACCAAAGAGACCCATGTCCTTTTAACTTAGTACAAGCATATTTAACCTTTTTGTCTTTAGTTGTGCTCTCAAAATCAAAATACCTTTCCATCTCATGATCTAATCAAGCAATTCATCTGAATCTAACTTGATATCATAATCTGGTGGGTCTAAATATGGTCTAGTATTCACTCTGGTCAAGACTTTTAGAAATCCCTCTTCTTTCAGATCAATCATCGGTTGATTTGCTCCTTATCCTGCCTCTATTTCCTCTTCGTCTTCACTCACATCTTCAATATGTTGACCTCTTCTCTAAGCTATTTCAATAGCTTCCAATAAAGTTGCAATTCCTCTCAACATTTTCATCAAAGCAAGGTCTGCATTTCCACGCGCTTCACCACCTCTAGAATTTCTATGAGCCATCTTCACACAAGTCCTCTACAATTACGGGTCGAATCCTCATTCCGCCACCTGACAACAAAATTCTTACATGACTCTGCAATCTCCGAAATAAAAACTCGCTCCGATACCACTTGAAGCAATCATGACAGGAGAGTCCTCAAGGAGAATAGTTTGGATTGTGCGACAAGAGTAAACACAACATAAGCAACAAAATGTGATGGAGGCAATGCAAAATTAGAGTTAAATTATATCAAGGAATTCAAATACAAATTGACCAACAACATGTGAGCTTACAGATTTGGCACATAGGCATGATTACAAACATGCTCAAAATACAATATCGGGCTCAAGCAAGAATGCAAGCCAACTCTGGATCTCCTAAACTTCTGATTAATCTTCTATATCTAAATATTTGTCTTCCATATGCTTAATTGCATTGATTTATATGATATTCATAGCTCTAGGTGATCCGCATCGGCCTAAGATGAAAACAAATGCCAATGAAGAAGGTGTAATGTGTAGAACAACTAAGTCAGCCTCTGCCAAAAGAATTCCTCTAAAAATAACATAGAATGATGTGTGGACCCAGGGGAAGGATGGCCATGAACCAAGGAACATTGGAGGATACGAAATCAGGATCCACAAGCTATGGAAATGATCATCAAGATTCTCCATTAGTAAATAGGTCCAAGCAGCTCCGGTGCAAAGGTCAAAAAAATTTCCCACACTCCGAAAGCAATAACTTGCAAGAAAAAGATCCAAACGACCCACAAACCTAGGATAAGGTAGATGAACATGTCCAAGAACAAAATCTAGCTCCACAAGATACGATGAACAAATGTGGCAAAATGCAAAAACGAATGTTGAAACTACAAGGCCAAACTGAACATAAAACAAATTGAATGCCAGATTTCCAAGAACCAAGGATCCTCCTGCATCGTCTTGTTTCCACCTATCCAAGTCTTTCACCTATCCATCTTCAGTCAAAATAGCAAGAAAATCCCACTTCTAAAGGCCTTTGAATGATTCAACCTTTTCTCTCAATGTTTTCCTTTCTTCCTCCACATGGGGGAGCTCTTTTATTAACAAGTTATAATTCTTCCACATGCTCCCCATAATTTCTCTCAACTTTGTGGCCTTAGGAAACCATGTGACCCTGAGAGGTTGAAAGAATGAAATAATGTCATCCAATTGACCACATAATTGTTACACCAGAGAATAGGAGGCATGGACCTCATTTAATTTATCAAGCACTCTGTTTGAAATTTGTAAAATTGTAGATTTTCTTATTTCAAAATATTTTTTCTCTGCCTCTTCCTTAGCCTTTTGCAAATCCTCTTTTAGTTTTTCTAATTCCTATGACTTAGGCCCTATCAAGGACATTGAGTCCCTATTTTCCAACTCCTTTCTCAATCCTACATTCTCAATATAAAGCTTATTGTGATCGGTAGTAAGGGTAACATGTAATCCCTTAAGCTTTTCATGCTTCTTTTTCTCTTCCTCTACTGCCACCTTTGCAAAATGTGCAACATGAAATGAAATTGTTCCAACCTCCACTGTTGTTGTGTCCTCTAGGGTCTTGACAATTGCATCTCCTATTTTTTGTTAAAATCCATGCAAAACAATAGGCTTGTTAGTATTTGGGGCCTTTGCCCAAAGTGCAAATGCTTTTATGCTAGGATTGAATCCCGACCCATGCTCCCCAAACTCCTATGTATATATTGGGTCTTGTTGCCTCATTACTTGATCAAGCACAAAAATATTTTCTAGGTTCCACCCCGGGATAAGTAACATGCCACTGTTTTTCACCATTTCCCTTGCTTCTTTGGGGTACACTTAATATTATTTTTATCAAAATTTTGAATCTCCTCCTCTAATAAATTATTCAAGTTTTCCCTCAACCAGAAGGATTTGAATTCCTGAGTGTCAAAAAAAATTTCATCATACATGAATTGCATTGAGGCAATTATTCTTTCATCATTAGCCTCTTCTTTCAGGATGACATTTGGGAGTATTTCCTGGTCCAAGTCCATGATCACCTCAGCTTCTTCATCATCCTAAGTTTCTCTTGGCAGGGAAGGTGGTTTTAAATCAGTATCTGCCTCAAAGTTGATGACTTCTGTGAAGTCTGAGATCTTGACTTTTCCCTTCTCAATTTTCCTTGTCACAACTGCTACAGGTTGTTCTTCTTCTGGCAGAGGCTGTGAAGGGGAATCTTGAGAAGATCCCTCAATTAAAATTTCTTTCTCTTTTGCCATGGGAGAAGCTAGGGGAATATCAACATGCCTTTCCTCATACACCCTAGTTGGTTGCTCTGCTTCCCTCTAGGCTAATTCACCTATGATTATCTCTTCAAAAGTCCTCATCTTACACATCATCTTGGCCAAATCAGTTTGATATTAGAACAAAATCCCTGAAAGTTAGGGTCTTCTTCTCTTCTCTCCCTTTCCAATTTCTTTAGGTATTCCCATTTCTTCCTTCTTTGGGTAGCCTCAAGGGGACTAGCATTATTGATCAAATCCTCGCGCTCATCAAAATGATGGGAACAACCTTTTACCTTCAATTTTTGAGTTCTTAAATCATTAATGTAACCTTCGGGATCAAAATTTATGGCTTGACTCACTTTGAGCTGATAGGTGCTCACCATGAAATTTTGCACCTTCTCAAGAGCATCACTACCCACACTGAGGTCTTCATACAAAATCATCCAGAGAAGAGGCGGTCCCTTTTTCTTCGTCCTGATTAATTCCATTTCCATCCACATCAGCTGCCACGTGAATTCCATGAAAACAAGCCTTGAGGAGACTGTGATTGGCAAAATATGGGGTGGTTGAGGGTACCCATACACCTTGCTTATTGTACAATCAGAATAGAAGAAAAAATCACCAAAATTATGGTAGAAAGCACCCTCTAGATACTCAACATTTTTTATCCTTGTATTCTTTATTCTTAGGACCTTCACTATGTTCATGGGAAGCCTTGACAAATTAACTCCACACATCCCTAAGACCTTAACAACAAACTGGTCAAAGAAAGCCCTATAATTTGAATACTTAGACCCCTTATCTCATACCTGAGTCCACCTTTGAATTGGCCATTTTTGTCATGTCCTAGGGTCAGACTTCTTCACCTGTAAAGCGTCATTCCAATCAGTCCTATTTTAAAAAAGAATCATATGATAAATCAAAGAATAATGTTTGAAGTTCAAATCCTCTTTGTCATTTTTGGCATTTATCAGGCCTTCATGTAGTTTCTCCTAGAAGATTGTAGCAAAATCAAACAGCTCATTCGTCTTAGAATGCTGAATTTTGATTGCCATCATCATATATTCAATAGGCATTTGAGTTAGCTCGTAATCTTCAACCAAAATTTGGCAGAGGGCATAATAAGTTTTCACAAAATAATCTTCAAAGAATTCCAAACTAAAAGGCTCCCTTTTAGAATCCAAAAAGTAACTCCTCCCTCCTTTGTACATCTTCCTTATATAGTGAGGCAACACCTATTCCCTGATTACTTTCCTTCTTGAAGAATATTCAACTGCCAATCTCTTTTTATCAAACCTTTGAGGGCACTTTTATCTAATTCAAAACATTGAATGATAGCCTCTCTTGACACATTAAGCAAAACATAGCCACTAGCCATTGTTACAGTCATGCTCTATGGGTGATACTTCTTGGCAAGCTCCCTAATCAGCATAGGTTCCACAAAAGCATTTGGGACTACCAACTTTCCCAAATTGAAGTTCCAAGGGTTAGATACTCGGATTGCCTTATCCCTGTTCCCATAGAAGTAGTAAAATATATCCCAGCTTCTTTCAATAGTAGTACCATCTCTACAATTGGAGCTATGGTCATTGAAAATGGTCTTGAATGTCTCATGCATATTTGACCCCTTAAAATTTCCAAGAGATATTGATGCAGGCCTCCTATTTCCCTCTTCTTTCTTTGTCGCATCTCCTCTAATTTCTCCTCTACTTCCTTGGCAGTTTCCTCAACATTTTTAGCTGGGACTGATGAAGACGCGGCCTTCTCAGGCTACTCCTGTTGAGTTGGGGTTGAATCCTTTTCTACAGGGGCGCTCTCCTTTAGAGCGGAGGTTTTCTTTGCAGATGAGGTCATGGCCTTTTGGGCAGGGGCTCTTTTTATTTTTGGTTTGGGAGCCTCCTCCTATGGGTTCAATTATTCAACTTGGGGATTTTCTGCAGCTGGAGGGGCTTGTGCAGATGATTCTGCAGATGACCTTTTGGCAAGGGCCCTTCTTCTCTTAGGCATTGACTTTCTGGCTCGTGGGGAAGGGTTGGGCTCATTGGATTTCTCACCGTCAAAGACAACCAGAGCCACATTCTTGGGTGCCCTTTTTCTTTTGGGTTTTGCAGGTTCCTTTTGAGGGGGCACACTCGACTAAGCACTAGAGGAAGCTTGTGCAACAGCTGAAGGGCTTGGCTCGGTGGTAGGTTTGTATGAGATTGCTTGGACTGGGGGGACAACAATAAGAGGGATAGTGTGTGTAATTTTAGGCATTGCAGAGCTTGCTCCCGCTTCAGGAGTCTTTTTAGCAACAGGGGAGGTTGAATCCTTAACCGGGGAGGCCATTTCTCTAACTAAAATTGGTAAAAGCTTCAAATTTCAAACAAATAGACCCAACCCACACTCTTAGGGAAAAAGACTACAATTTTTGTCTATAAAACCCCACTACAAGTACTCATTAATTCCCTACAAAATCACAAAGAGATGTTTAAAACCGACTTACTGGTTTTTTGCAAGAGCTTGGTTGCAATGGTAGCTTGAAGAATGCTTTGGGTCACCTTTGGATGCTTGGAACTCGCTCTGCGATCGCTTCTTGAATGCAGGGTGACAATTATGGCTCATAATTGTGCTTTTATCACCCGCAGAGTAATCACCATTAATTCATACATGCATGCTTTGGTTGGTGGGTGGATCCAAGATTCAAACTCCACTGTTGATCTACAAATAGATAGTTAAGATGCTTCTTTGACCATCTTTGAATGATGACATGTCATACCACTTTTTGACTCACCACCTTTGATTTTGCACTGATTTCTAAAGTTCCAACTTTAATAAAATTTTGACATCTTTTCATCAAAAAATAGGAGATGCAATTGTCAAGACCCTAGAGGACACAACAATAGTGGAGGTTGCAACAATTTCATTTCATGTTGCACATTTTGCAAAGGTGGCAGTAGAGGAAGAGGTAAAGAAGCATGAAAAGCTTAAGGGATTACATGTTACCCTTACCACTGATTACAATAAGCTTTATATTGATAATGTAGGATTGAGAAAGGAGTTGGCAAATAGGGACTCAATGTCCTTGACAGGGCCTAAGCCAGAGGATTCTGCAGATGACCTTTTGGCAGGGGCCCCTCTTCTCTTAGGCATTGACTTTCTGGCTCGTGGGGAAGGATTGGGCTCATTTGATTTCTCACTGTCAGAGACGACCAAAGCCACATTCTTGGGTGCCCTTTTTATTTTAGGTTTTGCAGGTTCCTTTTGAGGGGACACACTCGACTAAGCACTAGGGGAAGCTTGTGCAACAACTGAAGGGCTTGGCTCGCTGGTAGTTTTGTATGAGATTGCTTGGAATGGGGAGACAACAATAAGAGGGATAGTGTGTGTAATTTCAGGCATTGCAGAGCTTTCTCCGGCTTCAGGAGTCTTTTTAGTAGCAGGGGAGGTTGAATCCTTAACCGGGGAGGCCATTTCTCTAACTAAAATTGGTAAAAGCTTCAAATTTCAAACAAATAGACCCAACCCACACTCTTAGGGAAAAAGACTAAAATTTTTGTCTATAAAACCCCCTGCAAGTACTCATTAATTCCCTACAAAAAGCACAAAGAGATGTTTAAAACTGACTTATTGGTTTATTGCAAGAGCTTGGTCGCAATGGTAGCTTGAAGAATGCTCTGGGTCACTTTGGATGCTTGTAACTCGCTCTGTGATCGCTTCTTGAATGTAGGGTGACAATTATGGCTCACAATTGTGCTTTTATCACCAGCAGAGTAATCATCATTAATTCATACGTGCATGCTTCGGTTGGTGGGTGGCTCCAAGATTCAAAATCCATTGTTGATCTGCAAATAGACAATTAAGATGCTTCTTTGACCATCTTTGAATGATGACATGGTATACTACTTTGTCACTCGCCACCTTTGATTTTGCACTGATCTCTAAAGTTCTAACTTTAATAAAATTTTGCCATCTTTTCATCGGATTTTTCCTCCTGCGGGATGGCGGGGTTCCCAATTCTCACTCGTTTGGTTACCCCACAACACTACTTTTTATTCCCCAAAATGTTGTGGGACAGTGGGGCCCTTCTATCTTTATCCATTTGGTAGCCCCATAGAATCATCCTCTACCCACTCTCCACTTTGCGGGATAGCGGGGTTTCATTACTTCCCCATGTTGTTGTTACCTTGCAGGGTCTTTTCTTTACCGCTATCAATGTCACGGGGTGGTGGGGCCTTCTTTCCCTTTATTCACTTCATTACCCCGCGGGATCATTTTCTCCCTACATTTCACCTGGGGGATAGCGAGGAAACCATGCTACATGTGTCCCGCTACCCCGTGCCACTTTTTGCCAATCTTTTTACTCTCGTGGGATAAGCTTTCATTTGATCCTTAGGTATTCCCACTAGCCCGTGAAGCACTTCTTTTGTTACATTTGCCTAACGGTTAAGGGTTATTCCTTCTTCACTCTGTTCTAGCCTTCATCCTTGCAGGGTAGCAGGGAGCACAATTCTCTTTACTTTAACTATCCCGCACCACACCTTATGCAACCTTTTGACCCCTATGAGGCAAGGATTCATTGGGTCCTAATCACATCCCGCTATCCCACAATCATATCTCTGGCGTGTTACAATCCTCGCAGGGTAAACTTTACACTTAATCCTTCAAGGTGCCCCACCATCCTGCATGCATTGATTTTCTTCGCAAGGGAGTGTGCGAGGTAAAAATTTCTCTACCAAAGTGTATCTCACCAGCCCACAAGTTGAACCCTCTTATCACAAAGGTCGCACAAGGTGATCTCTTTTCTGACTTTTGTGAGTATCCCACTATCGCACGAGACAAAGATTCATGACTAAAGAGGGGCATGAGGTAGGAACTACCCTTTGCTAATATAATACCCCACCATCTTGTGGCGCTAGTGAGACTATTAAACAAACCTTGCGGGGATTAAACCTTAGAGCCCAAGACTGTGATCCCGCTATCCCGCAATGCATGAACACATAAGGCTGACACTTAAGTGATTTTTTTTAGCACGTGGTTATTAATGAAGAGTAATGGGGATGTAAGTTGCAAAGGTGTTAGGATATATGAAACATTGCATGGGCCCATATTTTAGGACTATGATGCGACATTTACTAAGCCATCTGTTATGCAAAATTTAACCGACCAATTGAATTAAAACTAAGATGCGGGACTGGTAATATCATGATATGAAACCCTCCAGACAACAACTTAAGGGACTATGACCTGCTGCAACTGGTCAATGATGAATTACAAAATGATAAGGGTTAATTGCAACAAAGCAAACAAACCTAAAACCCTTCCAAGCCATTTGATAAACCCTAACCCCAGGAGACTTAGGAAATAGAGAAAAGTATAGACTAAAGCAAAAAAATTGACACTCCTAACAGGAGGAATATTGTTCGATGATCATGGGCCACCTTCAACTAACTATGTAAAGCATCTATCATTGGTGTAAGAAACTACGCATTAAGGTGGGGTAACTTCATGGTCTCTCTATTTCAGGAGATAATTTTTCTTGCATAGGAATTTTTCCTCACTTTTTGAGGGGGGGTCACATAGGCCTTCTCTCATCATCTTCTCTTGGGGAAATTTTATCCTACAAGTGTTCTCCTTCCTTCTCTTACACGAGATAATTGTACTTGTGTACCTAACAAGGCTTGGTTGCTAAGACTTGTTTCTTATTTCTCATTTCTCCTAAGTTTAAATTATGGGGTTTGTTGGTGTAATGTTTATTCACCTTGGATATATTAGATTGTAAGTGTGATATTGCACTTGTTTAATAAGTTTATTTTAGATAATTAGGATATTCAATTATTCTCATCTAAATAGCTAATAACAACATTTGTACATCTTGAATTGAGGTATGCAAGCACCATCACTACCTCATCAACTCTTGATGGATGGTAGTTAGGTGACACCTCTATTTAGTCAAGACCACATCTATCTTGGTTAGGTTGAGTGAATTGATTCATTGATTGACAATTCAACTCTTGACTTCTCAATTAGATTGGGTTAACACACCTTTTGATCGAGAGTGTTTGAGAGCTAACTTACACCTCTTGGACTTGTCATCTCCTTGATGCATGCAACAAATATAAATACATATTCACATGTTGCTTATTGTACCTTTATAATATTGAATATAGAATAACATTATTATTATTTTTTGGTAAATACTGCCAGTAGGAGGCAACTCCCTTTATATTAAAACCAAAAAAAGATTACATAGATAATGAGGAAGTCAATGATAAAGATACCCTATCCCCTACCCAATTTCTTTCAACCATCATGAACATGGCTGCCAACCCATAAGTATGTTTTCCTCTTTGATCCCCTTTTGGAAGAGATGGTCAACTTGCTCCTCTGGGGACTCCCTCAACTCATTTGTCATCACACAAATGGATTTTACATGAAAGGTTTATGTTGTCTCTTCTTGTAGGAATGATCGAGCAAACTCTCCTACTATAACCATTTGGGAGATCCCATCGATGGAAACTTATCTCAAAAAATCTTACTTTCTTTCAAAGTTTAGATCCTATAATCTCTTCATGGGATTTGTTCCCATGTTTTTAGCCTTCTAAATCTGATCCTCATCCTTTGCATTGAGCAATAAGACATCAATTTGGAAATGACAATCAAATGGATGCATGTTTTTTTCATTTTTTCTCGAAGTTTTTAGAGTGTCAGATGATTCCCTTCCTAATAAAGCTTGCATGTCCTAACCACTGTTAGTTGAAATTTCAAGATGTATCCCATCTATCTTTCCTCTTGATTTTTTCAATTTTGGCTT
Organism: Cryptomeria japonica; assembly: GCF_030272615.1. Lineage (NCBI taxonomy): Eukaryota > Viridiplantae > Streptophyta > Pinopsida > Cupressales > Cupressaceae > Cryptomeria > Cryptomeria japonica. The sequence continues at coordinate 452,564,556 of NC_081415.1, forward strand.
GCCCATGATATATGTTATTTTCTAAACAGTTTTTTTTTTGAATTCTACCCATTCCTACCTAACTTTGAAATGTCATTTCTTTTATCTTACATAATATCATCCCTAGGAGGGGGAGGAACGAAACCTATATCTTTGTCTATTAACATCTTGATCCTCGACCATCTATCCCCATTCCCAATTTTAATCTTTCCATCCAACATCTTTGTCCCTCGATTGGCGAGGAAATCAATAGCTTTGTTAGACTCCCTATAAATGTGGGAGATATGAATTCTACTAAATTATTTAAAAATATATATATTTATTTTCCCGAGACATTCGAGATTTCAACTTCCAATTGTGGATGAAACCTTTACAAACCACTTTGATGCTCAACTGGGAGTCCCCTTCTACTTCAATATATTTAATTCTAAGCTCTGAGAAAAGTTGTATCCCTTTCAGAAAGGCCATCAATTCTACCTCATTATTTGAAGCCTGGACAATGTTCATTGCCATTGCTTTGATGCACTCCCCTCTATTGTCTCTGATAATGCACTCGATCCTTTCTCTACCTAGGTTCTCTTTTGTTGTTCCATTAAAATTTAGCTTGTGTCATCCATCTTCTAGCTTTGTCCATCACATGAGCTCCCCATCTTTTGTCTTGCTCGAGATGTTGTTGTTAGGAGCCTTTAAACCCTCCCATTTTTTCTATATGTTGTTGTGGATCATGTTGCAAAATATAGTATCCTTTTATTTTTTATTGCTAAGTTTGCCACCTCACAAAATCCTCTAGTTTTTTTGATAACTTATTCCACCTTCAATGCCTTATCATTAAAGATCCTTATGTTTCTCTCCCTCCATATTTTCCATACTACTATTGAGGGAGTGATTATCCGTATATCTCCCCATATGGATTTCTTACTCAATATTGACCAACTGATAAGAAATTTTTGCAATGATGTTTGAAAAGTTGTTTTCCATTCCAAAGATCCTAACAACTAGTTCTAGCATTGTTCAAAGAAAGGACATCAGAATAAAAGATGGTCCACACTTTCACCATTCGAATAGCATAAGGGACAACAACTTGGTCCCTCAATCTCGACAGTCCTTAATCTATCCCTTGTTAGTATTTTATTGTGTAGGATCGTCCATAGGAAAGCTCCCGCCTTAGGGATAACACTTTTGTGCCAACACAAAACAGATGACCAATCCTTTCACTCCTTCTAAATTGACTGTATTTTGTAGCTAAGACCAATAAAATAAGCACCAAATTTTGAAGTGCTCCATATAATCTCGTCTTCATCTTTACTTAGGATTATTTTTCATTGCCTCAGTATGCCTATCAATGTAGCCTTTTCAACCTCTGAGATTGAGAGATTGTCCATTAAGTCCCAATTCCAATCCATTCCACACCCATCTATTTTTGTTTCACATAATCTACTACAAATAGTCTATTTTTGTTGGCAACCACTTCTATCCAATCTGGCTCATTCATTGCCAAAGCTAAAGATTCTTCTCCATTCCAAGGGTTGTGCCAAAACTTGGCCTTCGTCCCATTCTAAATCCTCCAAGATAGGTGATCCACTATGAGCTTACTGCACAAACAAATAAATCTCTAGGCTACAAATCCACTTATGTTGTTTGTTGTGGTAAGGATTTTTCCAAGCAAGTATTCTTAACTTGACACCTCCATCTACTTTTGACATACATGTCATATACCGTTTGATCAAAGGGATTTTCTTTAATTCCTTTGACCCTTCCCACGAGAATTTTTTCAGTAACCCTTCTACATAAGATATTATTTTGTTGGTCAAACAAAAGAAAGACATTACATTAATTAGAATGACAGAGACCACCGATTTAATCATCATTATCCTGCCAGCCAACATCAACCACTTGTTCTCCCATTTGCATATTTTGTTTTGATAATTACTAATGAACTCTTCCTAGTAGACCATTTTTCCTGAGCCAGTGAACGAGGATGCACCCAAGTATTTAATAGGAAGACTTGCAACTTTACATCTCAATACACAACTAATCTTGTTATGCATTGTTTTCTTCATATTAAAGAAAAAATTCTCTATTTTTTCTTTACTCAAGATCCATTTTGAAGCCTTGGAGTATATGTCTAATGTTTTCTTAATTACCTCTGCTTCTTGGATACTGGCTTCCCCAAAAATAACAATGCCATCCACGAATTAGGTGTGCGTAATCGGCTCTAGCTCATTGTTTACTAATTTGCCCTTCCATAGTCCACCTTCCCACAATTCCACTATCATTATCCCCATAACTTTTGCCATCATCATAAACAGGAATGGGGAGATTGGATCCCCTTATCGCAACCCATTAGAGGAAGAGAAAAAACTACATATGGATTCGTTTACCATAATCAAAAAGCAAGGGGTAGATATACATGTTTTGACTAACTCTACCCATTTTGGGCTAAATCCAAAATGTTTAGAAACTTTAAGAAGAAAATTCCAATGTACTATGTCATTAGTTTTGCTAATATCTAGTTTGATCACCATACCTTTAATTCTTTCTTCCACCATTGTATGAATCATCTCAATAGTTAGAAGAATGTTGTCTGTTATCTCCTTGCTTGAAGTGAACCCATTATGTTCTTTGGAGATTAGTATCCCCAACACCTTTCAAGTCAGTTGGCCATGGCCTTTGTGATGATTTTGTAAATAGTATTACATAGAAAAATTGAGTGAAAGTCCGCCATGGATGTGCATACTTTTTCTTGGGAATGAATGCTATAGTTGTGTTGTTTATATCCGTGAAAAACTTCCCAATATTTTTAAAATCATTTGCTACTTTATACACATCTTTCCCAATAAATTCCCACCACATTTGAAAGATTTTTTCTAGCATTCAATAAGGACCTGGTGATTTCTCAGGGCTCAATTGGAAGACAATAGACTTAATTTCTTCCAAAGAGAATGGTTCCATCAATATCTTATTATCTGCATCACTAATACATTTGGTGTTGATGATAAAATGTCTTCTTTTAGTAACTCATCTCCCCTATCTTCACTGTTAAGAAGAGTTTGGAAAAATTTGGCCGCCTCCTTCTCTATCTCAGATGGGTCAAAACAACATTCCCCATTCAAAAGCTTGATCTAATCAATTTTTTTTCTTTCCCTTCTTGCCCTCACTGATGCATGAAAGAACATAGTGTTTTTGTCTCCAATAGTGAGCCAATTCTCTCTAGCTTTCCCTTGTGTATTTTTTTCCCTAGTAGTCAGTTTTGAATGTCTTTCCTTCAATTCTTTCTCTTTATTGAATTCTTCTAAGAACATTCCATTTTTTATTACTTTTTCATTAAGTTCCTCCATTTCCAATATGTTTTTGAAGGTATCTCTATTCCACTATTTCAACTTATCCTTAATGAAACCTAAATATTTCACAAAACAAAAGCTAATCATACCTTGAAAAATGTTGCTCTCCTTCCACCAATTCCCTAATTTTTCCTTCAGAATTGGATCCTACCACCACATGTTCTTGAATTTAAAATATCCTTTCTTTCATCTCTTGCCTTCTTTTAGTTCAAGTTGTACGGGGAAGTGATCCGATAGGGACAAAGGGAGTATGGTAGATACCCATTCTATGTCTATTGTCGTGCTTTGTGAAGTGTACTTGTACCTACAACCACAATGCACTCAATAAATCATTACAAGCATGGCTAGAAGATTTAATCAAAGAAAGACAAAACCATAGTTAATTAACTTATTGCCTCCTAGTAAATGCGAGTATGAAAAATGCTCTCAGATCTGATTATGCATACTCCAGTGACTTGACTACACTTAGATGGAGGATTTTATGGATGAAAATGCATGATCTAGCAAGAATAGCATGATTAAGCTAAGATTAAGATGCAATTAAACTAAAATTGAACGTGATAACATTGCTAAGAACTGATAAACTATGAGCTAGATGCCTATAATAACAATGCATAAGATGAGAATGAGATAGGATCAAATGATATGCAAGAATGATATGAAATTGGGACCCTTTGAGCTCCAAAATGAGGTCTATTTATAGGATTTCCCAAGGCTAGGGGTGAGGTGGCAAGAATCAATGGTCAAGATTGATCTAAAGATATCAATGGTTAAATTGGAGGAGGATGGCAAAGGGGGTTGGATTAAAGGGAACATTTGTCATCTCTATGGTGACAAGCGTCAAGAGGCTTCTAGAAGAGGTTAGATGAAAGGGAACACTTAGTGACAAGTGTCACAAGGTTCTAGAAGATGTTGGATGAAAGGGGACATGTGGGTAGGTAGAATGGGTTAGGTTTAGGAATGGTTAGGTTTAGGAGTGGTAGAAGTTAGGAGAATTTGAATTTAATAATTCAAATAATAGGAAAAGGATAATTAATCTCAACAACTCATAATTGATTTGTTTTAATTAATTAAAGGATTAGAAGAAATGATTTTGGATGGGGGGGAAATTAATTAATTAAAGGGAATGAAATGAACCTATTAAAGAAATCCTTAGATTTATTAATAAGTAGATGAATGAGAGATTTAATCAAATTTCTTAGTGAATTCAATTAAATTGGGGAGGGAGATTAATTAAATAATTGCTTATTTAATTAATTATCTTTAGACCATTTTTAGGTGTATACATTTTTCCCCTCTTTGAAGCGAGGTGTGATGACACGTTGATTCAAAGAATAATCTCATTTTGATGTTGATATTAGTTTGATAGGATGCCCCAACTCTTGATTGCTAAATCCTAGTATGATGATGCCCCCTCAGGAGATCGCTTGAGATAATTGATCTTTGGAGTTTTTGCAAAATTGATATCCTGATAGATTTGATTTGATTTCTGTAACTGTGGTTTGATGAAAATGTGAGTTCTTCGATTAGCTTGATTGCTTAGGTTGATAAGATTAAAAAATCTTGATCGATTAGATTGATAAGATCGAGATTCAGTCCGGTTTCGGGAAGGATTCATCCTGTATAAGACAACGATGATCAAAGCATCTGGTTTCAGGAAGGATTCATCTTGTAAAAGACATGATCAGAACGTCTGGTTTCAGGAAGGATACATCCTATATAAGACATGAATCAGAATTAGATCATCTGGTTTCAAGAAGGATTCATCCTATATAAGACGTGATAGAATCGATTAGGTTTGATTGATTGATTTGATTTGATAAGGTTGATAGATAAAGAACTGACAGTTTGTTGATATCAAGTTGTGGAAATATTTGGATATGTTGATGTTGATTCTGTTGAGAGAGATAGCATAAGATATTTGTTGGGTTGATAATACCTAGAGAGATATGAGTCATTATTCTGATTGTGTATACACTTGTGATAATGTTTTGATGATTCCTAGGATAGATTTAATCTTGGATAAAAGGAGCTTGTGGGATCCCATGCAAGATAAAATGCAAGCTAAAATGCAAAGGAAATGTAATGGAATGACCAGACCAGTCACTGGATTATTTGCATTTTTGTCATCATTGAGCTTTTGAAATGTGGGAAGTGAGTGCAAACATCGATGGTATAATTAACCATGATGACCTTAGCATTACTTTCCTGGATTTTGATATAGCAAGTTAACACAAGCATCGAGGTATAATTGAACCGAGATGACCTGAGTGTTGTCTGCATAAAATAGGTAGTATTAATCATTTCAATATGCAAATCGGAAATGTCTTCAATGATATTCTGATGATCATGTCCCGAGACAAATTTGCACATATTAATGATTAATTTTCAGACAACAAACAAGAAAAATATCATGTTTCTTCCTTGTTCCTCTAGTCAATGACATCCTGGAGTCATTCAGAAATAATGATAGCGAAAAGCAATTATTGAAAAGTTGAACAATCATGTTACGATCATTATCCAAAAGATATATCATCCATTGTAAAGTGTGTGATGTGCTTAGATTGACTTCGTGATAGCTTGATAGTTGATAGTTTGATCTCATGTTCAATGTTGGATGTGTCTCAGTTTTCACTTGTTAAGAGTTGTCTAACTATTTGTTCTACCTGTTTGATTAAGCTCAGAATGATCAAGAGTTTGCCCCCAGCTAGGTGTAGGATTTTATCCCAAACCTAGAAACAAAGTTGTTCTTGATAACTCAATGATGAACGGATAGTACCAAATCGGTACTGAGAGTGGGGGGCAAATCAGTTCAGGCAAAAACACATTCCTAAAACTGGCTTGTCAGTAGACACTATGCTTTGGCAGACAAACAGTAAAATCGGTCTTAAACAAAGTACAACCGGCAAAAGCCAAAATAACTAAGACAAGCATAAACCAGTTGACACTTATCTTTTCATACAATCTAATACTTCATTTCCATTTCACCCTAGTGCATGAACAGGTAATCTATCATCAAAATATATAAACAGTTAGATCCACATGATTTACCTTCAGACACAAATCACTTAAATCATCACATGAATAACACCACACATGACACATAGATTTTTCACATGGAAACCCAACTGGGAAAAACCACGGTGGGGATGAATACCCACAAGCTATTTTTGAACTCTTTAGAAGTCCGCTCTGTTAGGAGCCTTGTCCGGTTAAAGGCTGATACAATAGGTTCTGTTAGGAACCGATCCTGTTAGGGATCACCCGGTTAAGGGATGGCTAGAATACCCTGTTAAGGGTTAAACCATGTTAAAGGTTACCTTGTTAGAGTATTTCAAGAACTCAATGGTTTTGAGTCACCCTGTTAAAGGATTTACAGTAAGTCGGTTAAAGCTACCCTGTTAAGGGATTTCCCAACTCTTGAAGTGGTTAGAGATCAACAGGTATTACAATGATCTGGTAACAACACTCAATGCCAATGCAGATATGCTTTAGCTCCTCTTCACCCTCTTCACTTACACTCTGTAGGTATCACTTCTCTCCTCTGGTCTGGCAAGAATCACGTATCTCTTCACTTGGATACACACACACAACTTTTGCCAACAACTTTAGAAAGAAACACAACATTGACCTTATAGGAAATAGATAGGTCGGTAGCATAAACCCTAAACCTATTAGGTTAAGAAATTCAAACAGTTCAATCTTGACCATTGAGAACATTGCATTAAATGCAATAGTCTTGAACCGATCTCAAGACATTCTCCATCGTTCATTTTCCACTGTTTTCATGGTGGCTGATAACCCATCACGCGTTTTCACCATTTACAGACTTCGCACATTCCCGAGGTAGATAGGAACAATTTCCTTCATGCAAGATCCTTCACGCGCACAAGGCTGATGTGGCAATACGATCTTTTCTTCGTTACAATGCTAACTCATCACACAAAGTCACTGATTGAGTCACACAGGCTTGAAGCACTTCAACCGGAAACCCTGAAGTTAAGACTACCAACCTATAGTCATACAAAGCTTCCATGTATCGGTTTCCATATCAACATGCCGGTTTACCTTGAACAAACACACCGCTTCACTTTGGCACTATACCAGTTCACAATGTTATCCCGGTTCTCACATATACTGGTTCTTGGTAACATACCAGTTCTCTCTTCTTCAGCATATTGATATCAATGGCAACATACAATATCATCATGTTCTCATACCAGTTCACATAATGCCAACAATCTCCCCCTTTGGCATTGATGGCAATATACAAAGATATCTCTTCGCTTCACATCTTCTCCCCCAATTTCTGCAGATATCTTCTCTGCTTCACTTCTTCTCCCCCTTTGACAACAATGCCAAAGTGGAGGCACAAGCTTCCCTGTTCCATTATGTTGCTCCCCCTGAAGAGTAGCATCCTTCAACACATCAATCCTGAAAAAAAAATTGACTATGCAATACCTGATTGATGTGGAGCATATACCTTTAGTTCACCTCCTGAAGGGGCAGCACCCCTAATTCACCTCTTAAGTACATAAATGTAGCCTTTGGGAGAGGCCTGGTAAATATGTCTGCTAACTTCTCCTTACTGGAAACATTGTTCCAGTGCAATCTCTTTATTCTGAACCTTTTCCCTCAAGAAATGATACTTAAGCTAAAAGTGCTAGGTTTTAGAATGTAAAAATGGATTCTTGGAGATGTTAATTGCACTAGTATTGTCACAAAATATACTTACCGGTTCAGATACAGGAACTTTGAAGCCATTTAATACATGCTTCATCCAAATTGTCTGAGTGCAGTTCATTAAAGCTGCAACATACTCTACTTCCGCTGTAGACTGAGAGATACAACTCTGCTTCTTACTCATCCATGAAACCAATCTACCACCGAGAAAGAATACACCACCAGTTGTGGTCTTCCGGTCATCCACATTACCTGCCCAATCAACATCTGTGAATACTTTCAAGTTTAAATCCTTGCTATATGGATACCCCAATCCATAATCAATAGTTCCCTTTAGATACTTAAGAATCTGTTTGACTGCAACCAAGTGGGATTCTCTTAGACTTTTATGGAACCTTGCAGTAATGCCAACTGCATGTGCAATATCTGGTCTGCCATGCACTACATAATGCAACTTACCAATCATTGATCAGTATTCCTTCTCATTAACCAATGTTGAGTCATCCTCTTTGGATAGTTTACAACCGGTCACCATCGGTGTACCAACCGATTTGCTATCTTCCATGCCAAAGGTCTTCAACACCTCTTTGACATACTTGGACTAAGTGATAAAGATTCCATCTTTCATTTGTTGAATCTGAAGTCCAATGAAGAACTTAATCTCCCCTATGAGTGACATCTCAAACTCTTGCTTCATCTCATCTGCAAACTCATGACTCATCTTGTCATCTCCACCAAAGATAATGTCATCAACAAATACCTCACAGATCAGGATCTGATCTCCTTCAGATTTCAAGTAGATATTGCTATCTTCGCTTGTTCTCTCAAATCCAATCTTCATAATATGGGAGTGCAGGCATTCATACCATGCTCTAGGTGCCTGCTTTAGACCATATAAGGCTTTATGTAGCCTACACACCATGTCACTATCTTCAGATAGGGAAAACCCATCTGGTTGTTCTATATACACCTCCTCTTCAAGTACACCATTTAGGAATGCAGATTTTACATCCATTTGATATACTTTGAATCCTTTAAAAGTTGCATATGCAAGAAGCATACAAACTCCTTCCAATCTGGCTATAAGAGCAAAGGTTTCTCCATAGCCTTCTCCTTCTTCTTGGGCATATCTTTTACACACCAGCCTGGCTTTGTTTCTAATCACTATGCCATCCTCATTCAACTTATTTCTGAAAACCCATTTGGTACCTATGACATTTTTATGCTCCGGTCTGGGTACCAAAGACCATGTACCATTTCTCTCTATTTGGTCAAGTTCCTCTTCCATTGTCTTGATCTAGTCTTCATCTTTATGTGCCTCTTTGAATGATTTAGGCTCAAATTTAGAGATCATACATGAGTTTTCTCTGACCTTTCTTCTTGTAAGGATTCCTACATCCTTATCTTCTATGATCTGCTTAGGATCATGATTCAGCTTGACATACCGAGGAATGGTCTTAACAGATTCCTCTTGCTTTTCTTCTTCATCCTCATCTCCATCAGTATCAACATCTACATCTACCGGTGTAGGAACACTGTTACTAGTACTTGGTTGACTGGCAACTGGTTCCCAGAAGGTTACAACCGGTTCATTTACCGCTTGCTTACTGCCAGTTTCCTCATTTTTCTCAGAGGTTTCATCAACTCTCACATTAATGCTTTCCATAATTCTTCGAGTCCTATTATTGAAACACTTGAGAGCTTTGCTCTTGGTGGAATATCCTAGGAATATTCCCTCATCACATTTTGCATCAAATTTGCTCTGGTGTTCGCTCCTCTTGATGTAACATTTGCTACCAAACACTCTAAAATAGCTAACCACAGGTGTCTTACTGGTCCAATACTCATAAGGAGTTTTATCCTTACCTTTCTTGATGAGTACCTGGTTCATTGTGTAGACTACAGTGCTCACTGCTTCTCTCCAAAAGGTGTGAGCAACCTTTCCTTGAATTAGTATTGTTCTTACTACTTCAACTATAGTCCGGTTATTCCTTTCTGCTAGTCCATTCTGTTGTGGAGTCTGGGGGGCAGACAGTTGCCTCTTGATGCCATGTTCTTCACAGTACTTGTTGAATTCACCGGAAGTGAATTCCCCTCCTTGATCAGTTCTAAGACACTTGATCCTTTTACCACTTTACTAATGCTCTGAAAGCTTTGAACTTTCCAAAAGCTTCAGATTTATCTTTCAAGAATGTGACCCACATCATTCTTGAGCAGTCATTAGTGAGAATCATGAAGTACCTATCACCCTGCACACTCCTAGTTTTCATAGGACCACACAAATCAGTATGCACAAGATCAAGTAAATTGTCAGCAGTGAAAGGTTTACCTTTAAAGGTTGAGGAAGACATTTTCCCTAGTTGACACTCTTTGCACAAGGTATTTTCCAGTTTTCTCAGCACCGACAACCCTCTAACTGCCTTGATCTTACTGGCCTTCACAATGTTATCAAAGTTTACATGGCAGAGTCTCCTATGCCATATCCAGTTGTCATCGAACTTGGCCATAAGACATGTACTAATATTTGCATTCAGCTAAAACAGGTTCCCTTTGGTCTGCATGCCAGTTGCCACCAATTCACGATTCTTTCCTTTGATTCTGCACACTCCATTCTTGAATTCTAGAGTGAGACCACTATCATTCAGCTGGGCAACACTCAGAAGGTTGTGTCTGAGACCATCAACCCAATACACATTGTCAGCACTAGTCTTTCCATTCAGAGAGATGGACCCTCTATCTTTGACCATACATGGTGCATCATTACCAAAGCGAACCACACCACCATCATATTCTTCCAAGGATAGAAACTTGCTCTGGTCACCAGTCATGTGGTGAGAACAACCACTGTCAATAATCCACTCATTGGAATTATCAAAGCGGGAGCCAAGAGCCTTCTTGTCTGACACATCTTCCTTTACAAAAACAAACACAATATCTTCGTTTTCTTCATCTTCTGATTCCTCATCTTTGACACCTTCATCAACTACCACAAAACAGTTTCTCTGATTTCCTCCTTTGAATTTCTTGAACCTTTCCGGTTTGTCCTTGTTGTCACCATTAGGACAGTTTACAACAATATGTCCTATCCGGTTACAAGAAAATCATTTCAAAGGGAGCTTACCTCTGTATTTATTGGTTCCTTTAGGAATTTTTCTGGCAAGAAGAACTTCAAATTCCAGCAGAATCTCCTCATCATCCATTTCTCTACTCTGTCTTGGTTCACCACTGGTGCTTGCTTCTTTTCCTTTTCTGGATGTTACAACAGAAGCTTTGAAAGTCGATTCAGTCTTTTGAACACTGTCATCAAAACTATTTAGCTCATAGGCTGTCAACTTTGCAATGATGGAGTCTAGGGATACCTTAGTCTTGTCTATTGATCTCAACTCCTGAATAGCAGCAACCCTTATTGCATAGACCGGTAATAAGGATCTCAGAACTTTTCTTACCACAGCGGAATCTTCCATTTTACCACCTGCACTCTTGATATCTCCGACAACAGTTTTGATTCTTATTCCATACTGTTGAATGGTCTCACCTTCAACCATCCGCATGTCTTCAAACTTCCCTCTAAGGATTTCTTCCTTAGCTTGTTTTACATGCTCATCACTGCCATAGATATTTTCAAGAGTATCCCATACTTCTTTGGGATTTACTTTATCTTGGACATCAATAAACTCAATGTCAAATAAACTACTAATTAGGGCTTCCATGACTTGCCCATTCTCTTGCATCTCTCTCTTTTGGTCAGCGGTGAGAGTACTAGTAGGGGCAACATAAGCATTCTCAACATAGCTCCAGTGTTGAGCACCCATGCTTCTGATGTATATCTTTATTCTGTCTTTCCATATATTGAAATTATCTCTATTTAACTTTGGACCTTCCCTCTTCATCATTAGACTGGGATCTTTTCCTCAAGCGGTTAAGCTTATAACACAGAGGACCTGGAGGACGCTCTGATACCAATTGATAACTCAATGATGAACGGATAGTACAAAAAAGGTACTGAGAGGGGGGCGTGAATCAGTACAGGCAAAAACACATTCCTAAAACTGGTTTGTCAGCAGACACTGTGCTTTGGCAGACAAACAGTAACACCCGTCTTAAACAAAGTACAACCGGCAAAAGCCAAAATAACTGAGACAAGCATAAACCAGTTGACACTTATCTTTTCATACAATCTAATACTTCATTTCCATTTCACCTTAGTGCATGAACAACTAATCTATCATCAAAATATATAAATAGCTAGATCAACATAATTTACCTTCAGACACAAATCACTTAAACCATCACATGAATAACACCACACATGACACATAGATTTTTCACATGGAAACCCAACTGGGAAAAACCACGGTGGGGATGAATACCCACAAGCTATTTTTGAACTCTTTAGAAGTCTGCTATGTTAGGAGCCTTGTCCGGTTAAAGATTGATACAATAGGTTTTGTTAGGAACCGGTCCTGTTAGGGGTCACCCGGTTAAGGGATGGCTAGAATACCCTGTTAAGGGTTAAACCCTGTTAAAGGTTACCTTGTTAGAGGATTTCAAGAACTCAATGGTTTTGAGTCATCTAGTCAAAGGATTTACAGTAAGCCGGTTAAAGCTACCCTATTAAGGGATTTCCCAACTGTTGAAGTGGTTAGAGATCAATAGGTATTACAATGATCTGGTAACATCACTCAATGCCAATGCAGATCCGCTTTAGCTCATCTTCACCCTCTGCACTTACACTCTGCAGGTATCACTTCTCTCCTCTGGTCTTGCAAGAATCACGTATCTCTTCACTTGGATACACACACACAACTTTTGCCAACTTCAAAAAGAAACACAACATCGACCTTATAGTAAACAGATAGGTCGGTAGCATAAACCCTAAACCCTAAACCTGTTAGGTTAAGTAATTCAAACGGTTCAATCCTGACCATTGAGAACATTGCATTAAATGCAACAGTCTTGAACCGATCTCAAGACGTTCTCCATCATTCGTTTTCCACCACTTTCATGGCGGCTAATAACCCATCACGCATTTTCACCGTTTATAGACTTTGCACATTCCCAAGGTAGATAGGAACAATCTCCTTCATACAAGATCCTTCACGTGCACAAGGCTGACATTGCAATACGATCTGTTCTTCGTTACAATGTTAACTCATCACACAAAGTCACTGATTGAGTCACACAGGCTTGAAGCACTTCAAACGGGAACCTTGAAGTTAAGACTATCAACCGGTAGTCATACAAAGCTTCCATGTACTGGTTTTCATATCAACATACCAGTTTACCTTGAACAAACACACCGCTTCACTTTGGCACATATACTGGTTCTCACATATACCGGTTCTTGGTAACATACCGCTTCTCTCTTCTTCAGCATATTGACATCAATGACAACATACAATGTCATCATGTTCTCATACCGGTTCACATAATGCCAACAGTTCTGATATATCCAATGATCCAAACCATGGCGAGAGAGCAGCTGCGATGCCTGTGTATGTACAAATGCTTATGATGCATATGAATAACGCTGATGGAAAATGAATGCAAGCAGAAAGAATGCATGAACTAATAGATGGAAGAGCTAGTCGACAGATAGCGCCTGTTTTCCAGGTTTTCACCATATGTTTTTATTGCACTTTTTCTGATATTTGATTTTTTTGGATTTTTTTGCTTTTTCATTGTTTTTTATTTTTTCTGATGTTTCACTGTTTTTTTTATTTTTTTGATTTTTCAGACATAAAATTTCTTCAGGTGCATGTTATTGATAGGTTCCTTGAGCTGATCGTCATCCTGTGTTGATAGCTGATATGCTTCTGATCCAAATACTGTTGTGACCACAAATGGACCTAACCAGTTTGGTTCAAACTTTCCTTTCTTTTCTCGATCTGCTTGGTTGCGTGGATTTTCCTTTAACACTAATTCTCCAACTTGAAAGACTCGTGGTTTAACCTTGTGATTATATCTTTGACACATTCTTTGTTGATATACCTTTAAATGATCAAAGGCATTTTGTCTTCATTCATGGATCAGTTCTAACTCTTGCAGTCTAGATACTCTTTGTTCTTCATCTGAGATGAGACCTTTTAGTGATACACATAGAGAGGGAATCTCTACTTCGATTGGCAATATGGCTCTTATTCATATACAAGAGAGAAAGGTGTGGCACCTGTCGGTGTGCGGATACTAGTGCGGTAGGCCCATAGAGCGAGGTTTAGTTGAATATGCCAATATTTCCCAGCATCGTTCACTATCTTTTTTAGGATTTTCAGAATAGTTTTATTAGATGCTTCTGCCTGCCCATTTCCCTGTGGATAATATGGTGTGGAGAATCTGTGCTGGATTTTGAACTTCTCACATAGCTCTTGTACATCTTGATTTTTGAATGGTCACCCATTATTCGTGATAATGGTCATTGGTATTCCATAGGGACAGATGATATAGTTCAAGATAAATGCAGCAATTTGTTTTCCTATGATGTCTATGAGAGGTACTGTTTCAATCAATTTTGTAAAATATTCTATAGCTACAAGGATGAATTTGTGTCCATTAGATGAGGAAGGATTTATCTTTCCTACTAGATCAAGTCCCCATTGACAAAAAGGCCAAGATGTTGCTAAAGCATGAAGTTCTTATGCTGGTTCATGGATCAAGTTCCCATGGATTTGACATTGTGTTGCATGTTCTTGCTATCTTAAAAGAATCTCGTTCCATAGTCGGCCAATAGTAGCCCAAGTGTATCAGTTTTTTTGAAAGGGTAAGACCACTTGAATGAGTGCCACAAATGTCATTATGGACTTCATGTAATGCCTTCTTAGATTCTTCTTGTTCGAGACATCGTAAGAGAGTACCGTCTAGACCTCATTTAAATAGGGTATCCGCGACGAGACTATAATGGGAGGATTGGTGAATAAAGTTTCTCTTTTGGTTCTTTGATAAGTCAGGAGGTAAGATATTGTCTTTCAGGTATGTATAAGTTTGGCCATAGTGGGAGGAATCGTGTCCAATAAGTTGACAGATGGTTTGGGAATCAGGACAATTATAGGCGGGATGAAACAACTCTTCTACCAAGAATTCATAACGCTGTTGATTTTCTCGTGTCTGCAATAGAGAAGCAAGTGTAGCCATGGCATCTGCTGCTTTATTATCACTTCTTGGAATGTGTTCAAAAGTTATTTCTACAAAGTACTTCTTGAAATCATCCACCATCTTTTTGTAAGGCATGAGTTTTTCGTCCTTTGTTTGATAGTCATCATTGATTTGATTGATGACGAGCTGAGAGTCTCCAAAGACCTGAAGTTGTTTAATTTTCCATTCTACAACCATTTTGATAACTGTTACCAATGCTTCATACTCTGCTATATTGTTTGTGCACGGAAAGCTTAATTTGTATGCTTTCGGGATTGTATGCCCTTGTGGTGTGATGAATAGAATTCCTACTCCTGATCCATGTTGTGTTCCATTATTGATGTCTGCTCCTAGACTGATATTCAGGTGATGTATTGTAAGATATGGATCAAACTCAGGAACGTCTGTATATGAATAGGTAAAATTGACTTGCCATCTTTTGAATGGTTTCAAGTATTTTTGTCTTGCTAGTTTTGATAAAGAGATTGCTGGATGTAGATCAGTTGTGCCAATGATAGTTACCTTTTTTGGTGCTATTATGATAGATAACTTCTCTTGATAACATTCAGGTAAGATGTCAAATCTCCCATCTTCCGATGCCTCGAGGATGTTTTCACCGTTAGATGTGTCCTTTATTTTTACTTTTTCTCGGTCCAATGTTGCCAATAAATGGTTTTCAGCATTAGACCTGATATTGTTTTCTTTATTTTCACTTTTGCGACTAGGAGATTTACCACCCACTTGACTGGAAGATGCATTGCTGAAATTCCTGGTGAGAGTTGTTGTGAGTTTGATTTCAGTAAAATATAAGGATATGGCATGGTCATTTGGAAAGGTATCAATGGCAGTATGTCCTTCATTTTCCCAGTCCATAGGTTCAAGATAGCTTAAGGATAAAAGATCTTCAGGTTGAATAGTTTCAAAGATATTAGGGGTCATGATAGACATGTCAGAGCTTTCAGTATGTATTTCCATGTCTAGAATGATACTCTCATCAGAATGACCTCGTATATGAAAATCCTGATCGTCCTCGATTAAGTCCATGTCAGTCGAATGTGATTCTGATTCAAGTGAGCTAGTTCCTAACGTTTGTCCTACATACGTGTGAGCTACATCGACTACTATATCTGCTTCTTCATCCCTCTCAATTTCAAGTTGCTCTAGTTTGTTTTTCCATGATAGCAAATATTCTCCAGTCCCTTGATCTCTTAGCTGTATTTGTTTTTTCATGTTTGACAAAATTGATGCAAATGATTGTTCCTTGGATTGTATGCTTGAAGCTGCTACCTCTCTGTTATGTGAAACAATGACCTCTTGAGTTGATTTTAGATTATTACAACACTGCAATGGATTTGAGTATGTTAATATTGTGATTTCCTGTCCCTCGTAGGGAAATTTGACACATTGATGATATGTTGATGTAATAGCCTGCATGTCCTGAATCCATGATCTCCCCAAGAGTATATTATATGGTAGGTCCAAGTCTAAAACTTGGCATGCTGTATCTTTTTGCAAGGGTCCCACTCTGATAGGTAATATCACAATTCCCTTGGAGTAATGTTCTTCTTCACCAAATGCTTTGATTTTTACCATTTTCTGAGGATCAACTGCATCTTCTGAATATCCTAGAGCATGGACAAGACTCAAAGAGCAAATGTTCAAGCTAGCTCCCCCATCTATTAGGACACGTTTAACAAGCGTTCTATGAATGAGGACTTCAATTTGCAAGGAAGTGTTATGGGGATTTTTCAATGAATTAATATTTGGATATGAAGGAGATGAGCTTTGAATAAGATCCTCTAAAATAGGTTTAATGGGTATATTTTTTGGTGAGGATGCTATGGAAGGTTCTTGCAAGCTTTCAGGAGGTGTAGGAATAGATGCCTTTGGAGCATCAATTTGCTTTTGGATGGATGGATCATTGTTAGACATGGGTGCACGATTTTGATCTTCTTTAGCTAAATCCTTTAGGGATCTCTTTAAGAGGTGCATAAAAGAGCCACTTTTCTTTTGAGATGTGTTTAAATCCTTGTGAGGTTTTAAAATAGTTGGATTTTGATTTTGAACTTGTTTGATTGCTCTAATATGTTGGTTTGTCATGTCTTCTTCTTGTGTTTTGCTTTGGTATGTCATGTTGATATGATTTTCAGCTATTGCAAATGTTTCAGCGATCTTATGTCTCTGCGCTCTAATCAAAATGGGCATTGTGTTTGATATTGTGCTAGGATTTGATTGTTTAAGAGTCGCTTTGAGTAAGTGATCAATAGTCAATTTCAAGGAAATAGAGTGACATGACACTAAAAGAGAATTAAAGTGTTTAAAAGTTTGCAAGTTTTTCGATCTTTTGTTTAGGAGTGTAATGGTGATGATTTGATAAGAACCAAGTCCAGTAGGAACGATATATCCTACGATGTGGGACAAAGTTATCCTGACCAAATGTTTTAGTTTCATGATAAAGGATGATTGATCCTGATGAGAAACTATGTTTGAGTGACCAGTTTATCAAAGAGGGTGATAATGCACTTTGAGATGTTTAGATTTTGAACTTGTTGAGGGTAAGCACTTGAAAATATTAGGGCGTTTATCTTCTAAAGTCTGATTTTGATGAGTGATAACTTGACCAAGCAAACCAAGCAGACAATCTAAGCATGGATTAACAGATAACAGGTGTTTATGCTTACTGCAAATTGATTAGGCAAAAATGATAAATCTGAAATAGGCATGCAGGACACAGCTCTGGACTGACAGATGCAGAGTTTCGTACGACATAAGATTCAACTTAGGATGACACAAGATACAAAGCCATACGACATAACAAAATTTTTCATATAAAAAGCAGAAGCTCATACGACACACTTTTCTTAACCATACGACAAAATAGTTGACTCGTACAACACATGATAGCAGATAGTACGACACAAGATTTTATGCAAGTTAACTCATCTGACAGAGATTATGACTCGTACGACAGGCTGCAGAGAATGATAAAAAGTGTTTGTTTTGCTGATTTTGATCTTTGAATTATGATGATGTTTTGCTGATGTTTTCCAGTTTTTAGGTGTCTGATTTTTTCATTTAGGGATGAATACACAACAAACACATGATGTAATAAATGACTCCAATCAAGCTAAACCCTAGGGAAGTTGGCTGCGAATGAAAACCTTTGCTTGCTAACTCAGGTACACACCCAATAACTAATCAGAATACGACCACTAAGTCTCACGCAATAGATTCTCAATGCTGTATTATCCAACTCCAAATGCTAATGGGGGCACGATATGGCAAGTGTCTTGGGAGAGTTACTATCTCTCTTGCACGAATATTATCACCCTTTCGAAGGTGAATCGGGTAGCTTCTATTTTAACCGACACTAGTAAGGGATCCGTTCGGCGCGTCGGGGTATAAATTCAATTAAGAGGTCTCCCAGCCTTGAAAACCAAGGTTTGATATACCTGAAGGTACGAAGGGGAGCTATTCCTGAGCACTGTCGTTGCTTTGATTTTCATAAAAAAACACATTTATTTTATAATGGGTTGGATTACTTGGCGTTAGTCGTTCCCACTTAGTTCGTTCCCCTCTCATCGGCCTCAAGGGCTAAGAGTTAATAACTCCTCGAGAGGGCAGGCCTGCTAAAGAAATGCACTAATGAAAGCAAAAGATGAGTCTATCTTTTTGATTGCCTAAGAAAGGTGAGAGCATACTCACCTATCATCACAAGCACATAAGACATAGTTGTTCATTTCTTTAAGCCCAATTTGAAGTGTGCCTAAAAATCTTAAAGAATACACAAAGTTTTTGTTGAATCCTTAGGCAACCTGCAAAATAGATCCATTAGTAGTCATGATTGTGTTTTGAATTTGTCTTTGACAAGCGTATCTTTGACAAGCATCCTATAGAAAAGAGTTAGGTTGCCAAAAATCTCATAGACAGAACAAGATTAGCATTTGTGATCTGAACTATGAAATTAAAAAAAAAAACTATATGAAATTTTATCCCAACTTCAAATAGGCACAACTTTCTGCTCAGGACTCGAAATTACGAGCCATTTAACTCGTTGGAAAGGTCTCCAAGAGTTGTAGATGAGATTTTGAAAGACCATGCCTAGCCACTTTCAAGGGCTAAAAATGACTAGAAGGCCTTCAAAAATGCAAATTACCAACGTATAGACAAACTTGAAAATTCTAGCTTGTAGTTTATCAAAAAAAATCACAGATGTAGAAAATCGTACGACATGATTTATTAGTTAGTATGACACAAATTTAGATTTTGCAAAGGAATAAAAGCAGACTCGTACGACATAAGATTTTGAAGCCAGAAATTCGTACGAAACTGAATTAGATACAGTACGATAGTGCAAATCAGCTCGTACGACACATGATTTACTAGCAAATGAACTCGTACGACATTAATTTATACCTCATATGACAAGGAAAATGGGCTCGTACGAGTCAAGATGAAGTGTCGTCCTGGGCTAAAAGGGAGTTCATACGAGCTGAAAAGGCAACTCGTACGAATATCTGAATCAGAGTCGGACAGAGATGAAGTTTACTGAAGATTAAGAGGCTGAAAATGATGATTTCTGCCCCATCGTGGGTGCCAAAATGTCATGCTTGGTGAAGTGTACCTGTACCTGCAACCACAATGCACTCAATAAATCATTACAAGCATGGCTAGAAGATTTAATCAAAGAAAGACAAAACCATAGCTAATCAACTTATTGCCTCCTAGTAAATGCGAGTATGAAAAATGCTCTCAGATCTGATTATGCATACTCCAATGACTTGACTACACTTAGATGGAGGATTTGATGGATGAAAATGCATGATCTAGAAAGAATACCATGATTAAGCTAAGATTAAGATGCAATTAAACTAAAATTGAACATGATAACATTGCTAAGAACTAATAAACTATGAGCTAGATGCCTATAATAACAATGCATAAGATGAGAATGAGATAGGATCAAATGATATGCAAGAATGATATGAAATTGGGAACCTTTGAGCTCCAAAATGAGGTCTATTTATAGGATTTCCTAAGGCTAGGGGTGAGGTGGCAAGAATCAATGGTCAAGATTGATATGAAGATATCAATGGTTAAATTGGAGGATGGCAAAGGGGGTTGGATTAAAGGGAACATTTGTCATCTCTATGGTGACAAGTGTCAAGAGGCTTCTAGAAGAGGTTAGATGAAAGGGAACACTTAGTGACAAGTGTCACAAGGTTCTAGAAGATGTTGGATGAAAGGGGACATGTGGGTAGGTAGAATGGGTTAGGTTTAGGAGTGGTAGAAGTTAGGAGAATTTGAATTTAAAAATTCAAATAATAGGAAAAGGATAATTAATCTCAACAACTCATAATTGATTTGTTTTAATTAATTAAAGGATTAAAAGAAATGATTTTGGATGGGGGGGAAATTAATTAATTTGAATTAATTAATTAAAGAGAATGAAATGAACCTATTAAATAAATCCTTAGATTTATTAATAAGTAGATGAATGAGAGATTTAATCAAATTTCTCAATGAATTCAATTAAATTGGGGAGGGAGATTAATTAAATAATTGCTTATTTAATTAATTATCTTTAGACCATTTTTAGGTGTATACATCTATTATGGCCTACCCACCTTTAATAAAAAATCGGTCTAGCTTTTCTATAGTACTAGTAAACCCTGCTCTCCTATATGTCTATGTGTATGCTTTATTCTTTGGGACACAGTCTATCACTTCTATATTTTCAATAAAGGCTTTTAAATCCAACATTGTTCGGTTAACTTTATTTAGTCCTATTATCACTATTTTAAAAATGGATATTTTCGGTCTATAAATGGCTAAGTTTTTGAAAATTTTGTGTCTAGTACGCCCATGTTCTTTCAAATTGTTTTAGATCCTAAGGGGTTCAGGGTTTAGGTTTTACGTCGCTTCAATATTTGAGAAAAACCCTTTTGGTTTCTAATTTGGCATTAGTTTATTCACTTAAGTGATGGGTCCCTTTATCATAAAAGTGTTCCCCCCTTGTCATTCACCTAGGCGGTCCCTTTTAAATATTTAATTTTTGTTCGCTTTTAATGTGCCTTTTCTAATGTCTGTCGGGCCTTATAAGCATCATGCAACTTTATGTTGATCTGACGGCCCGCGTTGATTCGCGACCAAAAGGTGCTCGAAAGTTAGTTTCCGCGAAATAGCGAAAGGCGATAGTGGACCCAACATATAGGTTTGGACTGAAGCTAAATACCGATCAAGTTTCATCTGATCGGACGGACGACGTGGTTTTGTGAGATCAAGCTGAACGTGTTTTAACCTTCGCGAAATGGCGAAAGGTTTTGATGGGTCCCTGAGACAAGTGATCTTCTTTGGTTAAAGAATGATTGGGTTGGAAAGAGATCAACGACTTGCATTGATTCGCGGCTAGGAGATGCACGAGTTCTACCTTCAGTGAAATAGCGAAAAGGTGGCGGGTCCCGCTAAAGGTGGCAGTGAATGTGGTAGGTCCAGCTGGAAATGACAGAGCAATGACGAGGCGCTCAGTTGGCGGTCTGCAGTGGGCCCGAGCAAGGTCGCCGTAGAAAGGAGTAAATAACGAGCAAGTTTTTGAGATCTAACGGCTCGCGTGAATTCACGAAGATAAGATGCTAGCTGGTTAACCTTCACGAAGTGGCGAAAAGGTTGGTGGGCCCAAGGGATAGGCAGGGCAGGAAGCTAAAAGCAGATAAGGTCTGTTTTGATCTAATGGTTCTCGTAGTTTTGTGGCTGCAAGCCAAACGAAGAATAATGTTCGCAAAGTCGTGAAAGATAGGTGGAGATCACATGGAGGCGTGATGTGGCATAACAGCTGCCGCTTTTTGTGGAGCTCGATAGTGATGTGTCGGGTGACACGTGGTTGAGGGCCTGCCTAGGTGTAACCGACAGTTACGTGGGAATAATAAAGATAGCACGTGGCAGATCAAAGGTGGAACCCAGAGTAGTTTCTAGGGCTAATGACCGACTGCCATGTGGCATTTTTTGACTGGAGAACAAGTGGGGTAACTAATTCTCGGGTAAAGGGCCCACTTAAAGGCATTCATCTCAAGATTGATCCAACGCTTCTCGTTGTTTCGTGGCCCGAAGATGCCTGCAACTTAACTTCAGCGAAATGGCAAAAAACCATTAGCCGTCAAGATGAGGCACGGTTAATAAGTAAAATGACCATCCCGGTTGGAGTTAAAGGCCGGGTGATTTGAGTTTGATCTAATGCTTGGTGTGGCCTCACGGAGGAAAAGTGAACGACTATTAAAGTCCGTGAAGTGGCGAAAAGGAGGTAGGGCCCGACACTAAAGAAAAGAGATCAATGGAGATAAAAGCGATGTAAGTCCTCGTGATCCAACAACCAGCGTTGTTTCGCGACAAAAAAGAGCACAGGTTTTATGTTCTACGAAATAGCGAAAGAGCGAAACAGAGGAAAGACTTAGAGAAATTATGACCTGTTGGAGCCAGTTTTGAATTCAATTTGGAAAAAATAAATTCTGAAAAGAAAGCCAAATCATGCGGAGTTAATTTCCAAAAAACTTAAATGCCAACTTGTCCTGTTGAGTCTGCATCAACTTGATTGCTAAATATTGATTCATCGAAGTTTGTTGCTGAGCGAATTGTTGCAGGGCCATTTCCTTCAGGAATAATCAGGTTTTCTGTGCTTTTCTTGATAACTCTTGGTTTGTTCTCAAATACTGCTGTGTGAATTACTTCATTGGAGGTTTGTGTTAGCTTCTAGTGGTATAATTGTTTGACTAGAATGGCACCCAGAAGAGAGTTAACAAGGAAGGTGAATTACCAGGACCGAAATATCTGTGATGATTTTTTAGAATAATTAACCATGTCCACCAACGCTGGGGCTAAGGCCAAAGAGCTAGTACCCAAGAACCCTCATCTAAAAATTGGAGATGGCCTCTATGATAAGGGTAATTGGTTGAGGGACCCTGAAATAGGATTGTCAGGCTTAGGACTATTCAAAGTTGGTTTTGGGCAGAGGAATTCCCCAACTCCTTTGAATGGCATATGGGAACAAGATGTAGGAAAGCTTGTGGTCTGAGGTGTTTTTATGGATGTAGATCTGTTAGCCCTGATTGCACAGAATTATGACCCTGTGGCAAGATGCATCAGGAACATAAAGGGATCAGTCTTGATTGAGATAAATGAAGATGAATTCAGGAAAGTGTTTAAACTCAGTGAGTCCTCAAATTTGTTAGAGCCTATTGACTTTGAGTCACTAGCTTAGGTGTACAACGCTCAAAGGAATCATCTTAGAAGTGACCCATTGAAAGAATTCTTTGTAAAGATAGGGGGTTTAACAGTTGTAGGCCCCAGCACAATGGAACCATTCTCTCTCAACTTATTTACTCTTGAGATCTAAGGGCATGTATTGGATGTTATTCCAGATCTTTGGAGAGGATGCTGAAAAGAATATACCAACCCATTATATGTTAATGATTGCACAAATTCTAAACCCCGCCCTAGCTGTAACATTTGATTATGCCTCATACCTTGTTGATGCAATTCATAAATGGCTAGTAGGTATCAAGAATGGTAAGGTGGATAGGCCATTTGGATGGTATTCCATGTTAATGCACATGTTCTTGTTCAAAGGTGCTGATTATTTTTCAAAGGAAATGGACCTGATCAAGATAAAGGATAAAGAGGAAATGCCAGTGCAATTGTGGAGTACTATTCTATCTTGGGATAGAGAGGATACAAGTTATCTAAAATTTGATAGATGCTTTGCATCTAAAATTGGGATTCTTCTATGCAAAGAAAACCCTAGAATTCCTAAGGCTCTTTTGGAGTTTATCAGACCAAAGGAGTTTGTAGAGGATATCAAGATTGTTCACAATTGGGGAGACATATATTTGTACCCTGTGTCTTCTGTTTTTAGAGTGTTTGGATTTAGAGGCACCCCCTATTTACTACCCTATCAGGTCCCATTGAAGATAGGGATTGCAGAAGTCCTGAGACAAATTGGGGGAGTACAAGAAGCAGAGTTAACCAATAGAGGTAAAGGGACTATTTTCCCAACTATTACCATGGCTCACCATTTTGTGATCACTAAGGGTGGATGGAATTTTTTTGAAGAATTCTTCAAGCCATATAGGCTATCTACTGTAGTGTCAAGATGTGCAGATCTCGAGGATTTTTTCAATGGCATGTTCAGAAAAAGAGCAGTGTGCAGAGGTAGGCCACATCAATTTCAATTCCCAGAAGATTTGATTAGAAATGAGTTTAGCCTAGATGAGTAGGAATTGAGGAAGGAGAAGTGGGTTGCATATAAGAAAGCCCTTGATTTTATACATCAATTTGACACTAGCTATGATCCTCTCTCTAGCTTCAACCCATTTGAGGAGAAAATAAAGTTCCCGATTCTTTATTTTCAAGACCTCATGTAGACTTTAAAAGAAAAGAGGGAGGCCATAATGTAAAATGATCCTGATAAGGCTAAGATGATATTGGCTAAGCTTGCCTTTGCTAGAGATATCCCACCTGGTGACTATGTAATGCACAAAAGGTCAAAGTACACTGTGATGATGCCAGTGACAGGTGAGCCTTCCACCTCAAAAGGGAAGAGGAAAATTGAAGATGTCATTAACATTCAGGATTCCCCTAAGAGTTAAAAAGTGGGAAAGGAAATTGAAACTGATGAGCCTCAATATTCTCCATCTCAGTCTCCTATCCACATTGGAGATGAACAAGTTGTGGCTGAACAATTATTGCAGCTAGGGAGTCTCGGTGAGATTGCCTATACCTACGAGGAGACCCAAGAGGGGATGCCTGAAGAGCCACCTACTGCTGAAATGGATTTGATTGATGGTGAGTTAAAGGACCAAGAAATGGACCTTACTGTTAAGCAAGCTAGTGAAGAATTCCTCGCTGATAGCAATTTTGTCACATCAGAAGTCTTTATGCAGTTTGTATGGAAGCAAAACATGGAGCAATTCAGAGTCAGATGTGAACAGAGGAAAAGTGAACAACCTCTCAAAAATACAACTCAGGTAGAAGAAGAAATAAAGCAAGAAATGATGGAAGAATTCAAAACAATCACCCCTAAGATAGGAAGAGAGATGGTAACAAAGGTTGGTGTGTTGATTCTCCCTGAATGGGATATAGCTGATGCCTTAGTGCTTGATGCAGTGAGGAAAGAAACAAAGCCTATGGAAGGAGTGACATTCAGCAAGGATAATGCTGCTCTTGTCATGTGGTCCCTAAAAAGAGATGAAAATAGAAAGAAAAGGGATACCTTAGATTCTAGCCTCTTAGGAGGCATGATAGTCAAAAGAGTCCAAGACACAGGGGTAGTGGAAGCTGCTAGCACAGTACTAAAGACAACAAAGTTTAATTTGGCAGTAGCAGAGAGAGAGGCACAAGAAAAGGCTAATCTCCAGTTGAAGTTGGAGACTGTTTTAAAAGCTTACAATGATGTAAAGAAGGAATAGCCAACAGAGACAACATAATAGCTAGACTCCAGAGTCAATTGGCAGGTCAACACCATCCAGGTGAGTCTTCTACACTAATGATAGCCTCCTCTCTAGCAAGGCCCCCTCCCACTAGTCCCATCATTGAATACCCCCCTTCTCCTATGCCTTCCAGTTTCCAATTACCTGAAAATGTCTAATATGAGTTGGAAAAGTTGAAACAAGCTCAAACCTTGTATGCAAACAAATATGAGGAGAAGGTAAAAGCCACCATTTTGAAGTTTGCTGACTCAGTCAAAACCTCCAATGTGTACACAAATATGAAGAGGATTCTTGAGATTTTGATCAAATTCAAAGAAGAAGAAGCCACTTTGGAACCAATCCCGAATAAGTGGGTACCTAGAGGTAAGGAGTTAGAGCTCATGTGTTCCTCCCATGCAGATGCAGAAGAGAATGACAATCTTAGGTCCCCATGTGAGTTTGTAAAAGAGATGAATATTCTTTCAGTGGAAGGAATAGGTATAAAAAGAAAAGCCCAACTTTATAGAAAAGAATATTCAGATCATAAATTTGAAATATTTCCAGGAGGTTTCATTGGTCCTGTTCAGCTAAAGGAAGAGAAGACTTGGTTAAAGGAGGTGGACCACAATTTGTCCTTAAGGATCAATTAGATTATTAGTACTGATGACACATCCTTATTTGTCTAAACAATTGAGGAAATTGAAAAAGTGAAATCTCATTATGGTTTCATAGAAACAGAGATTGGGCATGTACGAGTCACTTGGAAGTGGCTAGAAGATATGAAACAGAAGGTTGCTAGTTTTACTTGGCCTAGTGATGATGTGTATCAGGAGTGGAAATATAAGCATATGGGACAGAAAGAAGATGCTCGAGAGCAGTTACAAGAGGGTGCAATGAAACAACAAGCAGAAGAAGCCGCAAATGCTGAAAAGGACCTATAACCGCTTCTTGGAAAAGGTTGTTGTTTGTAACAAACTTTCTTTTGAAAGGTTCGAAGCTTGTATGCATCCATGATATTATAAATGGATACCAGGACCTTCTAAAAAAACGATCGCAAGAATTTGTAAGAAAACTCTGTAGAAATATATCTGGGATTTTCTAGTCTTATGGAGAATACTCTGAGTTTTGTAATATTTTCTCAAAATTAATAGCAAATATACAGACTATCAACTTTCGAGCCTAAATTTTGTGTTGTCTTCTGGTCTACTTGCAAATATTTACTGTTTTCAAATATGAGTAATCTAGGGTTATTCATTTGAGGATTGGATTGTAAGGCAGTCTTAATAGAGGCGTTTCTTAGCTTTTCTCTCCAGGAGGGAAATTAAATACGCATGAAGCATTTCTATCAGTGAATTCCTTGTGGGAGATTTTGAATTTGATGAATGCAGTCTAGTTTCATAAGGATAAACTCTTATGTATGTCAGGCATATGTGGGGTTTTATAGAAGCCGAGGTGATGGGATGTGTGGAGATATTTGATTGTGGGAGTATTGTTTAAACTTTAGATGACTCTGTGGCCTGGATAAGGCACTGGTATCAATTGTGGTTATCTTTTACATATCTTGTAGGTCAATACTGAACATGATTATAAGCTTTCTTTCTTTGTTTCAGTTGGTTTTGAGGCGATAGGATTCATTGGTTTTCAGACTGGTTTACTATGGATCTGTCTTTTAAAAGTGTGAAGTCAATTCACATAAGGTATACCCACTTGAACTTTGGATAAGTTCGAAGTGTAGAAGGTTGTAAAACCTTGTCATATGTTGCTCTGAAGTTTCCTTCTCTTTGATCTCTCTTCTCCAGACACAGTTTATCATTTTATTATAAGGGTTTTTAAGGGGAATCAGATTTTGAGAACAACAAGTCCTCCACTCTTTTTTTGATAAATCCAAAATTTCATTGAATTCTCTGTCGATGATGAGGAGATCCTTGCTTTTTTCCCTAAATCTATGTTGGATTGACTCCCAAAGCCCAACCTTTTCCTCTATTTTTGTGGGCCCATAAACATTAATCAAAGGAAAAATTGTATTTATCCCCTTTCATCTTACTGTACACACTATCCAACCATATTCCTCCATCTTCATTGTGACATCCAAGGAATTGGAGTTCCATATAATCCAAATCCCTCCCAAATTGGCATGAGCATTCACAAATGCCCCCTCCCATCTTTGACAATATTTCACAACTTTATGATCTTCCTCTTGGCTGAACTTTATCTCTTGAAGCATAACTATATTTTCCACAATCTTATCCAAATGGCGCTTAAGCATGCGTCACTTGTTAGGGGCCGAGAGACCCCTAACATTCCACATGAGGATTTTCATTACTGTCCAAGGGAGGCCTTTGCTCCCTCGTATTTCCTCAAAAATGTCGTCGCGTTTGTCAACCCCTTTTCCCTAGCTTCTTCTTCTCTTTTTTGCTTGTTTGTTTTCCTACCCCTACTTTCTTTTCTCTTCCCAACACCTGAGCCATAGATTGACTAATGCATCTTGGGTCCAAAACAACCAATTCGTCACCTGTGATCCCCTCATCTTCTGTTTCCCATTCTTCTTCGTTGTCCTTTCCCTTGTCTTTTAGTAAATCATCTCTTCTTTTTCCTTGTTATTCATTATTTTCCCTCGGGAACAAAGGAGAGAAGGGTGGGACTATGTCATCTTCCATGACCCAATTCCCATCATTCGTTGGTGGATCCATAGTCTCTCTCTTGTTTTTCATTTTTCATATCTAGAATTGTTCTGGAGTTTTCCTTAGGGTTTGAGTTTTTCGGAATCCACTTCTCCATTATTTTCAAGGCAACCTTACAACTACTGATCTTATGATCCCCAAGACTGCTTCTTAGGCAATTTTTTTCTTCTTCTTGTAAAGTGGAAAATTGGGAGCTTTAGCCAATTCTCCACGGGGAAAGGAGGGTTCACTAAGCTCAATTTTCACTTGGGAAAACTTTACAGTCAAAAGAGGGGTTGAATCTACTAGATCCAATCCTAAATGATGCAAGAACTGAATACCAAGTAGATTGGTTGAAATTGGAATGCAATTGACCCTCTTTTGTAAGTTGAATAGATAAAGTGTTGGAATTGAAGACAAAATAGGCGGAAACAGTGAGCTACAGATTCGGGATTCAGTTGTGCACTTGGATCTGAGAAGTTTGAGATGATTCGGAGCTTCTCTGCGAAATTTGCCAAAAGTAGTCGGGACCATGTGCAGGGACCGGGGCGCCCACCACCTTGGTCCTCTGAACTTTTCGCGCATCGAAAAGGGTTTTTCCGTCTCTGCAAATAAAGCTTAATTCCAGAAGAACGACTACACATTTGTTTCCTACACACAAAAAAAGAAGGGGAAAAGGGTCGGAAATACCCGGTTGGAATCAACCTTGAATGAAATATTGCAAATGCTTGAAATAAATAATGTAAAGGTATACCTCAGATCTGCAATGAATGATGACGATACTTTGCTTCTTGAATGTAATCACATATGTTGTATGAAATGGCATGAACATGGAAAAACCCTAACACACACACATGCTTGCAAATGAATGATGTAAAGTTGCTCCACAATAGTTGAATGAGAATGGTTGATGTAGACTTGATGAATGGTTGAGAAGACTTCACATAACCTACACTTTCACTTCATAAGAGGCTCCTCCCAAATCAATTGATCTTAGATCTTCAAATGAGGAAAGGAAGACTATATGTAGGAGACCCTAACTTTGTTTTGAGTCATAGGCCGACCTAGAAATAATATTTCTCACCAATCTCTTGGATTTGAATAGTAAAATACCGCCAAAACATGCTTACGAAATTCGGGGAGAAAAAGTCGGGACCATGTTGCTACCAACATGGTTCGAACACACGGTTCGAACACATGGTCCGGACACACGGTTCGACCAACTTTTCGCCAAATTTTTGGGGAAGCAAGATATTATGATTTTAAAGCAAATTCCAGGAGTGTGTGGGAATTTGAGATGTCTAGATATGCGAAATTGGGTCTTGAAGGTCGAAATAGGACATAATTAGGGCTTTTGATGAGTTAATTAATTGGAAGAATATAAAGGGGCACACTCAGGGTAAGGGCCCAATTTTATGATGTGTGGAAAGAGAAGGCTTTAGATTAATTAAATGCCTAAAGGGAATTTAAATAATGCTCCCACTTATGCCTCCTATGTCCAAATGAGAGGGGAAGACCTCCTTACATCCTTGCCCATCGTCAATGTTAACTTTTTGACATAGGTCGACATGAAGGGGTAACTCCCACTCAAATTTTGGATGGGGCTAAGGGCTCAAAATGAGTCCCAATTAGGGAGGACCGAGGCATGGCGCCTTGGTCTTGGTGAGGACCAAGGCATGAATTGGGCCAAGGTTAAGGGCCTATGCAAGGTGCAAGATGGAAAAATAAAGTTTGGTTGCATGAGGGAGGCATAAACAAGTCCCGATCAAGCATGCAGATGAGCACACTAAGGTGAGGGCCCCAAATGCGATCAAAATTGCAAAGGATGCAATTTTAGGACGCTACACTTCTTCAATCTCTACTTTTTGAATCCAGTGTCTACTATTAACTAGAGACGAAATTCCTTGGGAATTTGTCTGACAACTGCAACCTTAATACTTGAATATAGATATGAATCGACATTCACCAAGTCTGCATCTAATTCCATAATAGTCCCCAATGATCTACCAATTTTTTCCAGACATTCCTCTGACCAACATTTAGGAGTAGATTATATAACCAAATCCATGGTGGATATTCATATGGGTCGAAGGTTAAAGGGTTAAAATTTGGAAACCACTTTTGCATGTATAGCGGATGTCCATCCATTTCCATAATCCTTCCTGCAAAACCTTCTTCCTTTCTTCTTGAGAGGCAAAATAACAATAAATAACCCTTTTGGCATAAAGCTTGTGATGACTTCTGTTTTCTAGGAATCCATGATCTAGGCACTAATTTTCGCCCTCTCATTTCTTGGTCCAATACATCTACATATTATTGCCAATTCCTCTAAGAATTCCAGATCCAGATAGGTTTCATTTTATAAATCAATGGTTTGTAGGCCAACGTGCTTTGAAATCGAACAACCCTTTACACTTTTTGGTTCGCTGCCTCCTCTAGGTTTCTCCGCTTCTTTGCATTCTTCTGTGCTCGTATTTTGCTCTTGCACATTTGCTCCCTCTACTGCCTTTGCTTGATCCATTTTCTCTAATAATTTGCTATAGTGAAAAAAACTCTGTTAAATATAGAATAACATTATTGTCTTCACTTATAATTGTGATTAATTTATAAACATTTTAATCTTATATATAATTCTTATTTATACAAAATTCTAAAACCTTCAAATTTAGATCCTACACATATATTGATATAAAAATATTAAATATCTTTTTGAAAACTTACCATTCTTTAAAGACTTCGAAAATTTAATAATATGTAAATTTTAATTAAACTATCATCTCCCAACCTAACAATCAACATAATAGAATATAATATAATAAAAAAAGACTTTTTAACATTGAGAAAGCCAAAAATAACTCTTTGGTATTGAAGACCTATAACAACATAATAGAATATAAAAAACGCTTTTCAACATCCACAAAGCCAATATATATATATAGGCAGGGCGCGGATGGGGCCAATGTATTTATATATGTTGTTGGCGAACCACTTCTTTATCTGCTTTTCACAATAATACACCCTTAAATTCCTTTATTGACTTGCTGTGTGGGATCCACTGCACCGGCTCTCAACTTCTTGCGTTGAAAATACAAATCTGCGCCACACGTACGGCGTTCTCCGTTCTTTCAGATTATAACGTAATTCCAACATTTATTCTTGTCTGAAGCTGCACATGCTAATCCGTCTGGTTGGCTTTTTATGTATTGAAAATTACAAACGCTTCCGACCACTTGTAAGGCTTTGTAGGGATCGAACTCATGAACATCGGCGGGAAAATGTACTCTATACACAACGTGTTCAATCATTGTTGAAGGAATATAAATTTGAGAACAAATCTCTCTGGATCGGTTTGAGTCGTGCATTTGATCAGTTGTGAGCTAAGGATTGGTAGCTTTTGCTTGATTTGAAGTGAACATGAAGGCGAAGAAGGCCGTGCTGCACAAGGTAGGAAAATATGAGATTGGAAGGACTATTGGCGAAGGTACTTTCGCTAAGGTTAAATTTGCTCAGAACATGGAGAGTGGAGAAAGCGTGGCCCTCAAGGTTCTCGACAAGGCAGCCATTTTGAGGCACAAGATGGTCGATCAGGCAAATAATTTTCCTTTCCTGCTTACGTTTTCTTGAAAACTCAGTAAGGAACTCCTTTGTTTTTCTATGCTGTACTGACCACAACAGTCATAGAGCTTCTTTTAATTTTCATGTAAATTAAGCCTTTTTCAATCCCATTGAAATGAATGTTCTGTGTCAAAATGAATCTTAGCCTCCGCTTGAGTGGGGTTCATAAATAAATATAATAAAGTGAAATGAATGCAAGGGGTCTTGCAATGAAACCTAAAATGCTTAGAAACTAAAATGGAATGTATAATTCTAGGAGGAAGCATTGTATGTCCGTCAAACCTTCGCTACCACCAAAGGAAGATGAACCTTTAGGGGTTGAGAATAAGCTAATAATTTGTGATTGATGTTGTAACCCAAGACACAGGTAAGAGAGACTAGAAGGCTCTCGTTACAAAATGGAATAAATCCACAATGTTCACAATGAGAGTGAGAGGATTGGGATTCCCTAATATCAGTGTGCAAATTGTGAACGCTTGCCCTGTATGTGAGTGGTTAGGCAATATCAAAAGAACACACCAATTTTAATGTATTTGATATTTTTAAAAGGAGGCAGCAATTGTAATATCCCCTACTCTAATTGCCTCAAATTAAGCCCCACAAACGCAAATTCAGGAGATTAGGGTTAAGGGAATTACTTGTAATAATTATCTTTCCAAATACTTCTTGACTTTTAAGCCCTGCAATCATCACATATAAAACACAAGTGCATATATCGATACAAATTAAGCTGCCAATGCTCTCAATTAGAACATGTAAATCAATATTCTGCTTAAGCTATAATCATATTAAATCTATTCTAGGTTTGGGATAGGACATGATAAGAGTGACCCAGCCAAACCTTACTAAGCCCAAGAGCGGAACATTGACCCTCTTGGCTTTGGTGGCAGATCTTAGGCCCCATCCAAGGTGGCCTGCTTAGCAGGATGCTGGTCTTACTTTCCTATCCATGCCTTATCTTTTGTGTTGCTACCAGCTTATCAAGGAAGGTCCGGTAGGGGGGAATGTAGTGGAATTCTCAGCTTAACTGAACTAAGCCCAAGAGCAGAACATTGACCCTCTTGGCCTTGATGGCAGAACTTAGGCATCCAACAAGGTGGCCTACTTAGTTGGCAGCCTTAACCCTCTTCCTACACCCCTCGTCCTTCCCTCCATGATGAGTTTGAATATGTAATATCCAGGCACTAATCTTAAATTAGAATGGGCACTAGATTCTATTCATATGAAATTGATATGCATAATACATGGTAAGTGAGAAAATACATGAGAGGCCAATATAATATTTTCATTATAGTTCTGTCAATGACTAAGTTATACACTGTTAGAATGCTGAAATTATAACAAATTGATCAACCTTATTATTTGTATTTATTCCTTCTTTATGGTACAAGACTATGGTTGTACTTGTGATTGATTATAATTATTAAATTGTTTGAATGAGAGATTCGATATATTTCAGTCATAAAATATTGAGAGCGAATTATATCATACCAGTCCCTGAATACCTTCGTTGCAGTTTCTTGATTTCTGAGTGCTGTGTTGATCTCCAGCCCATTCCTTTCTTTTTCTTAATCCCCATGGATACCATCAAAAACAAGGATGTTACTGCCTGTGACTTAATAACAGTTCTGATTATGATCTGATCGATGGTGATCTCACTAGATGCTTTTGATTCCTTCCCTTTATATCTCTCAATGTGAGGGAGAGGTCACACCTCTTCATCATGTATGCTCTTTGGCAAGAGACACACCCTTTCACCATTAGCACCCTTTGAAAGAGTGCAACTCTTCATTATTTCTGCTCTTTGAAAGGGACACAACCTTTCATAATCAGATCTGCACTTCTGATTTCCAAATTATCCCCCTCTCAAATGAGGTTCTCTTCTCCCTTTTATATCTCTTCTACACTAAGCCCAAGAGTGGATGTCTGCCAGAGCCCTCTTTGCTTGCTTAGCGGCTTGTACCTACTTTCCCCATCAACGTCTCATCTCCCTAAAGACAAGTGCCATCTCGCAGAGTTGAGCGGAGGTCGTAAGGCTGTTCCTTGGCTCCTCTATGTAAGTGCCCTTTTGCCCTATGAGCCATTATGGTCAACTCTAGGACGGCCTACTTACGTAGTCCTCTTATACCTCTTTTGCTTACACCCCCAGCCCTTCCTACAAGGTGGGTTTCAGACAATCAAGCATATCTTATATTCTACCATATACACTCAAACATTATATATATATATATGTGAGAAGGAAAGTGCTTAGGATGGCAGATTTGATATGATATCAGTCTGCAGTACTATGTCTGTTCTGAAGATGAATCCTTTGATGTATATGTGTTCAACTTCTGGAGTCCAGCCTAGGCTTATGTGCCCTTCTTCTGAATGCTTCGATCTTCCCTGGGTAAAGGTAATTGCTTGCTGACTGTCCTTTGATCTGATTCGTATTTCAGAGAGTGGATGAGGATACGAATGACTGTCCTCGCTGCTGTTCAATTTCATAGACATTTAGTCATCATTCCAATTTATTGATACAATGCGCCATGGCTGTATATCTGAGAGTCTGATTCCTTATATCAGATCTGTTCTCTTGATCGATGATGATTGCTTGATCTTCTTTAATAGCTACAGATTATATATCTGATGCCTTCTCCGTAAATACAAATCTCAGTTATGTATATCCTGGAGTGGAGGCGAAGGGTATCCATCCTTTGCAATGTCATCTTTCATATGGAGGTTTCTTTTCCAATCGCTGCTCTTAATCTTCTTTTTAATTGCTGCCTTACCATTAGTTAAAGCGCTGCATCATATACCTAATTGCTTGTCTTTTATTGATTATATTAATCGCTGCCTTTTACTTGTGTGATCGTTACCTTAAAGTACTATTATTTATGTCTTATGCAATTTTATTCTTTAACTCTATTTGTTTTTATGTTTGTTTAATTTTTTATAATATATATTAATCATTTAACAAACAAATCACTGATCAATCAAGTGTCTTTTATTTATTCCTGTTTTCTCATTGCTTGAAGATGGGTAGGAGTTTGTTAATAGGTAGGGACATGACAAAAAAAAGGCTTGACAGGGATGAACTTAAAATTGCTGATACGGGAATATAGCACTAGAATGTACTGGACTGCAAGTTGCAGTCATACATAGAAGCTTTCACTGGACTGCAATCATATTTATCAGTTCTCGCATAGAGGCTTTTGTCCATCATATATGAGTTCAACCACATATAACTCAGTGTCAGCTGATTCATTCAAACTTAAATGTCAAACAATAGACATTTGTTCACAATGTAGTAAATCACTTTTCATTCTCAACCAGGCCCATCCAGATTGCAGATATTACTCAAAGTTGGTAAAATAATAGATTAAGTAGAAAATTCTGAATAAACTAAATTCCTTCTTTGAATACCTTGTATAGGTGTTGAAAAATGACAATACATAAAAAGCTCTTTTGTTATTCTGGATCCTTTGCATAACCATATTAAGTTTCCATAAAGACAGAGACATTGAAGCAGGAACACAACTATCATACCATAGATGCAGATATTGCTTCTGTATTTATCAAGGAATTCTAATGGATTTGAAAAATCCTTGGAGCTACATTTGCTAGCTTGTTGATACTTCTGGTTAGTCTTTTCTTGCAACAGTTGTAAAAACTTTCTATTAATAGCTTATGGAGTTATTTGCTCATTTTCATATTATTTAAAAATGTTTGGTCATGGGAGCATTTTTTTAAGTTTTGAATTGCATTTAATTGTAATTACCTCTGAACTGACGAGATCTTACATGTAAATTCTAGTTCTCTTCATTTTTTTGATTTATGTACATGTTTTGAATGGATTAAGACATTAGTTTTCTTCTTGACTACTTGATCATGTTTTTTAAATGATAAATCCTGCACCCTTTGCAGATTATTTGTAACTTATTTCTTTACAAGTTTGCATAAGCATAAGCTTAGTAATACTAATCTTTGCCAAATACTTTTGAGGGTATGCACTATTTTTTACATCTTTCAAAGTTTTATGTATTTTTTGGGTTTTCAGGTTACACATGAAGTATTAACTATGAATGGATTTACATTTGATTTTGTTAAGCAGGTTTTACATTTTGAAATGCATTGTAACCTGATAAGCAATTTACTTTGTTAAGAGATCTGTGCTCTAAAAGACATGTAGCCAACATAGGGATAACCTTTTGAAGTATGAACCTTATGCATAGGGTATGGCTATGCCTTGCGACAAGTTTTGTTTTCATTATCCTATCAAGTTCTCTACAAACACCCTCCTTGGCCTTGTAGAGGCAGAAGAGTAGAAGACTTTCCCACTCTTGTCAGCTGGTCAAAACCACTTGCAATTTGAACATGAATCCAATGTGATTACATAGCCTGATATTGTTCCTCAAGGTTAGTTATCAAAGTTTGTCTTCTAGAGTTGTAGGATGCAGTTTTGAGCTCAACACCTTAAGTGAAAGTTAGTTTTCCATAGAAAACCCTTTAGCTTTAGGTGGTTATGGATGAGTGAATAATGACTGAAAGATTTAGTCTTCCATAGGAAACCCTTCAGCTTTAGGTGCTTATGAATTAGTGAATAATGACTGAAATCTGCTGTTTTGGTTGTTTTTGTGTTGTTTGTATGTTGGCATGCCAGCTTCAATTTTTTGATTTCATGTTTTTAAACCACTCCAAAACAATCTCTCAGATGCAATTTGGTGATGAAGATGGTTTATGCCACCTTCTCATTGCTAAGCACCACCAATTTTCGGTCAAAAATAAAATTTAAGCCCTCCTGAAATTATGTTATGGAGACGTTGTCTAGATCACATGCCAAAAGTTGTATTTAAAATATAGTAGTATAATACCTTTGACCTCCTCCAAGGCTTATGGCAAATTGCTCTCATTCAATATCTTTTATCCTTTAAGGCTTAGGTAAGATTTGTTTGTGTCGTCCTTATCTACATTATATTGTTCCAAATAGCATGACAAGTTACTTCTGTGTCCTTTTAAAGGTGAAAACCCTCTTATTGCACATTTTGATATATTTGGCATGGATGTTTTGGTTAGTTGACTATGTATTTAGGGTCTTGTTGTTTATATCATTTTCTATGGAGTTAAGTTGTTAATATAAATTTGTACATGCTTTTTGTTGATGAATGCCTTTGCTTTGTGTGAAAATTGTTGTGTCTGTATTTCAAGCTTAAGATACAGATTAATATTCTTGAATTTTACTGTATTGATTTTTCCAGATTAAAAGAGAAATATGTGTCATGAAGCTTGTTAGACACCCTAATATTGTTCGTCTGCATGAGGTACACACTACGATTACCTTTCCTAGTTGGTTTTAGATTTATGTGGTACTTCTTTAGCAATTATATGTGTTTTGATTATGGTAGGCATGCATTATTTTCCAGATGTTTGTCCTGTTGGAATAACAAGAGGTTTACATACAGGTTTTGGCAAGTCGGACAAAGATTTATATTATTCTGGAGTTTGTTACTGGAGGTGAATTATTTGATAAAATTGTAAGGATTTGAAAAATAATGGATTGTACCTTCATTCAAATTTACATTTAGTATTTCTTTAAGGATGGACGCTCAAAATTCAACTGTTCCAAGCAAAATTTTCTTGTGTATTTTGAACATGTTGAATAGCCTTGAGGGATATTTTGTATTCTTTTCATTTTCTCCTTACAATTGCTACAAGTATCAGTTTTCTTTCTGACATTGACATTAAACATGGCTCTTCAAAGTGTGTTCATGATTATCTTTGTTTGTTAGCCTTTGGCAATTTACATGTAGAATGGGAGCAAGATTGTTGACATTCTAGGGGAACTGACATGGAATATGTAAATATTTGTAGAAACTACATAGCTTTAGCCCTTGCTTTTACAAATCTGCAATTGTATGAAGTGCATGGTATTTACTTTTAAACATTAAACTTATATTTCTCTAGGTGGGACTCATCTAAAAATTCATCTTATGTTTCTCATTGATATATCTTCCTAAAAAATGCCACTCTTTTGTATCTTTTGATCATTTTGCATCATCAACCAGAGAAAACATTGCCATCTAAGGATGCTATTAGCTTATATGACCAATATTTTGGCCAAAGTACAAGCTTTAGTTCTAGATTTTGAATTAGCTCTTAACACTGGCTGAATAGATTGGTTTTAAAAACCACAGTTGGTCTTATTAAAGGTGACACTCCACGCAATTAATGACATGCAGAGTGAACTCTGTAATATGAAAAGGATGTTATTCATAACATTTAAATTGTATTTAGGAGAGCCAATATGGTAGTAGATGAGCTGGCAAACTATGGGCTTCGGATACACAAGGTCAATGTTTCTTACTAAAGGTCAGATCATTGTAATTGGAATTGACTTGGACTATGGATTACTGATTTGCAAAGTCAACTTGAACAGATCAAACTTGGCATTTGGAAAACCGTATAACATAGAGAATTTAATACACAAAAAATTCCCTGTTATTTTTGATCTCACAAAGCTTTAGTTTCAAAGACTTCCAAATTATAAGCAATTTCAGGCTGACATATTTCCTAAATATTTGAATTTAATTAATGCAGTTGAACATGAAGGCACTACTATTTATTTTATAGTATAAGTTCCAAAGACAGAATATATGCTAAAGTATTGATGGATTATGACGTTTTAGGCTATCAAAGCATTATGATCTTATGCAAGGATCACTTAATAATGATTATTTTTTTCTATTGAGAGTAGTGTACTGTTGATGTGTCTTTTGTACATGACCAAACATAGAATAAAATACCTAAAGGTACCTTATCCTCTCTTGAACAAAGTTTCCTGACTGCTGAAGATTTCGCCGAAGGATCAATCGAGGCAACTCCAAGGTTCTTGTATGTAGGTTCTCTACGTGTGGATGAGCTTCTCGTGGTATGATGTGATTTTGCTGGAATCACAAGGGGACTTACGTTTGACTGCCTGAACGTCTGATTTGCTTTGCATATTGCTGGAACGTGAGATTTTATTGGCCGTTGATTTTGAAAAAAAAAGGAAAAAGGAGAAAGGTTGAAACGGGATCTATTTCTAATACTAAGAATGTAAGAGCAATGAATGACCTTTGATGAAATTCTAACTAAGTCTTGCTTTGACATCCCAGGACCATTTCCACAAGGTTAGTGCGATCTTCTGAGGAAAGCTTTATGATGTTTAGATCACCACTACAGACATGGACACCATCAGGCTGATGCATATCAATGAAGAAGCGACAATTGAAGTTAAGCTTAAGCTAAATGATTCCAGTTGACTACACAAGGCAAGTCTGCAATCAACAAACTGCTAGTAGTATGGATATACAAATTTCACCATCGATCATACACATTTCTTCCACTCATCTAATAACATGAAATCAAATTTGAGAAGTATAGAGACCATGCAAATTGTTGAATTGACCCATAGAGTTCACCATTTCTTCAATGAAGTTTACAAGTCTTTTACAACAACATCTTGGCAACAATCTTTGCCTTCTCTTTCTATTTTACTCTAACTATTTCCTACTCTCTGACTATTCACTACTATCTATTCTCTATCAACCAACCTTAACTATTAACTTTTACAAATGAGGAGATAGGGCTTATATAGAGAAACCCTTTACAAATAGATGCTCTGATTGATTTAGAATCAATGGCTAGGATTACAAGATAGAAACCCTAATTAGGGTTTGTTACAACAAACTTCCTCTAGCCAATGAGAAAATTACATTCCAAGGGTGAGGACCAATAGGAAGCAGGGGTAGGTGCCTCAAAGTTTGTGCCGCCTCCGGTAAATTAGGTACATTGAATCTGGACACACTAAGGTGGACCAATTCGACTGGAGGAGTGATGACTGGGATGCCACCTTGTCTGACACTTGTAACTTGGTTGATGTTCAATTTGATGATGCTGAGAAGCCAACTTTAATTAACTCCTCTGAAACTATCTGCTTCTTCAATGGACCCTTGCTTTGACCTCCTTTGTCTTTGATGTGCTGGATGGATGGTGTACCTTCCCTTGAAATGTTGGCATCACCTTTCTTTGTCATCTTATGGTTCTTTAGTGTGGCGAAGTGAAAGGCATTGGAGATAGCTGGCAATTCCTTGAACACCTTGAGTCTTCCCTTTTGCCTGTGGAACGTCCTTGACGATGATGGACTGGAATAGGTCGTCCTTGATGATGCTGGACTGGAAGTGGTCGTCCTTGCCCCGGCCTGGTTTTCTCCATCTGCAAAATAAACCAAGAGGTGATTAAGTACATATGACATGTTCATTTCAACAAAGCATTTTCCACCTTAAATCATCAACAAGAAGACTTCAAAATAAAGTTCGCTCAAAATCCTTCCCAGGGACAGGCCCTATGAGAATTTTGCCCTGGACCCTTTGGAAGGCTCAAGAGCGAAATTTGCTATTTTGCCCAATTTAGACCTCTTTTCAACATTATCTCACAATTAGCTCTTCGCCTGGCCCAAACAAGGTGAAAAATAGGAGTTTCAAAAGATTTCGCCTTGGACCCTCTAGAAGGGTCAGGAGCGAAATTCTTGACTAAGCTCAAATTCCATCATTCTCCACTCCAAAATGCCTCCAAGACAAGCACATGCTAGCCTTCTCTCCACCAAGGCTTAGGAATTCATACCTTGACCTTCATCATGGGCAAACTAGGTGATTTTGGGAATTTCGCTCTGGACCCTTTGGAAGGGTCAGGAGCAAAATTCAAGTTTTAGGTCTCAATTCCTCATCTTCTTCACTTCAATTCATCTTGCAGGGCAAAGTAACATCATTTCAACCTCAACCATGCCTTAGGACTCAAAGTCCTGACTTGACACAAGGAGGAAATAGGTAGTTTGAGGAATTTCGCTCTGGACCCTTTGGAAGGGTCAGGAGCGAAATTCATGTTTTGCTTGTCTTCTCCTACCTAGCTCCATTCTTTTCACTTTGTTTCCTCTAGACTCCTTCATTTGAATCCATTTCTCAACTTGGCAACATCTACTTAATCCTCATAAGCCTTGAAAAGGAAAATTCGCTCAAAAACCTAGCCAAGGACAAGACCTATCTAGAATTTCGCTCTGGACCCTTTGGAAGGGTCAGGAGCGAATTTCATGTTTAAGCTCAAAGTTTGCATTTTTGGTGATCAAGAGTCTTTCCAAGGCAATCCAAAGAACTTTTCTCACTTAGGCCTAGGCCTGACTTCACACAAATTTTGGAGAAAAAGATGGTTTTAGGGTTTTTCACTCTGGACCCTTTGGAAGGGCCAGGAGCGAAAATCTTGTTTTAAGCCTATTCCTCCATCCTTTCAACCTCAATCAAGTCCAAAAGGCAAGAAAACATTTTTTCACACTCACCCAAGCTATAAAAACCCAAAGTTTGACTTATCTTGCAAGGAAAGTAGGTGATTGTAGAATTTTTGCTCTGGACCCTTTGGAAGGGTCAGGAGCGAAAATCTTAGTTTTGCTCAATTCCTTCAAATTCATGGATCACTAGCAACTTGAAGTCATTCCTAAGGACTTCTCTCATCACAATTCCTTCAAATTCATGGATCACTAGCAACTTGAAGTCTAGTGCAATTTTGCCCTGTGGACCCTTTGGAAGGGTCAGGAGCGAATTTCCATTTCTAGGACAAAATCTCCACCTTTCATCGCTTTCAAACATTCCCAAAGGCAAAAAAATGTGCATTCTTCCTTTCAACATGCCTTGGATATTAAAATTTGATCAATCAAGGAAGAAAATGAGGGCTAGGTAGATTTTCGCTCTGGACCCTTTGGAAGGGTCAGGAGCGAAAATCTTGGTTTAGGCTTGATCACTCATCTTTTCAATCCCAATCTTGATTGCAAGGCCAAAATCCATCACTCTTCACCCAAGGAACAAGGTTTGAAGCCCAAGCATGGAAGCAAATGAGGTTAATAAAGAATTTCGCTCTGGACCCTTTGGAAAGGTCAGGAGCGAAATTCATGATCTAGGCAAAATATTCATCTTTCAAAGCATCCAACTACCTTTCAAGGCAAGAACATACGAATTCACCCTCCAACATGCCAACGCCTAGCCAAAACAAGGAAGAAAATAAGAGCTATAAGGATTTTCGCACTGGACCCTTTGGAAGGGTCAGGAGCGAAAATCATGTTTTGAGCTTGATTATTGATTCTTCCAACTCCGATCCTCTTTGGGAGGCAAACATAAACCATTCTTCTTGCATCTCCACCAAGGTCTTGATCTTGTCTAAGGGGAAAATGAGTGTTTTCAAGAATTTCGCTCTGGACCCTTTGGAAGGGTCAGGAGCGAAATTCAATTTTTAGGCTAAAATCCTCCATTTCTGTCATGTCCCCTTTCTAGAGTGGACATCGGAGACGGAGGAGTTGGCCTATAATTGGAGTCTCGTAGGCTAGCAGAGGTTGATTGGGACTCATTCAGTGCATATAGTGATTGGATTTTGGCTTTACAGGCAGTTTGGAGCCAGTTTGGAGCAGTTCCTAGATTTTAGGGGGTATCCCTAAATTTTAGGAGGTCATGACAGTTGCCAGTCGTGAGGTTATTCATGACCTTTTAGATGGTTTCAGTTTCAAAGAGATTGGGCTTGTTTCCTAAATTTTAGGAACATCCCTAGATTTTAGGGATGAGACTACCAGTGAATCCTTGATTTCCGACTTCAGTCACAGACAGGTGACAGGATGATTTTAGGGTTTGTAATGTCAGTTGGGCATTTTGTGGCTATTTGGGTTATATTTTTAATATTTCCTAAGTTAGCGTTTAATAATTAAATAAGGCTAAGTTGTTAGCCATTTTGGAGTAATAAGGGGATTTTTGGTCTCATCTGGATGCGCATCCTATTGTGTGATAGCTCGTTGGAAAGATCTTGAAATTCTTTAAATCTTTCTCTTTGGTCTCAGGGCAATTCAGTGAGCGGATTTCTGTCTATGGGGAA
The DNA here is from genome assembly GCF_030272615.1 of Cryptomeria japonica. Classification (NCBI taxonomy): domain Eukaryota; kingdom Viridiplantae; phylum Streptophyta; class Pinopsida; order Cupressales; family Cupressaceae; genus Cryptomeria; species Cryptomeria japonica. Next base: position 452,607,339 of record NC_081415.1, read on the forward strand.
AAAGGTCATTTTCTAGTAACATGACCACTTTAAAATAAGAAATTATAACATTTCCACTAGACCACGCCACTTGGAGACAATTAGGGTTCGATTTGCAATTGAGAGGGGTTATAAGGGGACAGGAGCTTCATTCTATGATTATCTTTTACACATTTTACATCTTGGATTTGAGATTTGGCTCTGGAAGAGCTTTTCAGCATCTGGGACGCCAACCCCAATGCCTTGCCTGTTTGGGACGTAGCCCCCAATACAGTGGTTTGGATTTGTTTGCAGCTATTAGCATCTTGGAGATTGTACGGCATTCTTTCTGGAGGTTCAGCAATTCTGACAGAGTTCAGCGTGGGGTTTGGGGTTTCTAACCAGTTGGGTGTACTTGGCAACCATACGGCTGTACCTGGCAGCCACTTTCCTTCCCACGTGCAGCACTTGGAGGGCTGGAATCTTGCCACAACTTCATTCCTAGTTATGTTACTCTTTCAACATCCAGGTTGGAATTATTCCTGATTGTAATCTTCCTGAAATTATTGGAAATCTTCATCTGGTCAAATATTTGATTTTATATTCAGAAATCTGCCTTGAATCGAATTTGTTTTGGCTGTATATGAACTTCATTTTCAGTACTTTGTTCATGTACTTGTACTTCATTATTTACTTGTTGAAAAATCATCAAAATACAAAAAGAATTCAACCCTTCTGCAACTTCTGTCTATTTCTGAAAGAAAATAATAATAAGCAGGAAAAATCAATTTAAATAAATAAAAATTACAGCAGATTGGTAAAAGAGATCCATCAGGGATCTTTCAGTGGTATCAGAGCTTTGATCTTGCCAGCCTGTTGGGTGAAGATCAAGAGTTCTAATTCAGATTTGAGTTTAGTTTGGTTGAAAATCAAATTGGACATCATGACAGGGTTGTTTAGAAATAAACAAGCAGGAAAAGAATTTGAACAAACACCTTCAAGGAGTTCCAGACAGTCTAAGGGTACAACTCCTTCAACAAGTACAAGGAGAAGGTCTCCTGCCAAGACATTCAATGATATAGTTATGAACAACTATGATAAGTATTGCTCTCTTCCTAAAAAGATACGTGACCACCTTTCCTTCACACAATTCATGGGTGTACCAGTTGAAGATGACTTGATGTTTTCAAGTCCACGTCATCAACCAAGAACAAAACAAGAGTCAATTGAGAGCAAGGGAAGCAAAGGAAGAGGAGCAGATATGATGTTTACCAGTGAGATTGGTAGGAAACTATTTGAAGATTTTGAGAGACATGTAGATCCAATTGGTGCCTCTTTGGTTGGTTACAACGTTGTCCCATCATTTTTGGTGGAAGATGTGAAGGAAGAGTTTGTAACTTCAAGCAATACACAAGACATTCATGAGAGGTTTGATGAGTTTTCAGATTGCCCAAAGACTGATTTTGAATCAGCAATTGATGAAGAACATGAGGTTGAAATGGACAGCATAAGTTTGGATTCATTTGTCACACTACTTCCTCTTCTCAATTGGGAAGACCATGAGGAAAGTCGAAATTTAATGGTGTGTAGTGAATCCAAAGATTTGTCACCACAGTATGATCATAATTCTGAAGTCCATAACAGCAGTGACATAACTTATCTCCCTCAAGATATGACAGCCTTTGGTCATGAAGAGAATAGAGATTTGCATTCTACATTTGCGGGTGCTTATGGTACAAGCATGGGTTATGCTGATGCAAATAATACAACTCACCATAAGTCTGATTTTGTGTACTTTGGGGCAGCTGATATAAAACATTGCCAAAAGTTGAACGAAGATTGGTTGCATAGAGCTGCCCAAGCAAAAACGCTTGCTGCCCAAGCAAGACACCACCTCCAAAGAGTCAAAGAGCGTCACAATCGGTTAGATGATGCAAGGATACAAAGAGAATCATCCATTAGATCTTTATTTCTTCCAAGGGAAGAAAAGGACAGCGAAGATATATTGAATGGAAATAGAAATCAGTTTGATTTTCTGAGTTTGATCAGCAATTTTCCTTCATGTAATGAGTCAAATTTGAAACCTTGCATTGAGAACATTCAAGTTGGGAAGACTAGGTGTGAAGTTTATGAGTTGTTAGGTGGCATTCATAGTGGACCAGCCACTGAAGGTTTATCCATGTTGCAGAACAAAAACATCTACTATTCATTTGTGGACTTGTCACCTCTTTCATATGATAGGGCAGCGATGTACTTATTAATTGGTGACTCAGTTTTCTTAGATGTGATAGTGGGCTATGAAGATCAGCGTGTAAGAGACTATATTTGGTGCATGGCTAAACAATATATTTATTTGGCATCCTCCAATGAAGACATACTAACTTGTGGAGAAATTGGGCAAGTTGCAGCCGCTGATCAAAGGTTTTGGAGAGGTTTCCATCACACTTTGCTTGTTGGAAATTGTCTTATTGATGGGTCCATTTCAACATTGAAGATTGGTGGTATTTATGGTTTCACAGTGGCTATAGAGAGACACGGTATCGACGATGCCTCTTACTATCATTGTCTCTTCATGACAGATGGATGTGGATTTAGTTTTATTTGGGATCCAGGTGTTGATTCATTTGATACAGCGTCTTATAGGGATTATAGTATGTTGCTCCAGATATTAAGATTATATGGCACTTATATCAGAGGAGAGCAGCAGGAGCAGTTTATGTCCTACGGGTGGTTTGTGTGGGATCATGGTATAGACATGTGTAGTACCTTCCTTTCGTGGATCCTACATGGGTTGCTTCACTTCAGATGTATAGATGTAGTCGTGGGTGTACAATGGTTGTTGACACTTGGACGGTATGTTTGGAATATCACGAGGATGGAGCTGGAGTTTACCCACTATCCATCTCAGTTTTTCGAGCAGAGTGGGACGACAGTTGATCCACAGGTTGATTGTCATCAGATAGCTGGCGTGGATGAGTTATGTGATGTTACTCCTAGTGAGTACTTTGAGCCAGTTGATGTGGCAATTTCACCTGATTCTCTAGACAGGGTGATTGTTTCATTGCTAGTTGGTGATTACATATTTTTAGATGCCAGCTTGGACAGTGATGATTTTAGTCAGTATTATATATTGTCTAGTGAGTTGGCATTAGATCTTCCGGCACATCAGCAGCAGTGTGTGGCAGTTGTGTGTCACTTGTGTCAGATGGGGTCAGATCACAGAGGGTCTTCCATGGATTGGCATTCATTGGATATTATGACGGATGTTATGCATGTTGGAGATCACAGACACACTAGTGGTCTTGGCATTTATGGATATTTGATCTATGGAGATGATATAGTTTTCCATTGCTCACTTGAGGTATTCAGCGGGAGCTATGCTTCGCTCTGGGACCCAGACAGTGTTGATTTGATAGCACAGGTGCTTCAGCATTTTGAGGAGCCATTCCAAACCGGGGCATTGCATGTTGTTTATATCAGAGATGAGCAGCAGTTACATGCAATGATTTGTTTACATCTTATTTGGGATGGTGGAGGATTGGTGTTTCAGTTGCTTGTGGGCAAGCAACTCCCAGAGGGGAGGCTTGTCATGTCCCCTTTCTAGAGTGGACATCGGAGACGGAGGAGTTGGCCTATAATTGGAGTCTCGTAGGCTAGCAGAGGTTGATTGGGACTCATTCAGTGCATATAGTGATTGGATTTTGGCTTTACAGGCAGTTTGGAGCCAGTTTGGAGCAGTTCCTAGATTTTAGGGGGTATCCCTAAATTTTAGGAGGTCATGACAGTTGCCAGTCGTGAGGTTATTCATGACCTTTTAGATGGTTTCAGTTTCAAAGAGATTGGGCTTGTTTCCTAAATTTTAGGAACATCCCTAGATTTTAGGGATGAGACTACCAGTGAATCCTTGATTTCCGACTTCAGTCACAGACAGGTGACAGGATGATTTTAGGGTTTGTAATGTCAGTTGGGCATTTTGTGGCTATTTGGGTTATATTTTTAATATTTCCTAAGTTAGCGTTTAATAATTAAATAAGGCTAAGTTGTTAGCCATTTTGGAGTAATAAGGGGATTTTTGGTCTCATCTGGATGCGCATCCTATTGTGTGATAGCTCGTTGGAAAGATCTTGAAATTCTTTAAATCTTTCTCTTTGGTCTCAGGGCAATTCAGTGAGCGGATTTCTGTCTATGGGGAAAAAGGTCATTTTCTAGTAACATGACCACTTTAAAATAAGAAATTATAACATTTCCACTAGACCACGCCACTTGGAGACAATTAGGGTTCGATTTGCAATTGAGAGGGGTTATAAGGGGACAGGAGCTTCATTCTATGATTATCTTTTACACATTTTACATCTTGGATTTGAGATTTGGCTCTGGAAGAGCTTTTCAGCATCTGGGACGCCAACCCCAATGCCTTGCCTGTTTGGGACGTAGCCCCCAATACAGTGGTTTGGATTTGTTTGCAGCTATTAGCATCTTGGAGATTGTACGGCATTCTTTCTGGAGGTTCAGCAATTCTGACAGAGTTCAGCGTGGGGTTTGGGGTTTCTAACCAGTTGGGTGTACTTGGCAACCATACGGCTGTACCTGGCAGCCACTTTCCTTCCCACGTGCAGCACTTGGAGGGCTGGAATCTTGCCACAACTTCATTCCTAGTTATGTTACTCTTTCAGCATCCAGGTTGGAATTATTCCTGATTGTAATCTTCCTGAAATTATTGGAAATCTTCATCTGGTCAAATATTTGATTTTATATTCAGAAATCTGCCTTGAATCGAATTTGTTTTGGCTGTATATGAACTTCATTTTCAGTACTTTGTTCATGTACTTGTACTTCATTATTTACTTGTTGAAAAATCATCAAAATACAAAAAGAATTCAACCCTTCTGCAACTTCTGTCTATTTCTGAAAGAAAATAATAATAAGCAGGAAAAATCAATTTAAATAAATAAAAATTACAGCAGATTGGTAAAAGAGAAAAATTCATGGGTGTACCAGTTGAAGATGACTTGATGTTTTCAAGTCCACGTCATCAACCAAGAACAAAACAAGAGTCAATTGAGAGCAAGGGAAGCAAAGGAAGAGGAGCAGATATGATGTTTACCAGTGAGATTGGTAGGAAACTATTTGAAGATTTTGAGAGACATGTAGATCCAATGGGTGCCTCTTTGGTTGGTTACAACGCTGTCCCATCATTTTTGGTGGAAGATGTGAAGGAAGAGTTTGTAACTTCAAGCAATACACAAGACATTCATGAGAGGTTTGATGAGTTTTCAGATTGCCCAAAGACTGATTTTGAATCAGCAATTGATGAAGAACATGAGGTTGAAATGGACAGCGTAAGTTTGGATTCATTTGTCACACTACTTCCTCTTCTAAATTGGGAAGACCATGAGGAAAGTCGAAATTTAATGGTGTGTAGTGAATCCAAAGATTTGTCACCACAGTATGATCATAATTCTGAAGTCCATAACAGCAGTGACATAACTTATCTCCCTCAAGACATGACAATTTCCTCCACCTCTAGTCATTCCCTTGGGCAAAAAACATGTCAAACACTTCCATACATGCCTTAGAGACCAACACTTAGCCAAAATTAGGAAGGAAATGAGGGTTATGAGGATTTTCGCCAAAATTAGGAAGGAAATGAGGGTTATGAGGATTTTCGCTCTGGACCCTTTGGAAGGGTCAGGAGCGAAAATCTTGATTTATCCAATTCTATCTCAAACTTGATCAATTTCAATGTCCTTTCAAACTCTATTCATCATTTTAGGCAAGATAGAAGGTCAAATGTAAGATTTCGCTTTGGACCCTTTGGAAGGGTCAGGAGCGAAATTCTTCCTCTAGGCTAATTTCCATCACTTTGTAGTCTTAAACCTCCTCTCCAAGGCAAACATGCATCCAAGTCTCCTCAACTATGCCTCAAAAATCCAAAACTTGGCCATATGAAAGAGCAAAATAGAGGAAAAGGTGAATTTCGCTCTGGACCCTTTGGAAGGGTTAGGAGCGAAATTCATGCTTTAGACAAAATCCACACTTTCAAACATCTCAAATCACTTCCTAAGGCAAGAATATGTCAATTTTCCCTTACCATGCCCAAGGAATCAAGGTTTCCAGTGCAAACAAGGAGAAAAAAGGTGTCTAGGGAGAATTTCGCTCTGGACCCTTTGGAAGGGTCAGGAGCGAAATTCACATTTAGGCTCAAATCTTGATTTCATTTCTCACATTTCTTCATCCAAACAAGTGTTTTGCCCTCAATAATGCCTGGGAATGAGTTAGTTCTAAGTTTGGGTCAAACTAGAATGTCTTATGGAGAATTTCTCTCTAGACCCTTTGGAAGGGTCAGGAGCGAAATTCACCTTGGACCCTTTGGAAGGGTCAGGAGCGAATTTTGACATTTTGGTTTCTCCGTCAGGATTCATGTATGGAATATAACATTTGAGTATAAGTGACATTTCCTTATATCTTTCTTCTTTCTTATACTTTAAGTTATATTCCATATATACTGTCAGGATGTTTGAGAGTGGTTTCGGACCTCCAGGTGTTATAATGCAAAATCTAGTTTTTGGAGGATTATTCAGTTTTCCAGACTTAGTCAAATTTCAGGATTAGGACATTCCAGACTTAGCCAAATTTCAGGGCATTTGAAGATCAGGATGACATTCCAGACTTCATCACTCACCAACTTGACCTAGCTTAGACCTTCAAGGATGATACTCACTCACCAAACAAGACACAATTAGCAACAAGAGCAAAATCAATCCCTAAGGAAGGCTCTCAAAGAAACCCTAATTCCGGGGCCCTGTGGACTCACCCTAGCTCAAGCAGACCTTGTCATCCTAGTAATCCCTCTGGCAACACTCAAAATGCAAAGGCTAACAGACAAACCCTAAAAACCTAGAAAGCAAACCCCAGAAAGCAAAAAAGTAGGGGTCCCCATTTGCAATGGGGCGATGTGGTCACAACATGAACCAAATCAAAATACATTAATAGGAGCAGCTGCTCCAATAATTTTCTGACGATTACACTAGAGGATATTAACAAAAAAAGTAGTACAAGACTAGATATCTAAACCCATAGACCAATAATATTATTGCTGCATTCTGCTTGGTCACACTCAAATGTGCCCAGTGGAGGCACAATCAGGTTTGGGTCTGTCTCCATTGGCTAAAATTGGAAGTCCACCTTCTTACTTTTGTCTATCTCTTTAGGATCAGGCTTCTTGATCTTCTTATCCTCTAGGAACTTGTTCAGCAATGCAAGCTCTTCTTTATTCAAATTGTTTCTTCTATGTGGGAAGAAGTGAGCAGATTGTATTTCAGATTTGTAAGCTATAGTAATGCCTTCTTGCAATAGAATCATGAAGCGGTCTTAAGATGTTTCCATGGCAGCTGAGACCTGCAACATTATATAGAAGAAAGTGAGTTCACTATAGAACTCTGTAAGATACCTTCTTTTGCCCTGGAAGACCTCATCATTCATTTTATTCCACAAAAACCAGAAAATCTGATTGGAAAGAATTAGCAAAAATTTGTTCAACTCAAAATTGAATACATCAACATAACCTGCTAGGATCTCGTTGTGACCTATTTCACACATCGCCCCATTGCGAATGGAGATCCCCAGTTATTTGCTTTTTTTAGGGTTTTGTCTAAGCATTGCAATTTCATAAGTCTTTGTTTTCGAGAGTTTAGAGTTAGAGTTTTTCCAAGAGTCACCCCGAGCCAAATAGAGAAATCATGCCTTGATGAGTGTCTAAACATCACCAAAGCACTCAGAAGGCACGAACGACGAAGATCACAATTGCTTTGAGTCAATTCTGACACCTTCCTATTTTTTAGGAATTCTGCTTTTTTTGATTTTTGGCACTTTGGGCCCAATCCGGGAAGCAACTTTTTTTGGCTTGCCTTTTGCTTTTTTGCTTTTTGCTTTTTTAAAGTAGATTTAGGGTTTGGTCCCTTTGGTCATGACATCAGTGCCCATGTCTTCAAAATCGAAAAGTTATCTCTTCAGAATCAAAAAATTATATCTCTAAGTGTAAAAAGCAGAGAAAAAGCTCTAGGCTAGGGTTTGTTCCAGAAGATCAAAATATGGCAGATCAAAAGATGGCAGATCAAAGGGAAAGATGGTTTGGAAGAATGGCAAGACATTGGCAAAGTTTGCCCAAGAGGTAGCAAGGTCAAAATCGCCCAAAGTTTGGACATGGCCAATGAAAGGTAAAGTCCGGCCACTCCAATGGCAAGACAAGTATGAAGTCCACCCAGCAAGGGGGTTGGCAGACGGAAGGCCAAGTCCGCCTACACTAAGCAAAGATGGCATAAGGTTCTTAAACTCCGCCCAGCTCAAAGACATGTCAGGTGAAGGTTGAAGTCCGCCTTGAAAGACATGGAGAGGACTGTCCAAACAATGGCAAAGCCCGCCTAGGTTAAGGGGGCTAAAATCAAATTGTCTAAAGAACATCAAAGTCCGCCCCCCTAAGGAAGTTCCAAACAACCTTGAAGTCTGCCTAGTCCAAGGAAGAGCAAAGTCCGCCAAGCATGAAAGGAAATGGCCAATCAAGGGTAAAGTCCGCCTTGGCTAGGTAGCTTCAAAGTCCGCCCAAGGTGAAGTGATGTCCAAACTAAGCCAAAGTCCACCTAGGCCAAGATGGCAAGGGAAAAGCATAATGAAGTCTGCCTAAAACATGGCATGAGGACGTATGAAGTTCGCCCAAGGGATGTCCAAGGAAGATCAAAGTCCGCCCAAAGGAGACAGGGATGTCAAACCAAGCCTAAAGTCCGCCAAGGAAGAGGTAGGAAGATTGTCTAATGAACCTCCAAGTCTGCCATGCCAAACAAAAGTGAAGTCCGACCAGCTAGTAAAGTTCGCCTTGGAGGAATGGCAAGACCAAAGCAAAGTCCACCCTTGCACATGCCAATGAAGCCTCAAGTCCGCCATGCCTAAGTATGGGTAAAGTCCACCCAAGAGGAAGTTAGATGTGTCCAACGCAAGTTAAAGTCCGACCTGCACGTGAAGAGGATGTCTAAACTATCTCCAAGTTCGCCTAAGACATAAAGGCATGGCCAACAAGTCTTAAAGTTCGCCAAAGGTTAGAAAGATGCTATGGCAAAACGAGTTCCAAGTCCGCTCAAGGAAGGAAAGATTAAAGGCAAGACTAGTCTAAACATATCCAAAGTCCGCCTTGGCTAGATAGAGGTTAAAGTTTACCTTGGCCTAGGACTTTCCAAGTCTGCCCAGCCATGTAAGGAGGTTTGAAGGTAGTAAATTCCATCTAGATAGAATGGCATAAAGATGACCAACTTGCCATGACAAAGAAGGTAAAATGGCTAGAGGAATAACAATTTTGACAAAGAAGCACATGAAATCAACCATAGAAGGGTCAATCGATTGAACGGGCAGGAAAATAAAGCTTGACACTTAGAATATTTTTAAATTGTTTCCAACACTTAGAATTATTTTCGAAGGGAAAATAATTTCAATACTTGAAAGATTTTCAAAAAAATCCAATTTTCAAACACTTAGAAAAATTGTGGAAATTGAGAGAATCATCTAGAAGCTTCCATGGCAAATCCGCCTTGGATGAAGAATAAAAATTTCCATTTTGAAGGAGATAAAGCAAGGCCAAGTTCGATGAACCTAAGGAGAAAACATAAAAACAAGAAAACAAAAAACACTTAAAGCTTCTAAAATTGAACTTCTCAATTCTATATCAACTCAACCTGTCACTTCAAAATTCATTATCAAGTTCAAAGGTTGAAGTTCGATTGCGGAGGGTGAAAGATAGGTTTTGAAGGTGAATTTACAAGGTGAATTCTGGAAGACGAAGACAAATTTCTGAGTTGAAGAGAAATTTCTAAGTGTTGGAAGAAAGAAACAAGGTGCTTTTTCTGAATTTAAGACAAAATTTTCAGAATTTGAGACAAATTTTCATCAAAATCAGTCAAAGAAAATCTCGAAGGCTCAAGAAATTCATATTCTTGACTGATTTCTTCTGTCTAAAACATTTATTTCTCAAAATTTACTAAGTAAGTACTTGGACATATTCTTACACTTTGAGTCTGATTTTTTCACAAATATTTAGCCTTTTGATAGGCTGAAAGTGAAATTTTCGAGTAAAAAAGGACCAAAATCAGAGTTAGAATCTTCGATTTTCTTGAAAAATAATGTGAAATTTTTTATGTCTTTTGCAGGTTGATGACTACCAAAGGAGCACCTTCCAGGAAAGCTCAGATGAAGTTCGCCAGTAAAGGGTTGCAGCCGAAGTCGAAGATCAATTCTAAATGGAAGAATGTCACAGACATCCTCGGGCACACAGATTTCAAAGAATTCAGATAGAGGATGTATGGGCTAGATGGATATTTGCCAACACCTATTGCTCACCGGATGATGAGAAATGGCATCGTCCAGACAATTGGATTTCCACCAGCCATGGAATGTGCAGAATTGATGGTTGAATGTGCTATTCACTACAACGCACAAGAAAGAGAGATCATTGCACTTGATGGAAGAGTTTTAGCTCATCTTGGAGAGTTAGCCATTCAGGAAGCGTTTGGAATACCAAATTACAACAGAACTTCATATAAAACCAAAGAAGACACTCAAGAACTTTATGATGGCCAGCCTGACCTCTGTGCAACAAATATCAACAAGTAATGGTTAGAAAAGCCTAGGGCTTCCCTCAAGAAATTGCCAAAGAAGCCACTGCGCACAGACTTCAAAGAAGAATATGGTGACATCGTCCTACTGCTGAACAGAGTAATGGGCAGCCCTCAAGGTGCACCATTCGAAACATGGATGTATTACTTCATCGATGAAATCACCTTAGGAGTTAAAATGTTCAATTTGTCCCGAATAATCAATGATAATCTAGATGAACAACTGAAGAACTTAGAAAGGACAAAATCATTTTACATGATCTCCTACATTGTCTACTTGTTGGCTAGAAACTATAGATATACAAGATTGATTTGCAAGGGCATAGTAGGTAATGGAGAGAACAAGTTCAAGTCCTATGACTGTTACCTGCAGTTGCAGCTTAGTGAAAAGAACCTTCAAGCGGGTAAATGATGCATTCCTGATGTATATCACAAGGACATTACAAGGAGGAACTCATTAGAGGCTTTCTCATGAAGCCAAGAGTTTGATCAGCAAGTATGGATCTTGGTTTATCCAATTTCCAAAATTCACATACATAAGAGTTCAAGGTTTTACTGGTTGTCCTTACCGACTTCCAATCTATCCTACCAACAGAATGGTCTTGCTTGAGGTCCTTAGACAATTGGAGACATATCAGGGCTTCCAAAGAGCAAATCAGAAGGGCGCTATTTCCTTTCCTTTCTTCATTGGAAATATGCTAGAGTCTTGCCCAACGACACAAGCAACTGAGAGTGCCAAGCTTGAGATGCAATGGTACCCTTTCACATTCTATCGGTCTAGAGCTGATTATGACCCCCACAACAATATTGGAACAGTAAATGGAGAAAGGTACAAAAATAGAGTAGACCTGAAAGGTTTTTGGGCAAATGCTACTGATGAGTTTTGTTAAGGAAATTGGATCAGAAGATACTAATATATAAATATATTATGTATAGTTGATATTCGCTGATCAATGCAATTGCCGTTGTTATTGATTGATTGACCAACGAAGATCAACTATATATAAGTTGAATCGATGTAAATGTCAACAATCACGTCTTTTGAATACCGACTATTTCCTAACAAAGGACATAATAATAATATAGTCGCTGTTTTATAACCTGTCGGCATTAACTAATTGTAATAGGACTGTCACGATAGTTATCGTGACTGTTATACATGAACAGTCACGATAATACCGTGACTGTTTATGTATAACAATCACGATAGTATCGTGATACATAGTTAACTTATGAATTGTAGATTATACCATTCGATTAATATTTAGTGTTTTATATATATTATGATATATATATATATATATATATATATATATATATATATATATATATATATATATATATATATATATATATATATATATATATATATATATATATATATATATATATAACATAATTAATGATTGATATATTATATTAGTATATATATACTATAACTCATTATATATATATATATATATATATAATAGTTTTACGTCATTTTCGTAAACACGAACGAACATATTTTAACACTCCCTCTTGAGAGAGAGTTTACCAAGTTTGTAGAATTTTCACATCAAAATATATGACTCAATTCAAAATGTCATATCATGATAATTTATCACTTATAACAATATACATATTTGAGATGTCCGGACCAATCCGGCTCAACCCCTTTCGGGAGTCTATCTTAAATAATTGTTAAACAAGTGATGATTTTGGTAACAAGATGTCCGGACCAATCCGGCTCAACCCCTTTCGGGAGTCTATCTTGAGACCTGGTTTCTATTGTCAGGATCGTCACCCTGAAATAGAAACGATAAACAGAAGATCGTCATCTTCGCACAAGTTTGAAATATTTCAAAAATTATATATATATATTTATGAATGAAATGTACATTAATAGTTCATATTTTGATCAAACCAATTTTGTTCCTGAAGAATTCTATCTTCACCCTTGCAAGGGATTTAGTGAAGATATCAGCATTTTGTTCCTCAGTGCTGATGTAGACTAGTTTAATAATTTTTCTGTCTACCATATCTCTCACATAGTGATATGGAATCTCTATGTGCTTTGACCGATTGTGAAAAACAGGATTTACAGAGAGCTTGATGCAACTCTGATTATCACAATGAATAATGGTAGGTAATAGAGGTTTACCAAATAAGTCAAAAAGTAATTTTCTTAACCATACTGCTTCTCTAGCTCCCATAGATGCAGCCATGTATTCTGCTTCTGTCGAACTCTGAGCTACAGCTGATTGCTTCCGACTAAACCAAGATATTACTGCGGAACCCAAACTGAAACAAACTCCTGTGGTACTCTTCCGATCAGTGGTACTTCCTGCCCAATCTGAGTCTGAATAACCTTGAAGTTGAATTTCAGTCTTGTCATATTTTAGTCCAAGATCACTTGTTCCTTTTAAATATCTCAAGATGTGTTTAGCTGCCACTAGATGAATCTGTTTTGGTTCACACATGAAGTGACTTAGTACATTTGTGGCATAGCAAATGTCAGGACGTGTATTCACCAGATACATGAGGGATCCAATTATCTGTCTGAAGAGTGTCACATCTGCAGGTTCTGAGTTTTCTGCTTCATCCTTTAATTTCTTAAGATTTGTCTCCATAGGAGTAGCAAGAGGTTTACAATCTGCCATACCAAATCTGTTCAGAATATCAGAAATATATTTCTTTTGACTGAGGAGAATATGATCTTTGTTTTGAATAATTTCAAGACCTAGAAAGTAGTGTAGTAGGCCCATATCCTTCGTATCAAATTCAGCTACTAGGTCCTTTTTACATTTATCTATTAGATTGTCTTCTCCTGTAATGAGTAAGTCATCAACATAGAGAACAAGGATTATCATGTCTCCTTTTTCAATTTTGAAGTATATATTAAGATCTGCAATATTTTTAGAGTACCCCAATTTGCTCAAATATTGATCTATTCTTTCATACCATGCTCTGGGAGCTTGTTTGAGTCCATAGAGTGCTTTCTTTAACTTGCATACGAATTTATTTTTGTCATGAGTGAGAAATCCTTCTGGTTGTTCAATGTGGACTTCTTCCTCAATCTTACCATTTAGGAATGCAGTTTTGACATCCATTTGATGTACTTTCCATCCTTTAGAGGCTGCAATTGCAAGTATGGATCTGACAGATGTGTAACGAGCTACTGGAGCGAATGTTTCCTCATAGTCAATGCCTCTTTCTGTGAAAATCCTCTAGCAACAAATCGGGCTTTATGTTTATCAATACTGCCATCTGGAGCATACTTGATTTTGAATAGCCATTTTGATGATACAACTGACTTATGTTTAGGTCTAGGGACAATATCCCATACATCATTTTTCATGATGGACTGATATTCTTCAACCATTGCTTCTCTCCAGGCTTGTTTTGATAATGCTTTCTCAACACTAACCGGTTCTGATTCTGATAGTTCAGTTAGAAGTGCAGTGTAACATTTTTGCGTTCTAGTTCTTTTGTTTTCTCTGGAGATTTGTGCTGGTTCCATATTGTTTTCTTCAAGCATTTTCCTAGCCCATAATGGTCTCTTTTTGTTGTTTGCATTTTCTACACAAGAAGGTTCAGGATCAAGGATTGCGTTTTCGTTATTTGATAGTGTTGAATTCATATTTGAATTGTTATTCTCGCTTTCTTCCTCAAGTGATAAATCTTTCTCAAGATCAAACAAACTGTTGTCTTCATTATTAGTGGATGAGAAGTTTTCTTCAAATTTGACATCTCTGCTTATTTCTACTGATTTTTGATTAGGGATATAGATTCGATATCCTTTAGAGTCTTCACTGTAGCCTAGAAAAATACCTTTCTTACCAGAAGGTTCTAATTTGGTTCTTTTCTCTTTTGGTACATGTATATATACTGGACATCCAAATACTCTTAAATGACTGAGATCAAGTTTAACTCCTGTAAATACTTCTTCTGGTGTGGTATTTTCAAGTATTGCATGTGGACATCTGTTTTGAATATAAACTGCAGTGTTGGCAGCTTCTGCCCAGTATGATATATGAATATTATGATCATGCATCATAGCTTTTGCTGCTTCAATGATGGTTCTGTTCTTCCTTTCTGCTACTCCATTCTGTTGAGGGTTATAAGGTACAGTATACTCCCTCTTAATCCCAACAGATTTACAATAGTTTTTGAAGTTGTCAGATGTGAATTCCCCACCATTGTCTGACCTAAGAGTTTTGATTTTCTTATTGGTTTGATTTTCTACCAATGCTTTGAATTCTTGAAATTTGGCTAATACTTCACTTGACTCTTTAAGTTTTAAAAAATATATCCATGTTTTCCTTGAATAGTCATCCACAAAGATTAGATAATATAGGGCACCTGAAAAAGAAGGAGTGGACATGGGGCCACACATATCAGTGTGAATGAGTTCTAAAACACTATTCGTCTTGTGTTCACTTGTTGGAAAAGATCCTTTAATGTTCTTTCCTAATGCACATCCCTTACAAATGCTCAAGTGTTCAGATTTTAGAGAGGGTACCCCAGAGGTGATTTTATGCAAAGTAGGAAGAGCACTATATCCAATGTGTCCTAGTCTTTTGTGCCAAATTTCATTATTCTGTTGAACATTGTGATTTAGGGCTACTTTTTGTTCATTACATAGTTTGTATAAGCTTCCATCTCTGGACCCTATGTGCATTGCATTTTTGATGTTTGTGTTTTTGGTCCAGATAAGAACTTTTTCTTCATTAAATGTTACCCTATATCCTTGATCAGCTAACCCTGATATTGAGATTAGGTTTCTCTTTATTCCGGGCACATACAATACTTCTTTTAACTGTAGAGTGACTCCATCTCTTATCTGTATCAAACAGGTCCCAATTCCTTTTACCGGATAAGTGGAGTTGTCACCAATGGTTACTTCTTCTGTAGAGTTTCCAGAAAGGGTTTCGAACTGATCTCTGAATCCAGTGATATGTCTTGATGCACCGCTATCTATTATCCAAGTATTTTTATTGGAATTTAATTCACTTGCTAAGGCTAGATAAAAAAGAGAATTTTCTGTTCCTTTAGTTTCTGCTAAGGCTGCTTGAATTTTCTGTTTTTCTGGACAGTATTTGTGAATATGTCCAAATTTGTCACATTTATGACATTTTATTTTGGAGAGATCCCTTTTGAAGTGATGTTTTCCATTACTTGAATTGTTGAATTTTCTCTTCTTTTTCTGAGAAGTTTTAGTATGAAGGGCTTGTACTTCATTTTCATTTTTCGACCCTATTCCTCTGGATGCTAATCTCGATTCTTCTTGAGTACAATCGTTCTTTAATTGTTCGAACCTAGGTAAAGGTGGTCTTGTACTTATGCACTGAATGAAGGTTTCCCAAGAGATGGGTAAACCCTTTAGGGCGATAAGTGTAAGTTCAGTATCTTCTATAGTATTTCCAATACAGAGAAGTTGATCTCTTATTTCAGATATCCTTAGGAAATAGGAGGTGATTGTTTCCCCTTTGTTCATTTTCATGTTGAGAAGTTGACTCTTCAATGTTAAGATTCTACTGGCATTGTTTATCTCGAATGTGTCTTGAATGATTTTAAACATTTCAAAGGCACTGGTAATTCTCGATATGCTCGGGAGGATAGAATCTTTCACTGAATCTATAATCAATTTCCTGGCTTTGTTGTTTCTCCTTTTCCATGTAGTTTTCTCAGTTTCTTCTTCCGGCATTTTCATATCCTTCTCAATATATTCCTCTAGTTCAAGTTCCATTAGAAGAGAAGTAAGTCTTGTCCTCCAAGATACAAAGTTTGAAGGACCTTCTAATCTATCTTCCATTCTCATACAGTGAGCCATAATTTAATTTATAATTTAAAATATTCTCAGCTATATGTTAGGTTTTATATATATATTATCTTCTTTATATTCCTTTCTGCTCTGATACCATGTTAAGGAAATTGGATCAGAAGATACTAATATATAAATATATTATGTATAGTTGATATTCGCTGATCAATGCAATTGCCGTTGTTATTGATTGATTGACCAACGAAGATCAACTATATATAAGTTGAATCGATGTAAATGTCAACAGTCACGTCTTTTGAATACTGACTATTTCCTAACAAACGACATAATAATAATATAGTCGCTGTTTTATAACCTGTCGGCATTAACCTGTCGGCATTAACTAATTGTAATAGGACTGTCACGATAGTTATCGTGACTGTTATACATGAACAGTCACGATAATACCGTGACTGTTTATGTATAACAATCACGATAGTATCGTGATACATAGTTAACTTATGAATTGTAGATTATACCATTCGATTAATATTTAGTGTTTTATATATATTATGATATATATATATATATATATAACATAATTAATGATTGATATATTATATTAGTATATATATACTATAACTCATTATATATATATATATATAATAGTTTTACGTCATTTTCGTAAACACGAACGAACATATTTTAACAAGTTTGACATCAGGAAAAGACTATGGTCTAGACTACTAGTAAGCTTGATCAAAACAACTGAACTTTTTCATGTGCCGGATCAGTTGGAAGATGACGGAGAATACACTCAGCCTCGCTTTGATGAGAGTGTACCTCTTCCTCCTGTGAGATGGTCTGAACTAGAGCACACAGATTTGGCTACCCTAATGCGGCCAGTGGTCAAGTATTTGAAGTGGTGGGTCGATCAACAGGTTCATGGGCTAAGATGAAAGAATATAACCTTGACTTATAACCTGATGGGTGAAATAGAAGCATATTCTTCAAATGTAAAAGCATCTCAAAATGCCAAACCCATCGAAAGCACTAACTCTAGGAAAAAGAAGAAAGAATTTGGAAGCTCTTCAAGGACAAAGGGCAAGACAGTTATAAATGGAGGACTTGCTTAGAAGAAGCAAAGGGAGGAACCATCTCGTTTTGCCGCATCTGGGAATAGAAATAATGTATTAACTATTGATGAGTCATTGGCTGAGATAAAGATTCCTTCTCCAATCCATGGGGAAAATGTAGAGTCAATCCAGCAGGAAGATGAAGAACCTCCATCTCCTACAGGCACAAAAATATTGGAGGCAGATAATGAAATGGATATTCGGGGCAATATATTTCAGGAGGGAATGATTTTCGCTCTTCGTGGAGGCCAGAATATGCCATGTGAAGAGAATGATCAGGAGGAAGAAGGCATTGAGTAATCTATGATTCCTGATTGGCTGAAAGAAAGACTGAAAATAAAAACACCTGTGGAAGTTCAAGAAGAAGAAGATGACATGAGCGATTTCTTGGCCAGATTGGGTGAGGTTGCTGCTAAGAAGCCTGCCAGGAAGTTTTCCACAATTCAAAGAGATGAGATAGGCTGTTGAACAGTTCAGATTGCTGTACCAAAAGTGAACAAGTCAAAAGAAGATATAACTCATCAAGAGTATGAAATTACCACCTTTGACTTGGGACCAACTACCAAAGGTCAAGAGGTGGAAGACTTAGACAATTCAGTCGCTTCCATGAAGGCAAGGATAGATAAGGAGGTAAGAAAGAAAAGAGAATATAAGAAAGAAATTGAGCGTCTAAAGGAATACATTCAACACCTAACCAAGCCACTTAACCAAGCCGATGCAGTATTTCCTCTACTTTTGAATCCTTCACAAGGAGCAACTAAAAATCTCGAGGAAAAGGCGACAGCTAGAGAAGTAAAGAGTGGATGGCAAGCAAAAGAGAAGAAGCAACCACGTTCATGAATAAATTGATGTTGATATATGGATAGACCTCCTTCTTGCTTTTCAGAATTGCAAATATGGCAGAAGCATGGGTTGACCTCCAGGATATTCAGGACAAAATTATCCCATGCCTTACAGTGTTGAAAGACATGCATAAGCAAGAGCTGATTGATACTGCCTATGATTTCAATGCATGGCATTGGGGATTAGTTGCACACAATGAACAACTGGAGAAAGTAAAGGCTGAAAGTGTAGTCCGAGGAGCAGATGAAAGAAATATGGAGTAAAATTCTCCTTGTAATTGCTGATTTGCTTGAAAAAGAAACCATCCACGAAAGTGATATGTGGCTGGAAAATATCAAGCTCAAAACTCAGGAGATTTTCTTCAGCGTCACAAGACCAATCTTGAAGAAAAATTTGACCAAGGCATTGTTGACGTGTATTTTGTACACTATCAAACACAGAATAAAATACCCAAGGGTACCTTATCCTCTCTTGAGTAAAGCCTTTGATTGCTGAAGATATCGCGAAAAAGGATCAATCAGGATGACTCCAAGGTTCTTCGTTGTAGGATCTCTACGTGTGGATAAGCTCTCTGTGGTATGATGTGATTTGCTGGAATCACAAGGGGACTTACATTTGATGATTGAACTTCTGATTTGCTTTGAATATCGCTGGAACATAGGCTCTTACTAGCTTTGACTTGAAAAAAGGAAAAAAGACGAGGGCGAGGAAATGATCTAATCCTAACACTAAGAATGTAAGAGCAATGAATGATCTTTGATGGAATTCTAACTAAGTCTTGTTTTGACATCACAGGAACATCTCCACAAGGTTAGTGCGATCTTCGAAGGAAAGCTTTATGATGTTCAAATCATCACTGCCGGCATAGACACCATCAGGTCGATGCATATCAATGAAGAAGCGACAATTGAAGTTAAGCTTAAGCTGAATGATTCTAGTTGACTACACAAGGCAAATTTGCAATCAACAAACTGCTAGTAGTATGGATATATGAATTCCACCATCAATCAAGCACATTTCTTCCACTCATCTAATAACACGAAATCAAATACGAGAAGTATAGAAACCATGCAAATTGTCGAATCGACCCATAAATTTCACCATTTCTTCAATGAAGTTACAAGTCTTTTACAACAACATCTTGGCAACAATCTTTGCCTTCTCTCTCTACTCTACTCTAATTGCTATTCTAATCACCTTCTAACTACTCTCTATCTGTCTTCTAATTGCTTCCAACTATATCCTAACTGCCTTTACAAAATGAAATGCCAGGGCTTATATAGTGCCCTCAATACAATTCAATGGCTTAGATCAATTCGAGATCAATGGCCAAGATTCAACAATGAAAACCCTAATTAGGGTTTGTTACAACCATTACATAACATTTAATGCTTGACCAATGATAAAATTGTATTGCTTGGACACATGTCCTCTCTAGAAAATTCCACCAATGGATAGCTAGGGTAGGTACATCGAAGTTTGTGCCACCTTCCATGAGTTAGGTACATTGAATCTGGAAATGCTGAGGTGGACCACACTGACTGGAGAAGTGATGACTAGGATGCCACCTCGTGTGACACTTGTAACTTGGTAAATATTCAACTTGATGTTGTTGAGAAGCTAGCTTTAATTAATTCATCTGGAACTTTCTGCTTCTTCAACGAACCCTTGTTCTAACTCCTTTTGTCCTTGATTTGCAGGATGATTGATGTACCCCGCCCTGGAATGCTGGATTGGAAGAGGTCGCCCTTATCTTGATGATGCTGGATCGAAGAAGGTTGTCCTTGTTGATGCTAGACTGGAGGAGGTCGCCCTTGTCCTTGCTTGATCTTCTTGGAGGAGACCGTCCTTGATTTGGCTTGATTTTCCTTGAGGAGAGCCTTCCGACTTGTAGATCTTTCGAGCTTGGGAGTCGCCATCTTGATACCTACACAACATTTCACAATTAATAATATATCTTGAAGTGTAGAAATTAGGATTCAAAAGGAAGATTTAAGATTTTAATTAGGAAACTTCATGATAAATCTTGAGTTATCATTTCCTAATTAACCATGTAATTTTCAAAAACTTGAAGTTCAAAAATCAAAATTTCAACATTGGGACAAGGATGATCACGCCATACCTCCACTTGAGAATTAATTCTAAGAAATGATGCAAAAATAGGAGAATTTGCTAGGCGAAAGATAGATCGAAGTCCTCCCTTTAGCAAAATGTACTTCCTCTAGTCTTCACAAGCATCAATTCCACCACCTCTAGCCTCCAACAAAATTCGCTCCAACTAGACCAGTTTTTGCACTTCTTTCTTGCTCTTCCAAATCGCACTTGAAGTAATGAATGAATGATTGATTAAAATTGCTCAAAACACCCCTACTATATAGGCGCTTACCACTTCATTTTCCACAGGCCGACTTGGTAAAATAGAACCCAAAATAAACAAAAATTAATAAAAGAAGAAGGCCGACTTGATAAATAAAGACAAAATAATGTCTTGTGCGCTCAACTTGTAAATTTTTTAATTTCACAAAAATTAATTTTAAATGCCTTTATAATAGAAATTCGATTTTTTGAGGCCCAAAATTAATTTATTAAATGCCAATTTAATTAATTTTTTCAAATATTCCAAAGTTAGCAATTTGGCATCTAATGCGATTTGGAGGATATTAACGCCCAAGCATGGTAAAAAATAACGAATGTCAATAACCTCGCTCTGGTCCCTTGGAGAGGGACAGGAGCGCTCTTGCATTTTAAACCTTGTATTCCTTGCTTTCACGTTCAAAACCTCATCCTTGGCATCCAAAATGGCCTTGTTATTTGGAACTTTGAGTTTAATTCACTTGATCTTTAGAAGGAGTGTGCCTTAGGACATTTTTGCCCTGGTCCCTTGGTGAGGGACAGGAGCGATTTTCTACTTTTGTCCTTGATCTTTATCTTTTAAATTGCCAATTCATGTTGTGGGGTAAGCAATGATCCCCATTGTTCATTCTATGCATGCTTAACTCGTTTCCTCAAGGCAAAATAGGCTCTCCCAAGATTTTCGCCCTGGTCCTCCAGTGAAGGACAGGAGCAATTTTTGCATTTGAGCCTAGGATTGTCAATTTTTGGAAGCAATTCCTTGTTCACCATTTTTAAAAAGGCATTTCTCATCTTGCACCACCTTGCCTTGACGTGATTTTGGAGGGAAATTGTTGATTTTATAAACATCGCCCTAGTCCTTTGGTGAAGGACAGGAGCGTTCTTTAATTCATTGTACAAACTCTTGATCACATCAACCTCCAATTACCTTCAAAGCATAAAACATCATTCCCCACTCCTTCTTGAGTCTTGGAAACAAAAAAAATAGCATTTCAAAATGTTAGGCAAATAGGCATATGTGGGGATTTCGCCCTGGTCCCTTGGTGAGGGACAGGAGCGCTTTAGCCAATGGTCATCGAAATTTGTGGTCCTTGCAACTCCATTCCACCCTGAAGCACTTTAAGTATCATTCCAAACTTGTACCTTAGGTTGGATTCGTCCCAATTTGGAGAAAAGAGATAGTCTTTTAGGTTTTTCGCCCTGGTCCCCTGGAGAGGGACAGGAGCGATTTTGCAATTATGAGCTTACCTGTGCTTTGCTAGCCTTTGAAATTACCTTCAATGGACCAACCACGCCCTCTTTCATTCATTTCAAACACGAAACTTGCCTTACCTTTGCAAGAAATTTGCCCTTTTAGAAAATCGCTCTGGTCCCTTGGAGAGGGACAGGAGCGATTATTGTCTTTTGGGTTGATTCCCTCCTTTGTGGTCCACTCAAGTTATATTCAACGGACAAAACACGCCTCCCTTGACCTCTTCAAATCGTAAAATCACTTTAATCTTGCAAGGATAATGCAAATTTTGAAATTCAAGCTCCGGTCCTTCAGTGAGGGACAGGAGCGAATTTTGCCCTCTAGGCCAAATCTTTTCACTTTTCATCTCGAAATTCCTTTGTTAGGGAAGATTTCACCTTACTTCATGCTATGAATAAAAGTTAATGTCCAAAAAAAGGTCTAAAATTGTGCATATAAAAAAAAGCGCTCTGGTCCTTCAGTGAGGGACAGGAGCACTTTTGACCTTCTAGGCAAAAACTTCATCATTTCATTGTTTTTAATCAAATCTGGATGCTCTATCACGTTCATTTCGTCCTCCACCATGCCTTTGATGTTCCAATTTGACCAAACAAGGTCAGGAATGACTCAAATAAGCCTTTTCGCCCTGGACCCTTGGAGATGGACAGGAGCGCTTTGCCTTGGTCCCTTGGAGAGGGACAAGAGCGAAATTCGCTTTGGATCCTCAGTGAAGGACAGGAGCGAAATTTGACTTTTTGAACTCTCTATCAGGATAATTTTTTTGGAATATGACATTTAAGTATAAGATGTCACTTATACTTTAAGTTATATTCCATATATACTTTCAGGATGTTTGAGAGTGATTTCAGACCTCCAGGAGTTATATTGCAAAATCTAGTTTTTTGAGGTTTTTTAGTTTCCAGACTTAGTCAAATTTCAGGATCAGGACATTTTCGAATCAACGTCCATTTTCTGTTCTCTTGACTGGCCTATTGTTCTCTGGTCCGTCCTGCCTTCCGGTTGCCGACAATAACTCTTTGTTCTCTGGTCTGGGTTCCCTCCCTTGTTTTTGGCTCGGTTTTCCGGCAAGAAAGTTTGGCCCTCCCTCCCGGACCAGCCCAACGGAATTTAGCTTTGGTACTGTTGTGACGTTTTCACACATCGCCCCATTGCAAATGGGGACCCATGTTTTTTTGCTCGTTTTGCTCGTTTTCGCTTTGCTTTTTTAGGGTTTTGTTAGTTTGTTAGTTGTCTGGATTTAGGGCCAAACCTTAGGGTTTTAAATTTTGCCTTTTCAAGCCAAAATCCAGTTGTTTTTTGAGAGCTTTTGAGCTTCTTTTCTAGAATGCAAATTTTGAATGCAATGAATTCGCCAGAATGGTCTAATTTTCAATTGGAATGTTGATGCAGAGCTTAAATTTGTCTAAGTGTGACAGTCAATGTGAATTTTTGTCCGATTGAATATTTTGACCAAATTTTGACTTTTTTGATTTTTGATCCTGGGCATTGGAATTGATTTGTTTTCGCCTTGTGAAGTGTTAAAATGTGTAAAATCATGATATTTTGGCCTGTAGGAGCAAAATCGCTCCTGTCCCTCAGTGAAGGACGGGAGCTCGTTTTCAAATATCTTACTATTCCTGCAGGGTCAAGATGAATTACGAATTGGAAGTAATGGTGAAATATGTCGTTTTTCTTGCAATTTGCATGGTTTCTTGTTGAGTCTTCAATCTTAGATGGTAGATAATTAGATGAATGGAGGAAATGTGCTTGATTGATGGTGAAATTCGTATATCCATACTACTAGCAGTTTGTTGATTGCAGACTTGCCTTGCGTAGTCAACTGGAATCGTTCAGCCTAAGCTCAATTTCAATTTGTCGCCTCTTCATTGATATGCATCAACTTGGATGGTATCTATGCCTGCGGTGATGATTTGAACATCATAAAGCTTCCCATAGAAGATCGCACTAGTCTTGTGTAGATGTTCCATTGATGTCAAAACAAGACCTAGTTAGAATTTCATCAAAAATCAAGTCATTGCTCCTACATTCTTAGTATTAGGATTAGATCCTCTCTTCGCCCTTATCCTTTTTCCATTTTTTTAATCTAAGTTAGTAAGAGTCTGTGTCCAGCAAAGCAGATCGGAAGTTCAATCATCACATGTAAGTCCCCTTGTGATCCCAGCAAATCACATCATACCACTGGAGCTTGTCCACACGTGGAGACCCCACTAAAAGAACCTTGGAGTCCATCTAACTGATCCTTTTTGCAGATCTTCAGCAGTTAGAGACTATTTTCTCAAGAGAGGATAAGATGCCTTTAGGTATTTTATTCTGTGTATGATTGTGTATAAAATACACGTCAACAGAATTGGCGCTAGAAGGAGGGCTTGATCGCGATGAATGCCTAACACCTGAAAATCCAGATTCTATCAATTCATAATTTACAAAGAGCAATCTTAAGGACCTTTTCACCCTCCTCCCGCGCACAACAGAATTGGCGCTAGAGGGAGGGGAGAGCATTTGAAAGACCGATCTTGTCAAGTCACATCGCATTTGAAGAAAGTTTCAAGAGCCTTTTACCCTCGTCCACGCTCGACAAGATTGAATAGGAGTGCCTGACAGCGAACACGAACTCTTGAATCCAAGGAAGATCAGTGGAAAGCTTTTTCTCAAACACTCGAAGGAAGGTGATCATTGGATCATCAGTTGGACTTGCGCAAGAAGAAATCAAGCTGGAACCAGTTGAACGTTCAAGTTGAATCCGAGATATTCAAGATCTCTCTTATTCTAGAAAATCCAAAAAAAGTGAAAAATAGAAAATCCAAAAAAAAGTGAAAATAGAAAATCCAAAAAAATCAAAATATCAAAAAATCAAAAAGAAAGATTTCTCAATGGAGCGGCAACAGTTTCACGAGGAGCAACAAGTTGATTTTCCTGAACTTTGGTGGAGGTTAGATACACAACTTTATCCACGCAGATTGTCCGAGTTTGCAAGACCAGGGCAGTGTCGAGTTCACGAGACAGAGGAACATGATGAAATGCATTGCTTGAAGTACTTATCAAGGATGGAATCGGCAGCACAGGGAAAAATCTTCTTTTGGGATGTCCCTAGGCCAGAAACGGAAGAAGGCAATTTCAGTGTCCCAGAAACTAAAGATCCTCTTCTAAGCTTCATGTGGATGATCGAGAGTCAACTCATTTTGGATGGTGAAATGCATTTGGAGAACATATTGCTACCATTGTGGTGTAGAATTCACAACTCACCTCACTCTGAATTTACTTGCTCAGTATGTGAAATGGCTATCAATCAAGTCAGAAACCAGTTTGGAATGCCAACTTTGTCCGAGGAAGAGTGTACTATGAACAAATCTTGGGGTGCACATCTCGCAGCCGAATTCAGGAGAACCTATGAAAAGGACATTACTCCAACATCTGAATGTGAGAAGGATCAAGTGTACGTTGACGATACCAATGCACCTGATGATCAATGTATTACAATGGATAGCCTGCCATGCCTTGCACCTGAAAAGGAATACTATGAAACAAAAGTTGAAGAATCAGTTGAGAATATTCAAGCAGTGATAAAGGAAGATCCAGGAGTTGAACAAGCAATTAAAGAGGATGACTCATTCCTTGAAGAATTCTCACTTATGCTACAAAAGGAGATCCTTGAAATTGAATTGCAAGAGTTTTCGAATGGCCTCATTGAAGAAGACAATCAAGTTGACATATTGAACAAAGAGATACAAATCATCATAAGTGAGCCCAGATATGAAGAACAATTCAAAGGGGCGCTTGAAGATTTCATCCCCATTATGCTATTTGAGGAAGCATTGAAAGATCTTATAGAGGAAACGCAAATGGAATCACTGTCAAATTTTTTTTTAGATAAGCAAGTTACTGTGAATGATATGATCCATCATCAGCTCCGACCCCCTGAGACTATGCATGAAGGAGAAAGGCCACCTGAGATTATCTTTGATCCACTAGAGGAGATGTTTGAAGCTCAATCCATCAAGGAGACTCTCATTTTTGAGGATATGCTTACAAAATTTCATGAAGATGCCTGGTTTATGCAAGATATCTCAGTGAAAACAGAGAATCTTGAGCTATTCGAAGGGGCGCTGAGCTTGTTTCAAGAGGAATTTCCTAGTCAAGATCAACATGTTGTGAATGCTCGTGGAATGATTCATCATCAATGGCGACCTCCTGAAGCAGTTGGTGACCTTGCTTGCAACAATGCAGGGCCGTCTGAGCCTGAAACATGCCAGGTTGTTTCTTTCCTTAGTCCCAGCTTTGAAAGTTATTATGATTTTGATTATGGGGATTTTGGGAAAACAACTTGTATCTGGATTGATCATGGTCCTAACGAATTACCTCAGTTGATCATTTTGAGTGACAACTTGCCTGAGTATGAGAGATGCATGGTGAGAGTTTGCCTTTCTGTATTCAAGGATGAATTTGCTAGGTTGAGAACCATCACGTTTGCCATGCTCCTGTTGCACAACCTGAGAAATCATGTAAAGTCATGTATATATTTTGCTTCTTTGAGTCGTGTCGAGTCTAGGACTCTTGTATATAGGTTTAGAGTAGGTTTTCTTTTCGTGTTTTTAGGTTAGAGGTCTTTTGAGCCTTGTTCTTGATTTGCCTTGAGTCATTTGACTCATGATCTAGTGTGGCTCAGGAGGTTTAGTTGTTTGCTTTTGGTGTGCGTTTTAGTTTAGTTTGCTTTGGGTCGGTTTGTCGGTCGGTTTGCTTTAGTTTAGGTGTCTTGAGTGGGAGTCTCCATCTTGTAAGGGGGCGTTTGTGTTGTTGCCCGCACACTAGCAATATCCCGGATCTTATGTTAGACTCATTTCTTAGATATCTATTCATGAAGTGTTTGGAATCCGAGGTTGTTCCTCTTCAGCTTTATCATCTGATTAGGACCTGTATTTGACTTGGAAGGGAATCATTTTCTGTGTCTGGATGCCGACATCTGTTGATTACTATATCTTCACACATTAATAGACTCCGAGTCATTATGGTTTTCAGGCAAAGCTGTGATTGGTGAAAAATCTAAAATCTGGCTTCAGCGCCACCGCAATCCTCAAACCCTAGTAAGCTTCACTGCTTATGAGCCAAAGGAATTGACGGAGAGAAAAAGCAATATCAAAATGAGAAAAATGAGAAAAAAGAGAAAATGAAAGAGAAAAATGAAGAGAAAAATGAAATGAAATGAAATATCAAAATTGGCTAAAGGGAATATACGAGTAACTCCATCGGGGCTATAGACGCCTGGCTGGCAATGGAGCAATGTTCGTGAGCTTGCGGCGATAACCTCGTCGGGACTATGGACGTCTGACTGGCAGCGAGGCTCTATCCAGGATGCTTTTGAAGTTTAGATAAACTACGTAGCTAATCACAGGGGAACCTGAAAGTCATAGTTGTCTTGTCGAGAGGAATAAATACACTTGCACACACTTGGGTAATCAAAGACTAAGTGTCTAGATTTGGTTAAAGATTCTCCTTCTACTTTGAGTGCATTTTCTAATCTCTTGATGAGCTAGGTTGAATTTTCCAGAGGTTCTAGGTGTCGATTGAGTCTTTATCTCTGAAATGTTTTTCAACATTTATTCAAGGTGGCGCTAGATGTTGTGACGTTTTCACACATCGCCCCATTGCAAATGGGGACCCATGTTTTTTTGCTCGTTTTGCTCGTTTTCGCTTTGCTTTTTTAGGGTTTTGTTAGTTTGTTAGTTGTCTGGATTTAGGGCCAAACCTTAGGGTTTTAAATTTTGCCTTTTCAAGCCAAAATCCAGTTGTTTTTTGAGAGCTTTTGAGCTTCTTTTCTAGAATGCAAATTTTGAATGCAATGAATTCGCCAGAATGGTCTAATTTTCAATTGGAATGTTGATGCAGAGCTTAAATTTGTCTAAGTGTGACAGTCAATGTGAATTTTTGTCCGATTGAATATTTTGACCAAATTTTGACTTTTTTGATTTTTGATCCTGGGCATTGGAATTGATTTGTTTTCGCCTTGTGAAGTGTTAAAATGTGTAAAATCATGATATTTTGGCCTGTAGGAGCAAAATCGCTCCTGTCCCTCAGTGAAGGACGGGAGCTCGTTTTCAAATATCTTACTATTCCTGCAGGGTCAAGATGAATTACGAATTGGAAGTAATGGTGAAATATGTCGTTTTTCTTGCAATTTGCATGGTTTCTTGTTGAGTCTTCAATCTTAGATGGTAGATAATTAGATGAATGGAGGAAATGTGCTTGATTGATGGTGAAATTCGTATATCCATACTACTAGCAGTTTGTTGATTGCAGACTTGCCTTGCGTAGTCAACTGGAATCGTTCAGCCTAAGCTCAATTTCAATTTGTCGCCTCTTCATTGATATGCATCAACTTGGATGGTATCTATGCCTGCGGTGATGATTTGAACATCATAAAGCTTCCCATAGAAGATCGCACTAGTCTTGTGTAGATGTTCCATTGATGTCAAAACAAGACCTAGTTAGAATTTCATCAAAAATCAAGTCATTGCTCCTACATTCTTAGTATTAGGATTAGATCCTCTCTTCGCCCTTATCCTTTTTCCATTTTTTTAATCTAAGTTAGTAAGAGTCTGTGTCCAGCAAAGCAGATCGGAAGTTCAATCATCACATGTAAGTCCCCTTGTGATCCCAGCAAATCACATCATACCACTGGAGCTTGTCCACACGTGGAGACCCCACTAAAAGAACCTTGGAGTCCATCTAACTGATCCTTTTTGCAGATC